>NC_133010.1:3076737-3376737 GCF_048564905.1 Vicugna pacos | reverse complement strand
CAGAGGGCCAACCCCAGATTTCTGAGGCTGAATTCAACTTTTGAGATCTGACTGGCAGAGATGGGGAGGGGCTTCCAGAGCCAAGGCCAAGGGCCGGAAAGCTCAGGGAGCTCACAGCTCAAGGAGAGCAGACAAGAACAGACATTCTTGCTTCTTGCTTTGTTACTGATACCAGGGGAAGGATTTCGGTCTTCTACCGTTGAGTGTGGTGTTAGCCTTGGCTGTTCCATAGAAACCTGGTGAGGGCCAGGTGGACAACGTTATCTTCTACAGCTGCTTGTGGATGTTTTTGTTATGAAAGAGTATTGCATTTTGTCAGATACTTTTCTGCATAAATTATAATCATATGGGTTTTTTCCCCTTCATTCTGTTAATATGGTTTATTACATTAATTGATTTGCATGTGTTGAACCATCTTGCATTCCTGGGATAAATCCCACTTGGTCATGATGTTATCACATTAGGTGCGAGGCCCTGTTCTCGGGGCCCTGGCCGGACTGAAGCCCCTCTGGCTTCGTCAGGGAGTTCTCTCCTACTTCCAGTTCGCACTGGAAGGGTCCCCTTCAATTATTAAACTTGAATAAGAAATATGAAAAAGAAAAATCCAAAGCAAATTAATATAAACATATTTTTATTTTTAAATCCACTTCTTAAGGTATAATTTACATACAGTAGAATGCACCATTTTAAAACGTACAGTAGATCACTTTTGATAGAGGTACACACTCATATAAATGCCACCACATGGTAGGAGGTTGCTAACTTTATTCTTCTACTCAAAGGACCAGATTTTGGCTTTTTTGTGTATTCTCTTCATATTTATATTCTATTTTTTTACCTTCTGTTCTTTATTATTTGGCATCATTATGTGGTTCCTTCTGAAGTTGTAAGTATGGTTCATATATTTCTATAATTATTTATTTATTAATTCAACAAATGTTTATCAACCACTTAAAATATGCCTGATGCTATCGTAGGCCCTGGAGATTTAACGGGATTTTTTTGAAGACACAAATCCCTGTGTCTTTATAAATTGTCTTCTAGTGCCTACACCAGAAAACAGAATGAGTAACCCAGCTGTGCACCATGTTAGAGAATGGCAAGTGCTAAGGGTAAAAGTTAAGCATAGATGGAGGAGTAGGAGTCACAGAATGCTGGTGGGTGGGAGCTGCAATTCTGGGAAGTCAGAAAAGTCGTTTCTGAGAAGACACATTTCAATAATAAGCAGAAGTAAGTGAGGAGGTGGCCATGCCTATTTAAGGAGGAAGAACAGTTAAGACACAGAAAACAACCTTCCAAAGGTTCTCAGGCAGGAGGATGCCTGATGTCCGGTAGAAAGTTACAGGAACAATGGTGTAAGTGTCACAAACAATTGTTAGAGCTGAACCCTATAGAATGAGATGACACGAGTGGAGATGTGGTGAAGGAAGCCATTTGGTGGGATTGTTGCTGAACTTCAGCCTCTGAGCCCCCATTCGCAAATTGAAACTCGGAGACAGAGTTTGGATAAAGCTGGCAAAACAGCTTTATTTCCATACCAGGCAAAGGAGGTGACAGTCGGCTGGTGCCTTTAAGACTGTGAGCCCAACGTGGAGAAGGTGGCTGAGGGCTTTGTGGTGAAAGGCCAAGGAGCAATGCGCCTGGTAAGAGTCAGGGCAAACCCGGAGCTGTGTTTTCTTCTTTGATGCAATCATGCGGGTGTCAGGGGAAATCTGGTGATTTTATTTATTTTGTTTTTAATTTTATTTAATAATTTGTCCCTGATTTCTGATACCCATTTTGATGATAAATCAGTTCTGGCCTTACTGAATCTGTGTTATATATTTTCTGGATCAAGAGTCAAAAGCATAAAGTCACTCCAAGTAACTTATGAAATTTTGATTTGTTATTTATACTTGCTAAATAGGTAATTTCATTATGGATGCTCTTTAACTACATGGAAAAGGCTTTAAAATTAAAAAGGAAAATCAGAAAATATAATAATATTATAGGATGATTGAAATTATATAGATATGTTTGTATATAAGCAGAGAATAAAGTAAAACAATGAGAACTATTTGTAGGTTGAAATTCTGAAATATGCTTTTAAAATATGTTTCAGAGAGAAAAACTGGAAGAACACAAACTTCTGAAGCCAGTGGTAGGAGAATTGGCTATGAGAGAGGACATGACAGAAGTTATAGAAATGCAAGAAGTAGCACAACAGGCTAGATCGATAGGAGGTGAAGCTTCATACCATGCACCTTTTATAAGTAACGGGTTTTTTCAAACACAGAGCGGTTTTCCTCAACATTGCTGCCTCAGTGATTTACCCAAATAGCTTACGTGCCCTAACTGGCAATGGAGGTAAAATTACAGCCACAATAAGCCTAAAGATGGAAAAAATATTTTTTTCTTAAGGCATAATCCAACTAAGATACTGAGGAAGTCAGGAATCATGACTGCAAACTGGTGTCCAAGTCAAGAAATGTATTTGCTTAGGAGAGAATCTCCAAAAGTGTCATTTCTAAATTATATAGAGATATTATTTTTCAATAATTGAGATGCATATACATTATATGCACATATATATCCTATACACATGTATATGCTTACTAAAATATCTATTAGAATCTCTAACTGTCATATGAGGAAAGAGCTTCAAGACATTAAAGTGACCTGATCAAGATTGTAAAGCCAAGTCATTAGTTCTCAG
This sequence comes from Vicugna pacos, assembly GCF_048564905.1. Lineage (NCBI taxonomy): Eukaryota > Metazoa > Chordata > Mammalia > Artiodactyla > Camelidae > Vicugna > Vicugna pacos. The sequence goes on along the minus strand of NC_133010.1, from coordinate 3,374,042 downwards.
ACCTTTGCAGAGGGAACAATCACTTGTGGGCTTTTTTTTTTTTTTTGCCAAAAAATGTCTTGGTCCACATAGGAAGACCTTGAATCAATGCACATGGTTAAAGCATAAATGTCAACATTAAAAAAAAATGTTTCCCACGTTAGTGTAATTATGAAAACTTTGAGAAACAGAGTTACAGTGTTGATGGAATTAGAAATATGAAAGTTGTAATTCAGAGTCCAAATACACTGTTGTTGCAAGTCACCATATCCCCAGTTTTCTTTGCAGATGAATCATTTCTCAGCCATGTCTGCCTTATATTCAGTGTAACCATGGAGATGAACAGCCGTGTGAATGAGTTCATTCTATATGAGTTAACACGAGATATATTAAGGGAGAAAGTAGTATTCGTGATCTTGCTTGTATACCTCACAACTCTGTTGGTGAGCTTCCTAATTGTGATGACCATAAGACATAGCCAGACACTTGGGAGCCCCACGTACTTCCTCCTTCTCTGTTTATTCTTTGCTGATTCTTGTTTGTCAACAACCACTGCTCCTAGATTGATTGTAGATTCTATACCTGAAAAGAAATTCATCTCCTACAATGAATGCATGACCCAGATCTTCGCAAGTCACGTGTTTGGGTGCATGGAGATCTTGGTGCTCACTCTTATGTCCTTTGATCACTATGTGGTCATTTTAAGCCCCTGAGATACACAACCATCATGATCCAATGCGTCTGTGCTGCATTGGGTGGGGTCTTGTATCCATTCTTCAACACAGATCCTCTTGGCTCTGAAATTACCCTTCTGTGGGCCCAGTGTTATCAGTCACTATTTCTGTGATATGCAGCCTTTGTTGAAACTTGCCTGCACCAACACTTATGTCATCAATCTACTCATTGTGTTTAACAGCGGGGCCATGTGCATGGTGAGTTTCACAGTGCTGCTTATCTCCTATGTTTTCATCTTACTTCTCTGAGTAATCAGACTGCAGAAGGAAGAAGGAAAGCCCTCTCCACCTGCACCTCCCACAGTATTGTTATCATCTTGTGCTTTGAACCGTGTGTATTCACATGCACTCGACCTCTATCTGTATTTCCAATGGACAAGATAGTGGCTGTGTTTACACTATTGGGACACCCTAACTCAACCGTCTGATTTATACTCTGAGGAAAGCAGAAGTCAAAACTTCAGTGAGAAAGTTATGGTGCAACAAACTCTGACTTGAGATGGCAAAGAGCAGAAGAAGCCAATTGCTAATTCTGTCACAGTTTAAATAAAATGGATTGATAGAAAAGACAAAATGTTCTCACTCCGATGTGGACAATGGAATCCTCTTCCAGTGGGAGCTTCGGGGGAGCAGGCAGACTGAGCGCAGAGCAAAGCCAGCGTGACAGACCGTTAAGCGCAGTCATGTTTGTGAAAGCACAACCCTTTCCTGCGCGTCTGCGGTTTGCGTCGATAGCGCTGCTCTTTTGAAGCTTGCGAGCCAGATCCTGTTGTCTCCATAGTTTGCGTTTTTGATTTTTGTATTAATTTGCTTTGGATTTTTCTTTTTCATATTTCTTATTCAAGTTTAATAATTGAAGGGGAAGAGCATGAATTGCTTCAGGTAACATAGATATCCTCTCCTTAAAAACCACACTTTCAATAAATCAAAAAGTAGCAAAAGATAGTTTTGTTGGCAGGTGGACAGCCATAAAAGAGGTCGTGTAATTTTATTTTGTTTCATTTTAAGTAAACAAAGAGAAGGTTTGGAAAAAAAAAAAGAGAGAGTAAAGATTTGGGGACTTAAAGACAGGAAAGCAGCACTTGACAAGATATATTCATTAGATCAGATCGTCGCCTCGGAGGTTTATCATTTTCATCCGTTGTTTCCAGACCCTCCTGGACCATCCTACCTCTTTGATTAAGGGGTACATCACAGTAGAGGAAGCTATTTCCGTTTATAAATCCTTAAGTTTTACTTTCACCTGTTCAAATTTTAACCACTTCAAATACATTTGGAAATATATTTGGTGCCAAAAGCCTTCCAATTTTTTTTCTCTGGATAAATAAACATCTGCATCTCTCTCTTATGCTCCTATATTACTATGTGGATTTTCATATACACATAATTAATTGAATAAGGCAATCCTGGATTATATATTATTCCTGCTCTGTAATCTGATCATTTAAACAAGCTTTCGCTTGTGTTATTTCATTTGACCTGCACATTTAATTTTTTTGCAAGGTAAGTGTGGCCATTTGCTTTGTCCTTTTCTAAGTACAAAGTCTGATTTGTGCTGCAGGAGTTTTACCTAAGACAGGTGAGAACTAGAAAAGGATGTGACTAGATAGCCTTCCTCTCTAGCATTCATGCTACATGTCATGTAAAATATTAAATACAAATCATCACATAGATTGCATCTTAGAAAAGAAATCCTGAGCCTTCAAAAAAGGATGATAATTGATACCTTAAATTTCTGTCCTGACTTCAAAATCAAGTTCTTTAAACTGCATGTTGGGGCCAATATCAAAGCAGAAAATAAATGCCTAAATAAATCATACTGAAGAGGAAGAAAGAAACAAAGATTAGATAAAGTCAGAACAAGAGAGAGGAGAGTGAGCAGACACGAAGGAAAGAAGAGCCAGGGGACAGGATACAGAAAGATATAGTGAGGGGAGGTGAGCAAAAAATGGAAGAGCCAGTAGTTTGACCCAAGATTTCATCACAAAGTTCAGCTTCTTTCTCCCTGACCCACCACACCATCACTTTCCCCAAAACCAAGCCAGGAATGTGGTCATAAGAGAAAGGTTGTCAAAAGTCCTGAAAACCCAAGTGTGTAGAAAGTACAGTACTATCATGGACTTTGTCCCAGAAACATCACCACTGACTTAGAACTTCATATGGGAGGATTCCCAGGATAGAAACTTCTGCCACACTGGCCTCAATGCCATGGTGCAATCATTGCCTTGCTTTTGAGCAGAGATGCTTGGGAAACAGTGTACTTTTACACGGAGGTCGGGGGTCTTAGGAACGCTGGACCACCATGACCCTTCACTGGTGACAATACTGCCCAGGAGCTCCTCTGTTTGTCAGAAGACACCCTGAGCAAAGATTCTAAGGCAGAAATCTTGAGAAGACAATTGGAAGAATTTCAGACAGATTGAATCACTCACTTCTTTTCTGAGGACCAAATAGATGACTTCCAATCAAGTGTATTTTTCATATCTTCAACTTTAATTGACTTACATGGTGAATTATATGAAGTCTGAATGAAATACACAAACTACACTTCACTGAGATTTATCAGTGCCTTCTACCACAAGAGGTTATGGGACGTACGGAGTTTTGGGGAAAGAAACTCTGCACGTGGCCATACTTCTCAGGTGTCTCCCCAGAAGCCCTGGGTCAGAGAACAACAGTGTCTGTACTGGAGTAGACAGAAGGGTCATGTAAAATGGAGCGAATTTCTTAATTTGGTTCTTGCATACTTTATGGAGAAAACTATTTCTGTGTTCTGAGAAAAAAATGTTTATCAAGCCATCTCTCTTCCCACAATACCTGTTTTTGGAAAATCATGAGTTTAAGTGTTTTCTTTTTGCTACATTGGACATTAATTGTAACTCCCACAAAGGTTTACATTTCCTAAGACAGGGCTTCAGCCTCAGGAGCTCCAAGTAAACTATTTCTCCCAGCCCAGTCCCAAAGGATATTCCATGAGCTACCTAGCTCAGACAGTCCAAGCACAAAAGCAAACTTTGGGTCAATTAGCTAAACTCCAACCCCTATGACTTGATATGAGGAAAATGCTCCCTTCTCTGTAGGATTTCCTTAAGCCCATCTCTTCTAGAGGCATGGAAGCCTTTGAAGCCACTTAAAGACTCAGATAAATGAAATGTGTGGTAGACTTGAGTCCTGGCCTCACCACTGCTATGTGAATTTAAGCCAGTTTCTCAACCTCTTGAATTTCCTATTTTCTGTTTGTAAGAAACATATAGTAATAATCAATATTTATTTTATATTATTAATATTCCATTTTTACATTTTTTATCTATGTTTTTAAAGCAATGTAGAGAGTAAGACAAGAAGGAAGGAAAATGAATGGAATTCTTGAATACTTTGTCTTACGTATTTTTCTTTTTTTTAAGAGTATTCTATTTTATTTTATTTTACTATTTTCCCTTAATTCAGAGGATTGAACCCAGGACCTCATGCACGCCGAGCACACACTCTACCGCTGGGTTATGTCCTGCCCCACTGACCCACCCCTGCTTTTTCTTTTTCTTTTTTTCTTTTTTTTTTAAAGATATGTCCTTCCACTTGCAGGAAAAAGAATTAGATCTTTGCTTTTGGATGGTTACAAGCTATTCAAGGTGAGAGAGATTACATTACAAAAGTGCTTTCTTACCCAGGAAACCATGTTACAACCCAGCACTCTGGTCTAAGAACTGCCTGCAAGGTGTGACATGGCCTTCAATGACGGTGAAGTGAGAGGTCCAGGGTATGTTTAGGTGGAAGGGGAGAGCTGGGGACAGACACTGAGGTTGGAGTATGCCATGGATGGATTGCACCATGCTCTGCACAGTTGCTGCAGGGCTAGTGGCAGCTAGCAAGCCCAGGTGTCTCAGAGAAACATTGTAGAGAAAGTAACATTCCAATGCCTGGCCTTTATTTGTTGCAAATGTATGGGAAGAATCTGAGGAAGGGTTTTTGGTGTGTCACTTAACGTATTTGAGTCTCAGCTTCCCCATCAATTAAATGCGAATATGAAGACTTAGTTTTAAAAACTTTTCATAAATACTAAAATGTATAACATATGAAAAGAAAGAATGCCTAACTCAGAAATAGTACAGAAAAAATATTTATGTATTTTTATCAGTTCTCCTTAAAGATTGCAAATAGAGAAAGTGAAATAAATCACCCATGCCACACAGTAAATCAGCAACAGAACTGAGCCTGGAATCCAATTATTATAACAAGTCTTATGAATCTAAATCTTGTTAATTTTAATATGACATACACAGTGATTTTATAAAATTTCCCAGCTGGATGAGTAAGAACAGCCCTGGGAAGGGCTCCTGCATTACACTCCCCAGGCCCAGAGCCCTGAATGAACACCCGCCTTTGAGGGGATGGCTAAGCTGTTCAGTTCTGGGGGCAGAAAATGTTTCAAAGGGCAGTTTCAAAGGAGAGCACTGAGCTGGACAAAGGCAAGAAGGCGAGTCAGTGGTCTCTGGAAGTTCCTTCAATCTGAGTGAATTGACTCTGAGGGCATTAAAATTCATTGCAGACTGAATGATTAGATTATCCAACTGGCATCCTGGTTCTGTTATATCAAGACCAGAACTTTATTGAATGCAGTTGATAATGGTTATTCCGTCACAGAAACTGTGAAAATAGGGATAAATCACCACTGAGGTTTCTACTATCTTCAGTTTGTCCACCCCTGCCTCACATGTAGTCTCGGGATAAATTAGGGCCCTAATTTAAACTCTGTTCAATGGAAGTTGTAGCTTACTAAGGTGAGGTTTCCAATGAATAATACAGACCCTCTGGCCAGATTAAACCCACTCTAACATCCAAACTTGAGGTAGTAGACAATGTTATTGAAATAAGAAATATTTTCAGAATTAAAGTCAAATCACTAAAAGCAAAATTTAATTTTGTAGGAGACAAAATTGAGAATAAAATGAGAAAAATAGTAGATAGACAAAAAGTGCCTTTATTTTCTATTAGAACTTTTAGACCTTATATTCAGATTTAGATCTGGGGAAATTAACTAGAATACAGAGTTATTTTAAATACTCTGGTCTGTGTTATATCATAGCATGATTTATAGTTTCATCAATATCAAAATGCTAATAGAAGCAATAACTATATCACTTTGCCAAATTGAAATATTAGTGTGTTAATGTTAAAGATAGGCTTACATTTAAATATGGGAAGATATCTCACTTATTCATTTTTTCAACAGATAATTACTGAGCTCCTATATCAGGCTGTTCTAGACACTAATTACTAATTTTACATCAATCAACAAATGAAAAAAAAATAATTCCTTGCTTCATAGCTTACATTACATGACAGAAGGCAGACAAAAATAATAATAATAATAAGTAAACAAAGTACATGGTATATTAGAAAGTGATGAGGTCTCTCAAAAAATACAAGTAGTTAGAGAGGGGGCTCATAAAATCCAAGGGGCAAGTTGCTATCTTTAAACACTTGAAATAGAGACGTGATACAAGAACACCTACAGCTGAGGTTCTGTGAATGCTCTAATCTCTTCCACTCCTGAGTCGTGATTTTTTTTTCATCAGTCACTGAAATCCGCATCCTAAATATACAGGTTTTTCCATGTGAAATAGTTTGAGTAAGTTCCCATTTCTAATCTCTAAGGTAGTTTTGTCTTCCCTGCACAAAGGTTTTCCAAAGTATCTACTGAGTGGCAAGAAGTCTGGGAGACAATTTCTCATTTCATTCTTTTTTGACATTTCAATTCCAAGTAAGCATAGAATTCAACTCTTTTCAATTTACATTTGAGGATGCTGAGCTGCCAGATCAGAGTTCATAAGTAATCTAAGGGGGAAAACATTATTTCCTGACCCTTATGTTAGTGCTTTTTACATTACATTGCTTTACCACCTGCCAAACAAGACTCACCCACATAGAGTGTTTATCTAATAAGAAAACTTGAATTTTCAATCTTGACTTTAAATTTTTTCAAAGATCAACATTTTACTTTTCATTAGCCACTATTATTCTGTTCCACACTTTCCTCATGGCATTTTTCACTTCCTTATTCCTGAATGTGTAAATCAAAGGATTGAGCAAGGGAGTTAGGATGGTGTAAAATATGGCTACTATTTTGTCAAAGGAGAAAGCAGATGGAGGTTGTGCATACACAAATATGCATGGGACAAAGAAAAAAACCACAACAGCAATGTGAGATCCACAGGTAGAGAGAGCTCTCTGCTGCCCTTCAGTACTACGGGTTCTCAGAGAGAGCAAGAAGACCCCATAGGAGACGAGCAACAAGGAGAAGATAAGGATGCAGATGAACCCACTGTTGGCAACCACCAAAAGGCCAAAGATGTGAGTGTCAGTGCAGACTAGCTCCAGTAATGGGTATAAGTCACACATGAAGTGATCAATGACATTGGGGCCACAGAAGGGCAGCTGGAAAGTGAAGAGAATTTGTATCATGGAATGCAGGAAGCCCCCTGTCCAGGCTGCCCCTGTCAGAATGCCGCAGAGCCTCTGGCTCATGATAGAAGAGTAGTGCAGGGGTTTGCAGATGGCCACATAGCGGTCATAGGCCATGGCCGTGAGGACAGTCACCTCTGCTCCAGCAAAGAAGTGCTCAGCAAAGAGGTGGGTCATGCATCCTTCAAAGGAGATGGTTTTCCTCTCAGAGAGAGAGTCCACGATCATCTTTGGGGCAATGGCGGAGGAGAAGCATGCACCCATGACGGACAGAAAAGCCAAGAAGAAGTACATGGGGGAGCCCAGGAGTGCTGGGCTGCAACTGATGGTCACCACCATTAGCAAGTTGCCCCCGATAGTTGTGATGTAGCCAAACAAAAACACAACAAATATTAGTTTCTGTATATTTGGATTCTGTGAAAGCCCCAGGAGGACAAACTCAGTTACAAAGCTTTGGTTTTGCATGATTTTCAAGAAGAGGGTGAAAGCTACTACAGTGAGCATGTAGAACCTACAATTATGAGAAAGAAAAATGTCTTATACCAGTTCATGGAATTACCATAGTCAATGAGTTTGTTCATCCATGTGAAAGATTATCTAATGTACTTGTGCTTCTCTTGTCATTGACAACAACAACAACAAAAGAAAGTTTTAAGGCAGCAATGGGATGTCAGGAAGGATAGGGATGAATTATTAAATACTTTAAGATCGTCAGAGCTTCAGAATAGGGGAAGGATGGCGATCCAATGCGATAGGGATGAGAAATGTATTTTTTTATCTCAACTGTTAACTCTGATCATGTAGTAGTGGTTTCCTGGAGTGAACTGGAAGAAGGATTCTGAAATCACATCCAACTTTTCTGGAAAGGAGGAAGGCAGTTTATTAATTACAGCTGCCATGTGCTTGGAATGGGAGCGGGGATGACCTGCACGCCCTCCCTGACCAGGAAACGTCCTTATCTGCAAATAGAAGAAGAAATAGCACCCAGTTAAGGACATGCTTAGAAATCATGGCTATTCCCCCATGACTTTTAAAAGTCTGAAGTGAATTGAGCCTGTAAGATTAATTAATCAATTCTTTATAAAAGAGAAAGATCAATGGGAATTCACTCTGCTATAGCCTAACACATCACAAGGATGCGTGCTTTGAGTTGGTTTTTTTCCCACTCATTGAAAACAAAAAGAGAAGTTGATAAAAAATAATAATACCCACTTATGAGTATTGTTATTATAACTAAGTTAAATAATGCAAGGAAGCATTTGTTCAGGGTCTAGTGGGTAAGAAACAGTCCATGTTAGGTCTTAGTACTTTATTTTACTGGTAGAAAATTCATGCCTTTTAAAAGAGATAAAAATCAAAGAAATAACAGGTGCTGAGTCTCAAATTTTAACCCGGACCCCTGGCTCCAACGTCCAAGTCCTTTCCACTGGATCTACAGGGAAAGAAGCAAACATTTTTTCTAGCAAGAACTTTAGAACAGAGGTGGCCTTTGGAGGGTTGCCGTCCACTTTAGAGGTGAAAACTTCTGATTCCTTTGTTCACGTTTGAATGATGCCTCTTGATGGAGGACACTGAGCAAATGATGTAGAATCAGAAGGTAATGGTCCAGTTACTTACAGACACAAACTGGCAACAACCACATAGGTAAGGAATATAAATTATATGGTGAATATAAGTCAGAGCCTTGAGGCTTCCATTATTTGCTAATTATTTATACTATATGTCCCAGTCTGATCAAGTACAGCTTGGCAAGATAAATGTGTTTCTCAAATTTCTATGACTATTGTAATGTAGGGAGGTTCATATATAACCTTTCTGTTCATCTCACAGGATTATAATGAGGGTCAAATTGAAAAATGTGAAACTGTTGCTTTTGATAAAATGTCCATATCAGTTTTAGTTACTTTTCTCTCACTTAAAAATCCTGACACCTTACCCACAGAAAGTTTTCCCATGAGTTATCCAGGTTATTACTCCAAATTTTGACTTCATTTTTCATAGCAAGACACATCTTTGAAGAATGATTGTGTCCTTACTTGTACACTTAAGAGACATTCATCAAACGACATGTATGTGTGTACAAATAGGCAAGTAAAAGAATAATTAGGCTTTCTGTAAAAATTAAAAAATAAGTTGTTTTTTATGAATGACAGCTAACAAAAATAATTGAAAATTTTAATAAAACTAACAAATATAGAAGTGTGTATAGTACTATCTGTCCATTTGTTTACTTTGAAATAACCATCTTCATTATGTTTCCAGGGCACCAGACATTCCTAAACAGTGCTTGCATTACGAACTCCATATCCAGCTACAGACTGCCGTCAAGAAAACAAGACTATAAAACAAACCCTATGTTACAACAGTTATCAGTTTATCCTCAGATCAAAACAAGAGAGACGATGGAATGAAATGATGAAGAGCACCAGCTCCAGGTGCACAGAGACCTCGGTACAAATCCAGGCTCTTCTACTAAGGTAGATTATGTGATAAGAAAAGTTACATAAAATTCTCAAGGACTCAGATTCTATTCTGGAACTGGGTATAATAATAGTGCCTCCTGAGAGAGTCCTTGCGAAAATCAGATAAGGCTGTGCTCATAAAACCATTTATGCATTTAGATGCACTGGAGAAAATTATAAACAGTAAGAACAAGCCCCCAAAGCAATTGACACAGAGTGGAAATGAGAATGCTTTTATTCCTAATTTCTGCTTTACCATGCCAGGGCTGAAAAATAGCTTTACTCATTTTTGACTTATTCACAAATATAAAATATTTTATTGGTCAGAATGCATAAATGGTACTGTTTAAATCTGCAACACTTTTGAATATCTTTAATAATCTCTGAAATAAATGATTGTGGCCTTCAGACCCTCATGTGTCCACCTCTTTTTCAGGCAGCTTCATTTTACAAATAAAATCAAATAGAATGAAGTCTGGAAATGAAAACCAAGATTCTATTTTAATCTAACAGTTAAATAATTCTTAGGCTCTCTACTTCCTTACTTGGGGGGTTTCTCAGAGAAACACTATTTTAGAATCAAAATGCTCATTAAATATAAACAAATCAAGCCTCTCTTTTTTTTCAGATAAAAGAAATTTCTAACATTATTGTTAAAGCTTTGACAATGGAGAGTATGGTGTCCTCAGAGTTTATGATCACAAGGGTTTTGATTTGGAATTATTTATTTATTTATTTATTTAACATTTTTTATTGATTTATAATCACTTTACAATGTTGTGTCAAATTCCAGTGTTCAGCACAATTTTTCAGTCATTCATAGACATATACACACTCATTGTCACATTTTTTTCTCTGTGATTTATCATAACGTTTTGTGTATATTTCCCTGTGCTATACAGTGTAATCTTGTTTATCTAGTCTACAATTTTGAAATCCCAGTCTATCCCTTCCCACCCTCTACCCCCACCCCGGTAACCACAAATCTGTATTCTCTGTCCATGAGTCTATTTCTGTCCTGTATTTATGCTTTGTTTTTGTTTGTTTGTTTGTTTTTGTTTTTGTTTTTTAGATTCCACATATGAGCGATCTCATATGGTATTTTTCTTTCTCTTTCTGGCTTACTTCACTTAGAATGACATTCTCTAGGAGCATCCATGTTGCTGCAAATGGCATTATGTTGTCAGTTTTTATGGCTGAGTAGTATTCCATTGTATAAATATACCACATCTTCTTTATCCAGTCACCTGTTGATGGACATTTAGGCTGTTTCCATGTTTTGGCTATTGTAAATAGTGCTGCTATGAACATTGGGGTGCAGGTGTCATCCTGAAGTAGATTTCCTTCTGGATACAAGCCCAGGAGTGGGATTCCTGGGTCATATGGTAAGTCTATTGATTTGGAATAATTTAAAAGGTAATTATCCTAAATGCATTTTGTTGTCCTGGATTGAATCCTAGAACAGAAAAGGGACAGTAGTGGAAAGATTAGTAAAATATGAATAAAATCTGGTGTTTCATTAAGAATAATGTATCAACGTTCATGTCATAGTTTTCATAAATATACTCCTGGTAATGTTGGGTGATGAATATGAGGGGAAAATAACTGAGGAGGCGAAATCAGAACCCTCTATAATAGCTTGCAACTTTTCTATTAATCTAAAATTACTCCCAAATAAAAAGCTAATTTAAAATAATATCATAATTGTTCAGTTCCTGATACCAAAAATGTAGTGATTATGTGTCATTGAAGAAACCACAAAGCCTCTGAGTCCTCGCTCATAAAATAAGAATAGGCAAGTAACGCTTGTCCAGGCTGCTGGCCCCTGAGAGTCAAACAAGACACTTCTTACGAACATTGTTTGCAAAGTACAATTTGAGTGGAAGATGTGAAATGTTGATATAGGCATGATTTTACAGGGATGTTTATACACACAAAGTGAACTGGAGAATTGAATCTATCATATGAAAAAAGTATGTTTCTAAATCATATTTTTAATTATATCAAACCTAAATTGTAATGAAGCTGCTTCATTTATTTAATCTTATTAGGAAATGTTTTAGCAGTTATTTTCAGAATCATAAACATGTTTATATTCCTTATACTAGTAGCCTTAACCCTAAAAATTGTTCTAAAAGTAAAATGAGGTGGTGTAAGTTTTTTAGTGAAAGATGATGTCATATATAATAGTAAAAATTCAGAAATATCTAAAATGTTGAATGATAAAATGTTTATGTAAATCAGTCTACTACAAACTAGTAGCAAAATATGCTATGAGTAAGACACTAGTAATAAAAGGACAAAGATGGTGAGACATTTTTACTTGCTAAATGAGAAAAACAACAAAAACATTGTGATAACCCTGCTCAGACATTTTAATATTATTTTAAAATCAGAAGTAAACATGTAAAAATGGTAGGGATTTTTAAATTTTCAAAAGATATTTTGGTATAATTATAAAAAATTTAACATGAAAAATCAAGTTTAAAACACACAACACCATATTTTTCACGATCTAAATATTTGTTCAGAAAAAGATGAGGTTTGAGGGTAATTTTATTATCCACCCAGGGCAATTAATTTGCATAGGTGGAGCCAACATGCTAACGTAACACGGAGTCTAATACTGAAAGGGCTTACCTTCTGTAAACCATCTACAGACAGCTGCACTGTGGGCCCAGCCCTCCCATCCTCTGTACTGACTCTGATACCAGTTTTCACTTCATATACTCCTACGTGGAACAGCTTGTTCTGTCTGTACCTCTCATTGAAGACCCCATGGTCTTTCCTTTCTTGATAGTCATATTCTTTAAATGCTGGAGCTGCACAGGAGATCGCTCAGGTCCCCTCAAACCAGAAACTGTGGGCTCTGGGCCATGTCTTGGATCTGTGACCCTGGAAATTTTGCCTCCTGACTCTTACCACTGCTCACTGTTTCCTTCCCATTTGTTTCAGCAACAACCCTATTGCAGCATTGATCATTCTGAAAATGATAGAGAAATTCCTCTTTCAACTTTGAAGTTGATATATTATGTAATATACATAGTAATTGTACTATTACATAGTACTATGTAGTATGTTACATAGTAATTATACAGTATTAAATGGTAAGTATAATATTCAAAATTGTATGAGAAATTAGTAGTACAGTTGTCATCATAAGCAGTGTTTTTTCATTATATTTTAACTTTAAATGAATAGATTTAAAACTCCATTCTGATTACTCTCCCTGATAAGTTCCTTAAATCCTCTGTACATTTGATCCAGGATTATTATTTATTTCATAAAAGATTTATTCTTCTTCTGTCTAGCTAAGCATATTCCTATCCTTCATAGTCTGAGAAATATGTTCTTTTCAGATTTCAGACCCTTTCTCTCCCCTCAGTATTGCTCTGCTGATTTATCTAAATGTCTCAACTTTTATACTCTTACTATTTCTGGAATTTGGAAAAAAACTAATTGTCTAGGTTTCCACCTGTGTCCTTCCTGATGGATGCCTGAGCCTTCTTTCCATCTGTTGTCTTAGTGACTTAGCTCATTTCAGGAGAGACAAAACCATGACAACTAGCACTAAAGCAGTTGAGAACTTCACCCGTTTAAATAGCCTGAACAGTTCTGAAGCAGAAGTCAAATGCTATTTGTGATATCAAGTGCACGTGGGGAAAATTAAATGGGCAAATTTAAAATCAGAAGACTACACTCTGGGACTTGAGTAAGACACTCCATCTTACCTTTCATGTCCTTCCCTGGGCCACTTTTAGCAGTTTTTTGTGGGAATATTAAGTGCTATATTGCATATCAATAAGTCTAAATGGTAAACGGCACTTGAGTTACATTGCTTCTATGATGATATTATTCATATAGCCTCAAAAATTCCACTTTTTAACCTAAAACACCAAGACAAAGGACCATGTTAGAGGATGAAGGATAAATGAGAATATATAAAGTAACAAAAACATGCTATTGACTACCTATGACACAATGATTCATTTGCTGCATTTCATAGTTATGTGGGTTTAATTTGAAGATGAAAAACTGAAGATAGGTCTAATTTTTAGACTTGAAAAGGTACTCCTAGCCCTCCAAAAAATGTTTGCATTCAAATAGCTGCTAATTATTGAGCACTTAAGTTGCATCAAGTGTTGTCCAATTAACTCCGTATGTATTGTTTCCAAATCCTTTGGCCTTGTTAACATATAATCTCCATTAAAAAATAAACCCTCTGAGCGCAAACAAATTTGTACAGCTGGCCCACGTGTGCACAGTTACATGACAGACCCTAGCCTGCCTTAAACCTGGTAGCCTGCATCACGATACCCGTACTTTCAAGTACTACATCCCAATTTAAAATCCTTTCTGAATATGCAAAAATGTGAGTTACAAATCTCACCATGTCTCTGTTCCTTGAGAATTCTGGTAATGACAATCTCTTATTCTCTATAGGAAAGTCCATCCTCTAGCTGGCCAAAACATGAAGTATGGGCCCAAGTCTTACTTCTACAACTAAGAGCGGGAGGAAGGGCAACTCTGGCAGATGAGGTTGAGAATTTTCCCTGCTGCTTCTCAAGCACTGTCTTCAACATGGTCTCCAGGAAAAAATAAATAAAGAAGCAAAAGTTTCCTCCTTGACTTCTAATTGGAAATTCCCAAGAGGCCATAAACCTGCAGAATTGCCTCTCAGTTCCCCTCAGGGCTTGGAAATTTCCCATCATTACATTTTTCCAAGATGCAGTCTGTGGTTTGACTTGTTCAGGTGTTTGTAAACTTTTTATGCTCCCAATCAGAGATTTTTTTCTTTTTTCTTTTTTGACTTCTCCTGGTCTTCTATTTGAAGATGCTTTCACTTGCCTTCATATTCAGAAACTGAAAACTGTGTGAACTGGGACTGAATATAGTGCCTTAGCAGAACTGGGGTGAAAAGCCTGTGTACTTATTAAGTGAAAAAGATGAATTCTGGGATGAGGCACAGCATCAGTCCACAAAGACATGTTCTGTTTGAGGGTGAGAGCAGCAGTCCATGCTTATTAAAGAATAACAATTAAATACATTTTTGCACATAAAAAATAAAAGCAATCGAGATATAAAATAGAGGATAGAAAAGAGACATAATGAACACTAAATAGGCCAAAGAAATCAGCAAAAATTGATCAACACCTTCAGGACATGTAGACAGTGGGATCCAAACTGGTTCCCATCATCATCACAAGCATGATTTGGACATGTCCACTCCCATTTGCTACTTCAAAATCTAGATGTGGGATAAGGAAGAGAAAAAATAATCACTGAAGTAGTTAAGATAAACAGTTAAAAAACTGAAACTGAGGACATAGAAATGGAGAGGAGAAGAAAGAACTAAAAGCTACTTAAGAGGCATAGATAGCAGTTTGGGGTCAACAATAATAATAAGCAATGTGACTAAAAAGCATGTTACAAAAGTCATGGGTCAGTATGAGATATTTTGATTAATTAATGGAGATTTAGAATCACAGGTAGAGAGGAACTACTTAGGTATTTGTTTGTTGTCCAGTCAGAGCACAGAAAGATACTCCCTGGGGCTCAAGCATCTCTCTTCCTGTTCAATTCCAGACTCCATCTCTTCTTGTTCTCTACTAGGAAAGCAACCCTGAAATATAGATTATCTGTATCTGTTAGGATTGGTATTATGAGGCAAGAGAACACTTGTGTGGTATAGAATAGTGGTTACCAAATCAGGTCCAAGGACAGGTGATAAAAGTTTTCACCAACCATAAAAAGAAAAACATGGAGAAAACTGAATTTTTCATAAAAATAGCTAACTTTTATAAACGTATTCACACTGATGGGCTATTGTTATCCCCTATTCTATGTTCCTCTTCACTCTTGGTATCAAAAATGGCTTTTTTTAAATGAAATAATGGTGATAATAAATCACAGCTTTAAATATATTCTTGTTTGGCAAAACAAAAAGTCGACAACTGTGTATCAGTCCCCTCAACTAAAAAAAAATATTTTTTTTCCCAGTACGTAAAATACAAGACTGGGAACCAGTGCTCCAGTGGGAGACTGCTAGAAGTAGAAAAGGCCTTAGAAGACCAGTAATTCTCAGAAAGTAGGTTTAAGTGAACTGGAATGATCTGGGGGATCACTTAGCAAAAACATCCATTTTAACCACTTAAGAGTATTGAATTAGAAAAACTGAGGAAGTAAACTAAGAAAGAGGAAGACGTGAGATCCAGGATACAGGAGATCCTACAGGGGAGAGGGAGAGGAAAGTCCCCAAGACTGTCGCTGTGCACCAGGCCTGGGCGACAACTAGCCAACGGAGGGAGTGTACCAGGAGAAAGGGGAGTAACTGCAGGAAGCAATGCTTTATGTGAAGGGAAACTCAAAAGCACTATACTCACAATCTATGTAGTGACCAGTGTTCACATGCTCATCCTACCAGTGTCCCAGCAAGACGCAGATGGCACCCTCGAGATAAAGACGTGGCGCCGAGCAAGTAGTCATAGATGCTATCACCCTGAGCCCCAGAAGGGCAAGGAGAGGGAGAGGTTAGTGGAAACTGAAAGGAGTCATGTGGACTTGGCCACCTGGAGGTAGTGACTTTTGGCTCAGGAACACACCTGGCCTGAAGAGGCCTTGAAGGGAAGGAGCCAAGGGAATAAATACCTTGACCTGGCTCCTTCCCTCCCTCCCATCTCCTGCTGCAGATCTCACTGGCCAAACACAACAGAACCCAGAGGTCCCAGCTGTAGTAGTCCATACATCTTTCTTGAGCAGGAGAGCAGGGTGAAGGGAGCAGAGATCTGGAGGGGCAAATGAAAGACTTCTGGAACACTCATGATGATATATATACACACTGATCAAGGACTTAACCAAAATTTACAAAAACATTTGGAAGACGTATGGGAGAAGGAGAGGGAAATACTGTAAGACAGCTGTATCTCAATCATGGCAGAAGTCAATAATATTTAAAGTTGGTATCTCTAAAAACTACAGCTATCTATGTATCATTTAGAAATATGGAGATAAATCATAAGACAAAAACAATAGCTGAGTGAGTAAGCCTTTGGTATTTTTTTTTTTTGGTGGGGGGAGGTAATTAGGTTTATTTATTTATTCTTGGAGGAGGCACTGGGGATTGAACCCAAGACCTTATGCATGAACATGTGCTCTACCACTTGAGCTGTGCCTTCCCCAGAGGAAAGCCTTTGGAAACTAAGGGATTAGGGACATTATAAACCTTGCAATATTATTTGATTTTTTAAAATGATGTATTTAATAAAAACTAATTTTAAAAAAGTTGCTAGAAGGCTGTATGAAAAGCTAACACTGGGGTAAAAAAGAAAGCTAACACTGGTTATACCTGTGGAGCTAGAATAAGGGAATGAGAGTAGAAAAAAAACATTAACTTTTCACTTCACTTGCTCTTATATTGTTTTACTATGAACGTCTGTTATTTTCATAATAGTATTTATATCTTAAAAAAAAGAACTAGATCAACTGGATTTAGTCGCTAAAGGGAATTTATCCCTCAGGTGGGCTAGGGCAGAGAAGCTGAAACACATTCATTTGAATCAAATGAAGTCCTAGGTGGATCAATGACTTGACCAGACACATACATAGCTTAACAAAGCCTTGGTTAGGACCTAGGACTTCACTGGGGACCCAAGGGGAGGAGTCCCTTCTAATCTCTCTTTGCTTCAGAGAGAATAAATATTATATAAAGGTATGTCTCATCATCTTTGAATATTTACGTATTGAAGAAGCCTAGGGGTGAAAGACCAAGTAGAGAGGCCCAGACCAGGCGAGAACTGCTCAGTCACGTCACTCTGGTTGAGAACCACTAATTTTAGAGCATCTTGTTATGCAACAAAATAATTGATACAAAATAATTGATATAATCTACTCTTTAAAAAAAAAAGAAAATATTGTTGTCCCATAACTACCTGAGTGCCATCACACCATTATAATACTGCTTTCTGATGTGGTAAAAACAAAAAACAAAAAACAAGAAAACCCTTCCTTTTAAACATTTAAATATTAAAAGGAAAAAGAACCACAAGCTAAACTGAATGTTTAATACATTTGCAGGAGGAAAGGAATGTGACAAGGATTAGAATTTTATAATATACACTAAACATTTATGTAAAAGATGTTCCATTTTTCAGAGAAGTTTCCCCTAGTTCCCTGTCTTTTCTGTCTTCCTCAGAGCAATAAACAGTAATTACTACTCTCTCAGATAAGCTGCTCCACTGACTTGGACAGTAATTACATCTTTATGTTTCATTATCTCCAAAAACTACCTTTCATTTCATAGCACAGTCTCACTGCACTGTTTCACAGTAAAATTGTACTCCTCAAATTTGAAGAACTTGAATAAAAGGTAGAGGCCCAAGGATTTTTAGGCATTGATTAAGTAACAATGTCTACGGGCACAAACGTTCTATTTATTCATATTTTAATAACTGCAATAAAAGCAATGAAAGCTACTTTAATGAAAAAGGAACTCAGGAATGAGATAATTAAATATAACTAACTACATTTCAAATACAAATACCAGAGTAGTGTCAGGTAAATATCTAAATTATCTACCCTGAATTCTGGTCTGAGAAAAAGATCGGAGACAATTACAAGGAAGGTGCTTCATATCATCAGGTCCATTTTTAAAACAATGAGATCCTTTAGGACAATCACTTTAGCCTTTCTTTTTCTCAGAGATTTCTGTTGGTCCTCTTGTTGGTAACCCATTTATGTCTGCACCCTGAAATGAAAAATCATTTTAGATATTAGTTGTAATAATATAATAATATTTAAAAGACAGACACTATAAGAGATATTCTCTTTAAAAACAGACAACGAAGTCCAGAATGATAGAACTTCCAGAAACATGCAGGATGGCTAAATTTGTGCAGCTGAACAAAACCAAAGTTGAATTTGACAAGCACCATTGCTAAAAGACAACTAAATTGCCTATTCATTAAAAAAAATAACTTATTGTTTAAAAAAAATACTCTATGATCCTACCAATTAAGTATCTCATTAAAGTTATCAATCAGTGAAACTGGCTTATTTTAGTATCATCTCTTGTCTTCTATTAACTATTTAGCATTACTCTTACCAGCCAGGAAATACTGGTTATTATCTTGGCTATAAAGCAAAGAGCAAACTCATAAATCAGAGGTCTAGTTTAAAACCTTAGTTTAAACAAATGTTAACTGTTTAAATAAAAAACCCCAAATCTCTATTTTAAAAAAGAAGGAAATGTAGACACATTAATGAAGGTTTTGTCTGAAGAACTTGCATTCCCAAAAGCCAAGTATTTTACCCTGTACCCCAGCCCCTGCAACCCCCCGCTCATTCAAGGCATTTTAACGTTCTTACCTTATAGTCTACTTTGCCTTTACTTTTATCGTTGGATTCTCGTACAGCTTTCCTAGGCCATATACAACTAACAAAAGGGGAAATCAGCGGGTATATATATGGCTCCAGAAATTTTTTGTAGACCCAGGGCAAAACTGGAATGACAATGCAGGGAATGCACACCATTGTCCCAGGCTTGAGCTCTTGGACTGCCAATAAACGTGAAGAAAAAACAAATTAGATCAAATGACTGAAGGAATTCACCTAGATTAAGATATTTGAAATGACTTTCTACACTGAAGGAAAAACTTAAATCATACTACAAGTATTAGCTTAAATCAAGTCTATTAAATCAAAATGCTGCTATCTGCAAGGTAAAGGAATAATAAGTGGTCTACCGGAAAATAATAGTGAGGTGCCTGCCTCCAAACCTCTCCAGTCACTGCTCCCCAATCATAAATATGATAATATGAAGGAATAGCACCAACATTTGCTGGGTGCTAGGCAGTCAAGCTCTTAACACATATCAACTCATTTAAAACACCCAGTGAGGTTGAGTACCCTGGCATTTCCATTTACAGATAAATAAAAGAGGGCACAAAAACATTAAGGAACTTGGTAATTTTCACATACTCCAGTTTAGTGTGACTTAACTTGCAAAGCCCAACCACCTTCAGGGACTGACAATATTCGTTACACAACTTACAATGCCAAGGGAAAATTTTGTTGAATGGAACTCAATGAGATACCACTTTGGAAGACCTCTAGGCTGCAAACTGGCTTGCCTCTCCCAGGCAACAACTCTCCCTTGATATATTTGCTTTTCCTTTTTTAATAGCAATTAAGGTATACTGAGTAATAAAAAATTTTAATTTAGTATTGTTATTTGTATAAGTAAATTGTCCATTTCCAAACATTAACACCTAAATTTCCTTGATGATTAGAAACTGTCTTCGAATTTCTCAAAATCAGCAATTTCTTGAAAAAGAACAAATATTACTTCCATAATATACTATCAAACCATGGACCTCTTAAATTGACAAGAATTTTTAATCCCTTAGCAGAGGCCTTAAAAACTCAGAAGCTTCAGAACAGTGCATAAGGCTAAAAATTAAGAATGTTAAATTTTCTTATTTTCAAAACACTGTAAATTAAGTAGTATTTGCTGACAAATGAATAAGCACTGTTACACTAAAGCAATTCAAAATTATTTACAAGTGAAGAGTGGTATAAATAATCCAATCTGAATGTGGCTTTGAAATGAATTACAAGACCTGTAAACAAATATAAACGTACATCAAGGAATGACCAGCTATTTTATAAAGAATTCATAACTGGATTCTTTAAAAACAGTCCTCTAGTCAAATTTAATAAAACAGTGTAAGAATTTATCAAAGCATTTTGTTTCAAAATTTTAAAGAACGTATTTTCTGATTACAATAAGCCAAACTGGCAGGAGAAGGGGGAGGGTCTTTTTCAAAGAATTATTATTCTTGGCTATTGGACATGTAGAATCTGATCAGAAGAGACTTAAAAGGTGGCCTGGTTCAGGTCTTATGAGTACCACAGCCTAATACTCAAGCAGCTGCCTGAACTTGAGACCTGCTTTCACTATTTTCAACATAGTGTTCTTGGGCAAATCATTTAACCAGTCTTTGCTGTAGTGCTCTCATGTCTAATGTGAAGACAATAATAAATAGTACCTATCTCAGAGGGATGTAGTGTGGACTAGATAAATTCATAGGAATACAAAGCTCAGAACAGTGCATACGTTAATGTTAAATGTTGTTACTAAAAGGGAAAAAACCCCAAAAACCCAAGGATTAATTTCTAATCATCAAGGATCCAAAAGTAATAAACTGTTCAAAGCCCACACAAAGGCAACCAGTAGTTAGAGCTGGCTAAGACCAGAATTCCTAAAACTGGTTTCCTAGCTCAATGCTCTTGCCTTTTCCCTTCCAAAACCATGATCATCATCATTCCACTTTCTACCAAACTTTCAAAACCAACCAAATCCTTCAATACAACAGGCAATACCACCGAGCACTAGACTATTAAGACTGTCAATCCCTCCATTGTAAAGATTTAAGTTTTTAGCTACTTGAAATTGTGTTTTAAGTGAATTCTCAAGAAAAAATATCACTAATTACTTTTGTCAAATTATGGCTTAGAAAGGTCTAGAAGGCGGCTATGACATATTGATTAAAAAAAAAATCACGATTTTTTAAATTCTCTCCAAGCCAATTCTCGGATATTACAATAGAGCAAGAAAAATGGATTGAAACTGCTGGAGGAGAGAAATTTCTTTCATCTGCCTTAGTCCACTACAATGGAATAGGAAAAGGCGGAGGCTCCATCAAAACTTGGGCAGGGGTAGCGGGGGAAATGCCACCTCCTTAAGCAACCCAGTCCGGCGTATTATTTACTGGAGACAGAAGAGAGCGGGACAGGCTGAGTCAAAGACAAGGGCTGAAAAGATAGAACAAGGGCAAATGGTGGTGACAATAACAGAGAAGTGATACCGACAATTCAGGCCAGAGAGCGGATCCTGAGGAAAGGAGAGACGGATCGGACGCAGAAGAGGGGTGGACGCGGACGCAGGGGAGGAAAACGGCGAGGAGGGCAGGGGCAGGGGCAGGGGCTCCGCGGGTGCGGGCAGCGGTGGACTGTGACGGCCGGCGGGCCGCGAGGCCAGAGCGCTGGAGAACCGCGCACCCCGCAGGCTGCTTAGCGCGTCTCCATAGCGCCGAGCCCCCGTCCGCCCCGAAGCCCCAGCCACAGCCTCGGCCCCCGGGGCCCCGCTCACCCGCGACCACCACCAGCGGAAATGTCCGCGCTTCTAGAGTGAGGAACGCGGAGGGACGTGCCGCAGCCGCGCCAATGGGCACAAGGGCCGACAAAGGTGCGCCTGCGTCAGCCCGAGGACGCGCCGGACGTAACCGTGACGCCCAGGCTGGGACTGGGGGCGGCTTCCGGGCCGGCGCGGAAGCCGCTGGCTTAAAACCTGCGGGCCAGGCCTTCCCCGGCGCCCGGTTGCCGGGACAGGACCCGGGGTGCTGACCCAGGAGAGGATAACGCCTGTGCCAGTGGCTCACCACCTTCGGGAAGGCCTACTCTACCTGCTGTTCTCCAGTGCAGTTTTGGCTAAGCTAACCATTCTACTACAGTAATACTAACAGTGAAGTCAACTTTAAGCGGTATTCTCTTACAAAAAGCAACACTTCGCACCCGCTAGCATAAACAACAGTCGAGAAGGCGGAGTTGGAACCCTCATACACTACTAGTCAGACTGTAAATATCGCTGCTTTAGAAACGCCTGGAAATCCGTCAAATGTTTTAATAGCTAATCCAGCAGGGCCACTCTTGGTATACACTCAAATGAAAACACATGCCACACAAACTTTGTAATAGCTAAACAACAGGACCGGTATTCCACACTTCCACAGTGAAACACAGGTACATGCTGCAACATAAACCCTAAAAAAATTATTCTAAGTCAAAGCCAGTGACTAAGGGCCACATACTAATACTTCATTTTTATGAAATGCTCAGAATAGGCAAATGTACAGTCAGAAAATTGGTTGCCTATGGCTGGATTGTGGGTAGGGGGTAGTGACAGCCAACCACTACCAAGGTTCCTCTTTGGGATGTTGAAAATAACTAAAATTCATTGCGCTGATGGATGTGGAACCAAATATACTAAATGCCACTTAACAGTGCGTTTAATCTCAATAACGTCGGTGTTAAAGTTTCAGAAATTTCCCCATGTTCTAATATTCCATTTTATGCACAAATTCACTGAGATGCAAAACAGCATGCTATGAACCAAAATTAGTGGTTCAGAGCAACAGAATAATCTAATTCTAATAAGAAGAAAACTCATATGATCAATCTTGTGATGACATTTAAAATATATTTACTAATTAAGACAACCAAGACTCTGCTTTTACTTTTATTTGCATTTATTTTTTGCTGAATTTATTCCCGGGCCATAAGTTTTTGTTTCTTCAGTTTCTTCTGGGATATCTGTGGAAAAGAAAAAAAATAAAAGGGCTTAAGATTCCAGGAGAAACCCATACTACATCTTAAAGGAGGTCGTATCTCAACGAAAGAGCAACTGAAAATTTCAACATAAAGGTTAAGAGTCCTTTGGCGTAGAGACAAGGGGAGATGAGATGGGCAGCTGGGAGGAAATTATAGTAAGCAGGAGAGTCAAAACTGCACGCAGGGAGCCGAGATGGTTAAGACTAAGCGACAGCAAGGATGGAGGATATTTAATGATAAAAATCAACAGAAGTCAAATCCATTAGGTGTGAATTATCACCCTCAGGTTCCGGACTTAAAGAACTAAATGTAATCATTAACTGAAAACAAGCTTATTAGATTGGGGGGAGGCAGGGAAGGGGCCCTTTGGATATGTGGCATTCAAAGTGACTATGGACACTTCAAATGCAGGTAAAGAGTAAGTGAGGTAGAACATCAGATATTCATGTAGTTCTAATAAACTGTAAATACAAAGTTACTATTCATTATTAGTCACAAAACAAAGGAGACCCATGAAAGCCAAAATAAAATGACTACAAGAGGTAGTTGGTTGCTCAGAACAGTTTCCTTTCACGGTTATTCCAAAGGTGTCCTAAGTCAGTCATCACAGCAACCACTAATTCTAATACACCAAAGGAAACAGCAAAGACTAAGTAATTTACCTTTTTCTTCTGTGCAACCTCCTCTTCTGGTTTAGGAACAATCTGCTCTTTTTCAGTAAGGATCATCTCAATGTGGCAGGGAGAGCTCATGTAAGGGTTGATCCGACCATGAGCTCTGTTAAGTCCTGCGCCGCATCTTGGGAGCTTTGTTCACCTGGATGTGCTCAATGACCAGTGAATCCACATCTAAGCCCTGGGAAGAGGGGAGGGGAAACAAAACCAGGTAATACCTTTATTTTAAATCCACAAACTGCCGTTAAAGTCCCTGCCTTAATGCAATCATTTTGAAAGGCAACCTTTTAAAACTATTTGTTCAAGCAGTTTTTTAAACACGTAGGATAGTGTCCTTTAAATCTAAGTAACTGCCAAAACTCAGTGCGAAATGTACCTTGTTTATAAGGGCACTCCATAAAGGTCGCTGAGGAATGGAGTTACAGGATGGGTAGCATTAAATAAATCGAGACAACAGCAACTTTAAATGAATAATGAAATTGCATGTATAAAGATGTTTATGGTTTGGGTACCTTAAGTTCTGCATTACTTTCTGCATTTTTGAGCATGTGCAGTAAAAACTCAGCACTCTTTTTGGGCCATCGACCCTGTGTCCAGCCCCACTGTTTTGCCTAAGAAAATGAAAAAAAAAAAGAGACGCTATTAGTTATTTCCCGATTTAAATCAATGTTATAATCAAGATGACTTATTTTAACATTAAGGTTGCTCAGAACATGTTTTTTTTCATGGTTAATACAAAGGTGTCCAAAACTGCCATCACAGGAGCAAGATCCCGATTAAAGGCAGATTCTTATTCCATCCACTTTCCCTCAGTTTGTCTTTTGAAACGACAACTATGAATTCTCACCTGGGCACACCTACCAACTCCACCATTGTAACGACGAAACGGCACACATTGCTTCTGTAAAGTGACGTCCTTCAAATACTTGGTGGCTTTTCGGATATGCATACCCTTAATGGCCTGGGCAGTTTCACGAGTGTTCTAAGTATAAATAACATAAGCTGTGAGTTAACTGTATTTTCAGAAACCTCAATTTAAAAAGTAAACATTATCAGATTTTCAAAATATGAACATTTAGCAACAGCTAAAACCTTTCTTTGGAAGTGAGGTAAAACAATGAGGAAAAAAAAATCTGTGATTAAGAGCCAAGGACGCTTGGTTTGAAGGTGGAGAAAAATGATTCCAAAAACCATTTATTCACTATTAACATGCTCTCCATCATCTTGCAAACAATTACATGTCCCAGATCTTGGTCTGTATACTAGGTTCTCAGGTAGTTTCACCCAATTCCACAAATCCTAAATCAAAGTGCTCATTATATACTGTTGATTACCCACCAAAAGGTGGCTGCTCAGAATTGATTTATTTTCACGGTAAATCCAAAGGCGTCCTAAGAAACACATCATCGCAACTACCTTTTTTAGGATGGTTAAGAACTCGCGGAACTCTTTTAGAGCATAACTATGATCCACATACCTTAAAGTGAACACGAAGATTTGAACCTCTTGATTTGCATGCTAGAAAATAAACAAGTTTTGGTTAACATTGAGTATCTTATTGTCTTGCTCCAAAATAAGGAATGTTTCTTGTTCACTTACATTTTGTGGGGTTTTCTGGGTCAAGTGAATAGCGAACCATTTTTAGAGGTCACCTGAAAGGGAGCAAGAACCATTCTGTTAATCTATGTTTACAACGGCATATAGTTTATACAAGTATTAAGTACTACCCCCGCGGCTGCTCAGAGAGTAATTGTTTTCATGATTAATCCAAAGGTGTCCTAAGAAACAACATCATCGCAGCCATCCTTCTCTGTCCAGTTTTCTTCCCTTTTGTAACTACCAGTGACTACAGCAGTGCTGACATCAGACTAGTGAAACGGACCTCGTCGGCCCTCTTGCCTTCTGGAAGAAAACACAGTCTGTTTCAATTCACATCTGGACGCACTGGCAACTCAAGCCAACTACAGTCCCCTACGTGCTCCCCCTCTATAGAAACCTCCTTTGCTCACAGCTTCACAAATAATCCGCTCTTCCCACACTTTAAGGTTATTACTTGCGTTAAACGCCGTTGAAGTTGAAAAAACTTAAAAGAGTAAAGCCTCGACCGGACCTGACCATATACCCCTCAAACTTTCTCTGGATGCGGCTACAAACGCGCTGCATACGCGGCCTCCACTCACCACGAAACACATGACCTCCGGAGTCGGCACCGATCACAGACTGCCAGTACAACCCCGCCACCCGCATTCCTGCCCATCGGGCCCCTCTGCCTGCTGCCAAGGCCTGACGGCGCCGGGGCTCCGGGCTGGGGAATCCGACACGTCGCCCGGCACAGAGGGCCATCGCCACCAGCGAGTAATCAGTAGCCGCCAGCATCCTCCTCCCGAGGGTCTCGAAATCGGCGCCCCCAAGTCTAGGATGGCAGCGATTACCGGAGGAGTCAAACGTCGGAGAAAGAAGCCGAAGACCTACTCACCTCAGGCCGCCTACCGGAAAAGGAAGAGCGGTGGTTCATGGGAGAATTCATGAGATCTCGATATCTCGCGAGATTCCCTGCCGAAGGAACGAGATTTGAAGAGAGGAGGAGGGCGGAGGGAAAAGGGAGTATGGAGTTTGTTTGAGAAGATCTGAAAACGAATTGCCTCCTTAGGTACTGTCTCAAAATTCTCCTCTTTTTTTGTATACAGAAAAAGTTACGAATTTTAAATATCAATCAATTGAAAACTGGTTTGTAGTTCTAGAACAGGACCACGTATCGTTAGGTATAGATGAGGCATTCATTTGTCAACTTTCGTTAGGTTTCATTATGTGATTATGTGAAAGTGGTTAGTAAATGGACAATAAAAAGATTCGAAGGACGAAATGTAATTATGGTAATCAGAAAATTCTCAGGATGGGAATATCACTCAATCAATTGTACAGCAACAGTATGAAGGCTGTACTAACTGAAGTGTCTGGTTCAAGAGTGGGGTCTTGTTCCTCACTGCAACTGATAGATCTTCATCTGGGAAAGGATGTCTGTTCCTTGAGAACAAAAATACCAAAGGGCATTTTCTTCCTCATTCAGGTCATCCATCTGGTTATTCCCTTACAATCACTGATTGTATTAGCACTTAGCTTTAGGTCTTCCTTTTATAGCCTTAGTGAACTAGTGAAAATTTTAAATGAACTCTCTAAATTGTATTATATTTATACATATATATTTATATATTTACTTCAATCTGTTGTTTTAACAGAGTCTTTGTTTTAATTTTATGATATTTATTGTGCAGAAATCTTAATTGCTAAAACAATAGTTAACTACAAATAGGAGTAATCCTTAGCAATCAATTTATTTGTTCATTCATCCATTCAGTGAATATTCATTGAACACTTATACGCCCACCATGATGCTAGATGCTATAGTATAACAAGTACTGGGAAAGTCTCACATGTCAAGGAATCCACAGTCTTAGAATGAGAGTAGAGATAAAAAGGGGACAAGGAGATGAACAGCCAATTAGAATACAGTGAAATTGCTAAAGTGAGGTGAGCACTTCCCTGCCAACGTCAGAGGACACCATACTTTTTTTTAATGGAGGTATTGGAGATTGAACCCAAGACCTTGGGCATACTAAGCAAGTGCTCTACCACTGAGCTATACCTCCACACCCTAAGAATATCACTGTTTGGAGCAGAATAAGGCCATTTGAGGAACAGCAGGATACCCTAATCCTCTCAGAGAACCTGGAGGTAGTCAGGGGCCAGATCACTAGGGCTGGTTAGGGTATCTAGGCCCTGACTTGGCACTTGGAATTTGTTTTAATTGTCATGGAAAACCACTGAAGGACTTTTTACCTAATGGCTTTAGCAGCTGTTGAAATTCATTGCCTAGATGCATGATTTCATTAGATGTTGAAAAGCAGTGATTTCCCCCCACCTAATTTTATCATTCCATTAGCATTTTTAAATTGGATTTGTATAAAAAAGTACTTTCCCTATTTCACACAGGAACGGCAGGCTCAAACTTATTGACATTCAGAAAAATGAGCTGGTTCCCTAATAACTGCCAAAAATACTGATTTAGATTTTTAGAAATCAGCTTTATTGAGGTATCCTTTATATGCAATAAAACTCCCCCAATTTTAGAATTAAAACAAACAAACAAACAGGCACAGTTTTAAGCATTTCATGTTAAGTTTTAAAACTTTGAGGGTTTTCTCGCAGACCCTGTGAGGCAGGTGTCCTTACTGTTCACATTCTCGTAAACCAGAAGAGGGATTTTGGAGATCTCAGCAAACACCCACCTACTTATGTGGGTTCCAGAGTCAGACACTTGGAGGGGTTGTCGGGTCTCCCAATTGAATAGTAGTAAAATCTGGATAGGGATTTACTATGAATGGCAGGAATGGAAGTAGAGCCTCTATGAAGAGAATCTGGCAGTAGAAGGTGGTAGAATTTTTTGCAACAGATTAATTTCTTAAGGCATCTCATAATGCAAGACTAATTTCCCAAAGCAATGAACATGAAATAAGAGGGAATGTATTCCCAATACACCTAAATATGCAACTGTCATAACAGTCTACACATTTTTTTCAGCATTCTCTCTTAAGATTTCATAGCGTAATGCTTGAGAGCATAGACAGTGGAGTCAGACTTCCTAGTTTCAAATCTCATCTCCTCTCTCCTCTTCTAGGACTGCCTTTCACTTGCCCTGACCTGGAGAAATTACTTAAGTGACCTGTGTCTCAGTTTCCTTATCTTATCTTCTCTCGTCTGTAAAGTGAAGACAATGACGACAGTAGGGGTATTATGAGAATTAAGTGAGTTAATACTTACAGAGCACTTAGAATGGTGCCTGGTACCCAGAAAGTGCTATTAAGTATTTGTTAAACTAAAAATTATTAACTGTGTTTCAGAGAAGGATTTCTTAAATTAACAGCATGGCAGATCATGAATTTCTTTCTTTCAAAAACCTTTTTCTAACATTTCATCACATCTAAATTCGGTTGCAAAGTTATCGATATTTTTGGATACATTTCCAGCAGTAGTGTTGGCACCCTCTCTTAGGTGGAAGACCTTGTTTTAGGATACAGAAAATACTCTTCTGAGTCATAACGGTGAACAACACTGTAATCACTAAAATCACTTATGGGTTCACAAACGTAGATTTGGGTAAAAGCAGTCACACATTAAAGACTGTGACCATATTTATATGATTTCATTTATGCTAAAGACAAAAACTAATCTTTTCTATAAGAAGTCAGGATGGTGGTTGCCCTCGGAGGGGAGCAGGATGACTGGAAGGAGGTACAAGGTGGCTTCCAGATGCTGATAATGTTCTGTTTCTTCATCAGGATGCTGGTTTCACAGTTCCTTAGCCTGCAAGTTTGTCCAGCTTGTGGAAATTCATGGAGTTGTACACATATGCTGCGTGTGTGTCTCTCTCTCTGTTATGCATATATATTATTCAGTGTTATTCTTTATTTATATGAATTTTTGATATTTTTAAGTAACAGTATGTTCATTAGTTTGCTAGGGCTGCCATGACAAAGTACCACAGACTGGCTCAAACAACAGATTTCATGCAATTTCTTTCTTTCTTTGTCGCTGAATCACTAATCCATTCAACTAAGAAGCCATTACATGTACTAGGTGGGCCATTCAGGGTCCATGTACAGTAAATTCTAAGGGGTAATCTACTAGCCATATACAGACAGATTATATAAAGAAGCAAAGATTTTATAAAGAATGCAAGTGATGCCATAAAACAACGCAGGATTCACACCCAGAAGAGTTGTGCAGATCTTAAGTAATTTTGGTGACTGCTTTCTATGGTGTAATGAACGTTTGGTGGCATGGAAGGGACCACATGCCAATACGGATTGAATAAATCCGACAATAACCTTTAAGGGTTGCGCTGACCACATGCTGGGTCAGCTGAGCTCAACTTGGAGAAGGGGAAGGGTCTGGCGCTTATTACACAGGCATTGTGGCTGGATGCTCCACATTTGCTAGTTCATAGAGTCTCATGACAGGAGGAGGGGGTAGTCAGGTTGGGCTTCCCCTGGAAGCAAAGTCTGAGACACAGGTGAACAAGCGCTGTGGAAAGGTAGGTCAGGTAGCAGGACTGATCAGGAGGCCTAGTCAGGCTGGGATGCAGTCCCCAATGAAGGCTTCAGCCTGTACCCTGCCCCCACCCAGGGGAACCCTGGGGCTGGATGCTCCTTAGAGTTGTTCCAAGTTGAGGGGGTAAGGGGGCTGGGCCTTTATAAGCCCATTGATCAGTCACTGGAGGTGGGCTGCCCGGGAAGCGGGTGTGACCTTGGGTGAAGCAGGGTTCTTCAGCCAGTCCTTAAAGAGGACTGACAGCTGGGGAATGACAACATTCTTAATGGAGGGAGAGTAAGTCCTTTGTTCCTGAAGAGGGATCTGGGAAGCACATCCCAGTGTCCCCTACAGTAGATATTATTGTTTCATTTTACAGACAAGAGAACCAAGGTTCAGAAGGGACAGAGCAAGGGTTTGAACCTAGGTTTACTGTCAATGCCTGCATTCTTTCCCAGCATCCTGTCTGCCAGTTCTGCACATTCCTGCCTCCCTGTTTGCCGGTGACCTCCACGTTTCCAACCTCGGCTCACCATGGCTATCCTGACTTCCCCACCCTGCCTCGGGGCCCTCCGTCTCTTGATTGGCTATGGTGCTTCCCTCCAGCTTTTACCTGGTCCACAGTCCCACTTCCTCAGCCCATGGCTACCTGCATTCATCAAGATCAATGTAATAAAAGCAATGTGAGGAGGATTATTCTGGCTCTGAGGCACTAGGTGGATTGGTGAAGCCAGCAATGTCAGATTAAATTCTGGAAAATACCAGAAAAGCTGTAGCAGAGGAGGTAAGACAAGTTTGGCAAGGGCAAAGAAGGTAGGAACAGAACAGCAAACGCCTTTGGGCTCCCCTGGGACCTTCTTCTTTTGGCTTCCCTTTGATGGCGACCACGGGGGTTCATTTGCACTATAGATCTCCAGGGAGCAGCAGGGAACAACAAAACCTTAGCCTTTCAGAGTCAAAGCCATTCTCCTTGCTGACCTGACAAACACAGATATCAAGTTGTCCCTGCAAGAGTTTGGCAATTTGTCCAAACAACTGTTTTCCATTGAGGATATAAATCTCTTAGGAAAAGGTTTGTCTGCCTGGTTTGTTCAATCAGTTGGCCAATATGAATTAGTCTGACCACGTCCTTGGAAAAGAATATCTTTGGGGGTTTTCTGATGACTGAATATTCAATCTTCTGCTTTTATCATCCACCTCCTCTGTCCATTCCTATAATACTTTTGAGACAGTTGGCTCCTGGGTCTCCAGGAGAGCCAGGGGAGGGAAGTCTTAATCCTTTAACAGGGATTTCCTTGGCTCTCCTCAGTCTGAGCTTCCCATACAGTGCTCTTTGAGTCTTCCTTAGAAATTGGCCTTCTTTACCAGGAAAGGGGAATTCTTTACATGACAATAAGAAAAATGTAATTCCTTACACCAGAGGTAGAGTCCTTTTCTTTGCCTCTCAGGCAGGTGCACTGCTGCCATCTCCTTCCTGCCTCCCGGTCTGTCTTTCCCCAACCTCCCAGAGCTAGCACTGGGGGCCAGGGTTGTGTAGCGGGATACTGACATCTGGTAACTGGGATGGAATTCCACTACTTCCCCAGTTGGGTCTCTTTGGTTTTGCTGAGCTTTGCTCCTTCGTTTGTTTAAAAAAAAAAAAGATAAACCAATTGTGCTGGGTTGCTAGGAATGTTATAAGAGAAAGTTAAAAGATGCAATGAACAGCACAATGTAAATATTCAGTAATACTGGCTCATTCCTACTTTCTCCCTCCTTCTCCTTAGGGTTTATTCTTGGACATCACTTAATCTGATTCTTTTCCCAAAGCAGGGATTTCCTCTGTGACATCCTGCACTGACTACCCTCTTCCAGATCCATTCTCTGACGTCTGTGCCTTGTAAGGCTGAGACTACCCACTGCCACCCAGACCTCCCTTTGGGTGTGGCCCATGGTGAGCATGAGAAGGAGCTGGAAGGTCAAGGAGAAAGGCTGGGCTGTTTCTTCCTAGCTCCCTTGCTGCCTTGGCACTGGGTTCTGAGTGGCTGCATCTCTTCAAGACTACAGCCCCTGCCAGATTGCCTGTCCTCCCAAGCTCAGATCTCTCTGGGCTTCCTTTCAGTACCTCCTAATTCAGTCAGTCGCAGGCACGGAAGCATCTTTCTGTGGTTGCTGCTCTCTAGGTGCCTCAGTGTCTCTTGTTAGTTCTGTTATATTTGCCCATATCTCTTGAGTTCCTTAAAGCCTCTTCTGATGAACTCTCTGCATGGAATTATTTACTGCTGGCATCCAAGCAGAAAATCATCCACCCTCTGAATACTTCCGGAGACTGGAGCTCAATATTTATCTTTTCACTCTGACTTAAAACAATGATGTATTTGAGAATGGAACTTATATTTAGGGTATATCTACTGTATGTTGAGCGCTACGTACACTTTGTTACACAACGACTTTGAGAGGAAGATTGTACCCCCCAACACTTCACAGAGGGTGGACCTGAGGCTCAGGGGAGTTCGGTAACTTGCCCTGATCTTGCAGCTAACAGGCAACACTGCATGCATTTGACATAGAGCTAGGTTGTCCTAACTCCAACATTTGCTCTTTCCTATCGTTACACCCAGCTGTCATGGGGCAGAATTCCAGAAAGGGGAAGCTGGAACTATGGGGAAATTTGCTTTTGTCACAATTTTGCCAAGGGCTAGCTTGGAAAGAAACCCCAATACTGTTCACCAAAACTTCTCTTAAAGGACATGTTCCTGTTAAGCAGTAACACCAAGGGCCACTAGATGGCACCAGTTCAGCACTGGGTAAAGCTTTTTCCCGTAACATTTCTGTGGGCAAAGGGAGTGTCTAGAAAAAGTTCTGTTTGCCTTGACTTGAAAATACGACTTTGAGTGTAATGAACTATGTGTTTCCTCCAAACTGGGCTGACTTTTCGAGGCTTTGAAAGGTGAGAATATGAATGGGGCATAACGGGGAAGAGGGGAGACTCATGTAGCCTCAGGAATGATGCAGCTGCAGCCTCACAAAGGGTTAGTGGGGTGGAAGCAGTACCCTACCTGTGACACCAAACCAAGTAAGATAGTCATTCAAAGGCCAGGGAAGCATGAGAGGTGGAAGGGCCTGATGAAGTCTTCTAGCACAACCCTGTCATTATGCAGACGAAGGGGCATTCTTCTGTCTCTTTCTGTGCAAGTGATCCCTAACTTACCCAACTGCTCTAACTAAAATATATATAAAATAAAATATATATATATATTGGCCTAACATCTTGTGCCTTGGGACCTTCCTGACTCTGTAAGGCAACTAGATAAAGGGTGCAACTTTTGCTCCCCTCTCTTTGTTTCTGAAGGGACTTCTTTTCTTTTTGTCCATTTGAAATTCTCTAGACAAAAATTTAAAGTTTTGTCTTTACATTTATCACTTAAATGGAAAACAAAACCAGGGAATACATTCATCTGGTTCAAAAATCAAAACAATATAAAAAGGCAGCCAGTAAAAAGTCTGACTTGTATCCCTTTCCACATCTCTCTCATCCTCCCTTTCCTCAACCCACGAGTAGCCATCATTTTTATTGCTTCTCGAGTCTTCTCGAGTTTCTTAATGCAAATACAATCAAGTGCAAAAATGGAAAGGTTTTTATTTATGTCTTTAGGGGAAAGGATTCTCCACTGTTGGTCCCTGGCTGCCAGATGCCCTTTCATTCCCACTTATCTTTAGGGGTGATTTCTCTAGTGGTCACACTTTATTGGAATAAAAAAGATTGAGACGTGGTACTGACAAATACCAGTTAACTGTACCCAGATGGTGCTCCTGTCCTGGAAACCATGGGAGCCCTTGTCGTCGCACCTAGTCAGCGCTCCTGGTCTTTCCCAAGTCCCCAGATGCTCGCTCTCTCGTTCCTGGAGGAAGGCTTAGTTTCTGACTCCATGTGTCCTCCAGGAGACGCTAAGCCTGCCTCCTCGCTTCAGAGCTCCTCCACCTCTCCTTACCCGGCTCCTTCCAAGGGCTCCAGCTCTCAGCATTCCTGGGGCTCTGGCTCTGCCTTCAGACACCTCCCACTCTTCCTTATCTTCTCTCAACTCCTTGTTTCTGTCCCTTTTTGCCCCCTTTTCCCAGCAAAGTTCTCTAAAGACTGGTCACTGAGATTTCTTCACCAGTTAGTTCAGTTCACTGAAATTGAATGAGCACTTATGACCTGTGAGTTATGTGCTAGATGAGGAAGATACAAAGATAGAAAAAGATGTGGTCCCTGCCACTGAGGCTCTGTGGCTCAGACCTAATTAAGTGAAACACGCTGGGATACATGTAGTAATACAGCTGTGGTCTCACTGGGCTGAGCACAGAGCGGGAGCTGTGATTCCTAGAGACGAGGATCTCAGTCACCACTGCCGGGCCTCCAGGTGCTGGAGCTTGGGATGTTAAGATCCTGATGCTGCTTCCTCAAACAGGTCCCCTGGGCTAATTTGGCCCCCCTTTCTTTAGTCCTCTGCTTCCTGCCACCTGTTTAGATGCCATTCCTCTCTAAAGCCCTCCAAGTCAGGGCCATTTCCAGATCTGGCCTTCTCAGGTACTGCTCCCTCCTCCAAACCCCCTTCACCCCTCAAAAACGAACCTGTGCACCTTCCCCCGGAGCCCTGTGTTTGTTTTCCAGGGTGGTGGCTCACGCATGTGAAGATAATACTGTTTTCCTGAAGGGCCCATCCCAGCTAAGTGACACAGGTGCGTTTTGATAGTGATCTGGAAAGGCAATTCCTTAACATGAAGGATTCTCGGTCACAAATAGGTTTTGAAGCTTAGTGACAAACCAGAAAAGCTCTGAGGAGGGCAGACCAATGGATGGAGGTGTTGGTGCTGGTGAAATGTCATATGAGGAGCCATAAAATGAGAAAAGAAATCTACCAGTGATTGGACACTGACTCATCATTTGCCAAGCATTGCCTGAGAATTTTGCTTATATTGTCTCAGGATATTAGTTTTCTCATGCTGTGTGATAATACCACCACAAACCTGGTGGCTTAAAACAACACATGTGTGTTATCTTAGAGTTTCTGTGTGTCAGGAGTCCAGGCAAGGTTGGATTCTCTGCAAGATTGCAATCAAGAGTTGGGCTCTCATCCGAAGGCTTGACTGGGAAAGAATCTGCTTCCAAGTTTGCACAGTTGTTGGCAAGATTCAAGTCTTTGCTGGCTGTCAGACTGAGGGCCTCATCTCCCCTCTGGCTGAGAGGCCATGATCAGTTCCTACTCAGTTGTTGCCCAGAGGCTGCCCTCAGGCCCTTGCCATGTGGGCCTCACCAACATGGTTGCTGACTTCATCAAAGCCAAGAAGGATAGGGTCTGGTAGCAAGATGGATATTAGAATCTTATGTAACATAATCATGGCAGTGATGTCCTGTCACCTTTGATGTATTCTGTGGGTTGGAAGCTTGTCACAAGTCTTGCCCATACTCAGAGGAGGAGATTACCCAAGGTCCTGAGACCAGGGGTGGGTATCATAGGGCCGTCTTCGAGTCTGCATCACCATCTCTGGAGTGGGCATTTCTAGGCTCACTCTACAGGTGAAGAAAAGGAAGATTGGAATAGTAAGTAACTTGTCCAAGGGCGCTTAGGTGGAAAGTAGGGACTCCAGACATGGCCTGTCAGATCTGAAGCTCATTGTGTCCCACTAAGGTAAACTGGGGGTGTTTGGCCTGGATCAGAGCAGACTCAGAGGTGGGAGTCCTGTTGACAGTCTTCTGGAACCTGGGTCACCACATGGTTGAGGGCATGGACAGAACTAAAATCAATAACTGGGAATTGTCAGGCATAGAGGTAACCTCAAATAAAGGACTTCTAGCATTTACAGTGACCTGAATAGAATGAACGTCCTGAAGTGGCCTCTTCCTTTTATCACCTGGGCTCAACCAGCAACCATGGCAGGATGAACCCTGTCTAGGACGCTGAATGGGGTCCTATCACGGGATGGGGAGCTGCTGGATGGGGTTTAAGATCTCAGAAGTAGAGAGTCTGTATTTCTTAGAGGATATCAAAGGTGGACTCTGCAGTGGATGGACCTAGAGATTATCATACTAAGTGAAGTAAACCAGAAAGAGAAATACCATATGGTATCACTTATATGTGAAATCTAAAAAAAATGACACAAACTTATTTACAAAACAGAAACAGATTCACAGGCATAGAAAAGAAACTTATGGTTACTGGGGAGAAAAAGAGGTGGAGAGATAAACTAGAAGTTTGAGATTAGCAGACACAGACTACTACATATAAAATAGATAACCAGCAAGGTCCTACTGCATAGCACAGGGAACTATATTCAATATCTTATAATAATTTATAATGGAAAAGAATATGCAAGTGAATATATGTGTGTATATGTATGACTGAAACATTATGCTGAACACCAGAAATTGACACAACCTTGTAAACTGACTATACTTCAATTAAAAAAAAGAATATGACAAAGAATATATGTATATGTGTATAACTGAATCACCATACTGCATACCAGAGACTAACACAGCATTGTAAACTGACTATACTTCAATAGAAAAAAAGAAATGCCAGTAGAAAACAAAATCAATAAAATAAACTATTAGCTAGACAAATCAATTTAAAAAAGAGAAAGCACATATGTAAAAATGATACATGGAAAGTAAAGATAATTCAGTGGAAATTAAAATAAATTTAGAGTTATTTGTGTTAAAAAAAAAAAAGGTGGACACTGAAGAACCCAGCAGCCAGGTGGAGGAAATATCCTGGGGGAAGTTAAATTTCACCTTGCTTGTGAATCTGTCCAGGTCTGAAGCCACCTTGAGGAGGCCCCTGGACTTCTCTCCCTTCTCCTGCTGACAGTCTGCCTGGGAGTGAAGGTCAAGATGACGGCAGGGGTTGTTCCCACGTGTAAGTGCCCTCTGTGGGTTTCAAAGAAACTTTTCTCTGGGTTTTATTATCCTGACTATGCTGATAAGAAGATTGACCAACCAGGAAGAGAAAGTGGGAGCCACAGGCCATATCTCTTGGCAGGTCACACTCAGGTCTTTCCTGCTCACATCAGCTGGGGTTGCAATAGCTCCCAGTTCGAGTGTACCTGAACTGGTCACTCGAGGGCAGAGTCTTGTCTGTCTGGAAGTCCTGGACCAATGAGCTGAAGTAAACACCTCACCCCACTCTCTACTGCCCCTTGTGCAAATTCCTTGTCTGGCTGATACTTCTTTTGTGAAATTGTGCCAAAGTTTATCAGTTCTGGGACAACATGCATAACTTTGCATAGGGAATAAAACTCTTTTTATTTATTTCTTTGTCTTGCTGAATAGAATTGCTATTACTTCCCCTATGAGTTTCTGACATAAAGGCAGATAGACCCAAGTGCAAGCTTTTCTATCATCATGTTGGTCCTGCTGAAAGGATTTGGAGCTGGGTTCCTGTGGGGGGCAAGGGCCTATAGGTCAAAGCTATCCTTTCGAATCCTGGTTCAATGGATGCGTAATTAATTCTTTGCTTGTTGTACATATTCTCTCAGGCAGAAGTGTAATTTGAGGAAAACAGGGAGTGTGTGTGTCCCATGGAGATTGGGAGTGGAGCCCCACTTGCTCAGCTTTCCTCCCACTGTACCAGCCAGCCTGGCTTGTTCATGCCCTTCTTGTGTCTCTGGGCCTTTGTGTCCTCACTCACCTGGAAAGGCTTGTCTGTTTCTCTCATTTAGTCACCGGAGCACCACTGAGGGTGCTGGGGAGTCTGGCGTGGCTGTGCCGGGTAACGTCATTCAGAGCTCTTGACCTCTTTGGACATTCATTCCTCATGTGTGGCAGGAAATACTTATTGACTCAGACTGAACCCACCTGGACAGTGGGAAGACCTGGACAGTGGGAACCACCTAACCTACTGGGTAGCTGTAGGGATTAAATGGCATAAAGAAAGTTGGGGGTCAAGGGTGAAGGTATAGCTCAGTAATGAAGGTAAAGTACATGCTTAGCATGCATGAGGTCCTGGGTTCAATCCCCAGTACCACCATTAAAACAAATAAATAAATAAATAAAATAAATAAATAAACCAAATTACCCCCTGCCCCCACCCACAAAAAAAAGGAAGAGTAATTTTATTTCAAAAAAAAGAAAGTGAGAGCAGAATTCTTTCTGGACTTCTGTCCATTGATGTCCCATCCGGAGCCTTCAGAGCGACTCCAGCCCACAGTGACTGATCTCATTTGTCACTTATTTAGCCCTGTACTGCTTAGCTAATTTGTGATCTGTTTATGTGTGTGCTTTACCTACTCCTCTTGTACATAAGCTCTTTTTCTGCTCCTTCGGGTCCTTTCAATACCTAATGTGATGCCCAGTCATAACTGGCTTAGTCTCTGTAGATTGACTGCTTAATTGAAGCTGTGATCCACAGAAGGAGATTTATTTTCAAGGGACCACCCAATGCAAGAACCTTAGGTTTGAGATCATTTTATGCCCCTTTCATGGTGGAATGAAGACTGAATAACACAGTCTTAATGAATAATGCAGTGTGTCATGAGTTGGAAAGGGAGAAAAAAAGGGAATATCTATACATGTCATTTTCAATCATCTTGATTTGAATTGCCTGGTCGTATATGGTCAAACAATAAAAGCTGGGGGAAAATGGTCAAACTTATCGCTTGATTCTTTGAGACAAAGTAACTGGCTGATTGACTGTCTTTTCTGTTCAGCAGAATTTGCGGGTCTCGGAGCCACGGCCAGAAACTGAACTGAGGCTAATAGGGTCACAGCAGGGAGGGAACAGCAACCTGGCAACATCTTTATTTTTGCCTTGTTGGTGTAACCTTGCTCACAAAGAAGACATGGAAGAGAAAAGACTTAGAGAGTGGGAGAGGAAAAAGAAAAGAAAGTCAGATCGTGAGGAAGGGCCAAGAGGACACAAAGGAACCAACCAGTTAACACTCAGGGAGTAACCAAAGTGTCTGTGGGAAGATCACAGCAGGGCTTGCCCCACATGCTGACAGAGGACGAGCTAGGTTGCCTTCCTCCCAGCTGTGCCCCGCAGGGTGATGTCAGTGGCCATCTCCAGCCTGAATGATTCTCACACCCGCCATTTCCCCAGCAGGCAACAAAGTTCCCCTTACCTCTGCCTTTCAGGGGGGTCTGGGCTCAGAGATCCCCTCAAGCCCTCAAGTCAGGGTACTCCAGAAGAACAGAACCTACCACACAGTGGTCCTTCAGTATTCACAGGGGATTGGCTCTAGGACCCCCCCCCCACCCCATGGATACCAAAATCGGAGGATGCTCAAGTCCCTTATACAAAACAACATGGTATTTTGCATATAACCTACATACATCCTCCTGTATACGTTTCATCTCTAGATTACTTATAATACCTAATGGAAAGGAAATCTATGTAAATAGTGGTAAATTCAGTGTAAATGTGTAAGTAGTTGCTGGCACATGGCAAATTCCAGTTTTATTTTTTGGAACTCTCTGGGTTTTTTTTTTTTAAACAAATAATTTTGATCTGTGGTTGGTTGAATCCATGGATGCAGAACCTGTGCATATGAAAGGCAGACTATATGTGTGTGTGTTTGTGTGTGTGTATATATATATATATATATATACACAGACATATGTATAATGTAATATATAATATTGTGTAATATATATATATGCACATATACTCTGCCTTTCATATGCACAGGTTCCGCATCCATGGATATATATAGGAGAGATTTACTTCAAGGAATTGGCTCATGTGATTGTGGAGGCTGGCAAGTCCAAAATCTGCAAGGTAGGCTGGCAGGCTGGTGATCCAGGGAAAAGTTGCAGTCTGAAAGCAGTCTCCTGGCAGAACTGACTCTTCCTTCAGGGATCGCAGTCTTTTTTCTTCTAAGTGACTTCACCTGATTGGATGAGGCCCACCCACATTGTGGAGGGTCATCTGCTTTCCTAAAAGTTTATTGATTTAAATGTTAATCTCAGCTAAAAAGAAAAAAAACTTCACAGAAACAGCTAGAATAATATTTGACCAGTTCTTTGGGTACCTTGGCCCAATCAGTTGACACATAAAATTAACCCATACACCTGGGAAGGGAATTTGGTTTCATGGCAAGAGCTGATTTTGGAGGGAAGTGGCTGTTGCTTCTTTTTTTTTTTCTTTCAAAACTTTATGTATTTATTTATATTTTCAAACAGAAATACAGGCAGATGGAAAATAATCTGAAAGGCCTAGAAAGGTAGCTAGGGAAAAATGAGCCTACTTCCCCTTTCTAAGCTGTTTCTTGAGAATCCTTTCAGAGATATTATATGACTATAGAAGCATATTCCCATAGAGTTACATACTGTATACACTTCACATCTCCACCTTGTTTTTTTCTTCACTTAACAAGAAAAATCAGAATTTTTCCTACATCAGCTTGCATTGACCCACTACATTCTTTTTAAGGGCCAGATGATATTCCCTAGTGCATTTACCTGGTCTCCTAGTGATGCTCATGCAGGATGTCTCCAACCTGTTGCTATTGCCACCACATTACAACAAACATCCTTGCACATCTGTCCTTGAAGTAGCCTTTTCCTTACAAACCCCTCATGATTTCCCCAATGCATCTTTCAGGTGAGCTCAGTCAAGTTTTTCTGATATATCCCCATCTCTCCAGGTCACACCCTGCCTTCATGAAGCTTTGTATGTAAAGCCACTGCATCTCCTGCAGGCTCAAGCTCTCTCCTCCAGGAAGAAGTTAATCTCCCTCTGGTTTCCTGGGACTCGACTCAGTTGGACGGTGTCTGCCTGCATGCCTTTATCCCACCCCAAACGGGGTGCTTCAGATTCAGCTAGGCTTGCTCTTTGTTGAAGAGAGCCTGTATATTTTCTAAGCTTATTTCAGAGGCAGCAGCATTCAGATTCAAATTTCTTCTGACACTTGGCTGCAGTCAAAGTGACCGAGGAGAATAAATAGTAGCCAGACAGGCTGCACAATCCTCCTGCCTGGCGGAGGATTTTGTTGGCTGCAAATCCTGTCACCAGGCAGGCAGACATCCTTATGGCTCCCAAGCAGTCCCGTGGTAGGCCCCAATAGACAGTGAAGGTCAGGCTACCTCCAGCCCTGGAAATGTTCTGGCCCACAAAGGGCTGGACAGTGTGCAGTAGGAGCTGGAAGAGATTACAGAAATCATGCAGCCCAACCCTTATAACACGAGGACCCAAAGTCAGCCCTCAGAAAAACCAGCTCTGGGCTGCATCCTTCATCCCAGTGGTCCTACACCTGAGGTCAACGAATTCCTTGGAGAATTTGATGAAAGCTTGAGCTCTTCTTCCCAGGAAAGTGGACATATGCATAGACACACAGAATTGTGGATACAGTGTGTTTTGGCTGGAGTGGTAGAGGAAGAGGGTATTCAGAGTTAAGAGTCAACTAAGATGATGCCTGAGAAACTTTTTCTCTCAAGGTACTATACAAAGGCCAGGCATTACTGTCTTTTCCAGGAGTGCTCAGATCAGAACATTTCTCCACTAACCTGTCTTTAGCTGGGCTAGCTTTAAAATCATTGCATTTCTGGAAGATGCTGGCTAGACTGTGAGGGCTGTGTACAGCCTCCTTTCCTGAGAGGAAATTGGTTTTCCCAACTCACTGATCTGAAGAGTGGATGTGCTTAAATTTACCATAGTTACTGGAAAGCTTCATTCTCTTCAGGTTGAATGGCAAGGGCCCAGTGTGAACCAGCCACACTACAAGTTTTGATCTGGCCTCTCTCCAGCTGGCCCAGCCTGGACCCATTTGCCCATCTGAGAGTAGATCCCAGAATGGGGACCGATACGTGCAAGACGGGAAAGGGCCTATTTCACTTCTGTGAGAAAGAACAGTATGTCCCCACCAAACTTAAAATATATGCAATATTGTCTCTTCTCACTTTACCAAAGTAAAACTTGTTCATTTTTGAAAATAAAGACAAATAAATAAAATAAAGATCACTAAGAATTCCAACATTCAGAGTATTTAATCAGAGTGTTAATATT
Source organism: Vicugna pacos (assembly GCF_048564905.1). Taxonomy (NCBI): domain Eukaryota; kingdom Metazoa; phylum Chordata; class Mammalia; order Artiodactyla; family Camelidae; genus Vicugna; species Vicugna pacos. The sequence goes on along the minus strand of NC_133010.1, from coordinate 3,332,292 downwards.
TTATATTTTGATATATGATCTCACCCACATACATTTTACACACTGTGATTGGACTCTTATGCCTCCTGCTTCAGTTCTGATGACTCCTCTTTAAAAATACAAGAATATTCCAACAATCTTGAAGCCATTTTGAGTTCTTTTTTGTGTATGATGTGAGAGACTGTTCTAATTTACATGCAGCTGTCCAGTTTTCCCAACACCACTTGTGAAAGAGACTGTCTTTTCTCCATTGTATATTCTTGCCTCCTTTGTCGATGATTAATTGACTGTAGGTGTGTGGGTTTATTTCTGGGCTCCCTATTCTGATCCATATATCTGTTTTTGTACCAATACCAGGCTGTTTTGATTACTGTAGTTTTTGTAGTACTGTTGGAAGTCTGAGGATTATTCTTCCAGCTTCATTCATTTTTGTCAGTATTGCTTTGACAGTTCTGGGTCTTTTGTGATTTCATATAAATTTTGGGATTATTTGTTCTAGTTCTGTGAAAAATGTCCTTGGTAATTTGATAGGGATCACATTAAATCTATAGATTGCTTTGGGTAGTGTGGCCATGTTAACAATATTAATTCTTCCAATCCAGGAGCATAGACTATCTTTCTGTTTCTTTAAATCATATTTAATTTCTTTAATCTACTATGTATAAAATACACAAACTACAAGGTCCTACTGCATAGCACAGGGGACTATATTCAATACCTTGTAATGGCCTATAATGAAAAAGAATATGAAAAGGAATATATATATGTATACATGAACCACTATGCTATACCAGAAATTAACACAATGTAAATCAACTATACTTCAATTAAAAAAAAAAACACAAAAAAAACTAAACAAAAAAGAATCTTCCAACAACCAAAATGATCCGGTGATGGAATTGGCTGCCTCAAAAACCATGGTGCCCCGACTCCGGAGGTGTTTAAGCAGAGGTTGGACAGGGTGCTATAGAAGAGATTTCTGCAGTAAGTGAGCAGTTAGTCTAGAAGATTTTTAAGGATTCCGTTCAGTAGATTCGCTGGGATCTTGGGCAGGTGGCCACTGACTCCCTCGCTTCCTGGCTTGCCCTCCTTGAGACAGCCTGGCTCCCCCTGGAGGCCCAGTTAGGCCTGCCGACAAGAAATCAGCATTCTTCCCTGCTCCTCTGCCTGCATTTTTTTTTTTTTGAGCAAGGAAATATATATTTTTAAATTTGAAGTACAGTTACAATGTGTCAATTTCTGGTGTACAGTGCAATGTTCCAGTCATGTATATACATACATATATTTGTTTTCATATTCTTCATTAAAGGTTATTACAAGGTATTAAAAATGGTTCCTTGTGCTATACAGAATAAACTTTTATTTAAACCTATTTTTATATATAGTGGCTAACATTTGTAAATCTCAAACTCCCAAATTTATCCCTTTCTACCCCCTTTCCCCCCGTAACCTTAAGATTGTTTACTATGTCTGTGAGTCTGTTTCTGTTTTGTAGATGAGTTCATAGTCCTCTGTCTGCATTGTCACCAGCCTCTGGGTAGCCGGCTTAACTTGCATTGGCTGTCATTAGCGGAACCTTCTACTTTCAAGCAGTGACCTAATTGGTTCCTTTCTTAATACAAAATAGAGGACATTCTATTTCTGTTCTATTTCCGTCCCACTGTGGATACTCTGGGTTTTTCATTTAGTACTCCACAGCCAGTTGTCTTGTGTGTGTATGTGTGTGTGTGTGCATCCATGTGTGCATGTGCCCCTATTGCAATTGTTTCCTCAAACTCAAACCTCCTGACACTGCCTCATGCTTCAGTAAAGGGGCACATGCCTGGGTTTGCAAATGGTTTTGTACTGAGGATTTGGTTAATCCAAGTGTGTGTCACCAAGGAATCTGACTTTATGTTATCAACTTAATTTGATTTTTAGATTTTAAAATTATGAGATATTTCAAGAATTCAGGAAAGCACAGAAAAATAGAATTGACCTCCACATAGTCCATTCACTTGATTGAACAAATGTGTGATATTTTCCCTTATTTACTTTAGCATTCTCTCCTTTTGTAGGAAATATAGTATCAAAGTCTGATAATCTCATCCCTTCTGGCTCCCTTTCTTCCAGTTAATCACTCACCTGAAATTGCATCTTTTTATACTTTTACTATGTACATGAATGTGGCCATAAACAATGTGCTATATTGTTTTGTTTCTTTTTCAGATTAACTAAATCAATCTGTAGATAAAATTTGCAGCCTTTGTTTTTTGCTATAGTTCTGAGATTGATCTGTGTTGATCAATGAAGTTCTCATTGAGTCATTTTCATTATCATGTAGTACCTCATCATATGAAATGGTACAATTTACTTATCCATTTTCCTAACTGGACATTTGAGTTGTCCATCCTCCCTGCCTTGCTTTAGCTATTGTAAGTGGGGCTGCAGTGAAATTCTGTGGATTTGCTTCCTCCCTTGTGGAAATATTCCCCAGGTACTGATCTTGGAGGTCGATTTCAGAAGTAGGGTGCAGAACTTCATTTTATTGTTGAGAATACAGGGTATTTTAGTTGTTAGTTTAGTTTTTAAAATTGTGGTAAAATATACATGGCATAAAATTTACACATTTTAACCAGTTTTAAGTGTGCGGTTCAGTGGCATTAAGTGCATTCACATTGTTGTGCAACCATCATCACCACCATCCTTCTCCCAAACTTTGTCATCTTCTCCCAAGGAAACTCTAACTCCTCTCTAACCCCTCCCTCCAGCCTCTTGTTCTTGTTTTAAGTAGAGGAAGTCACTATTACTCCATCATTCATTCTGTAAACATTTATTCCATGCCTATCATGTTTCAAACATATAAATAGGTGCATAAAATTTAGTTTCTGCCATCAAAAAACTCCCATCCTAGTCAAAGACAGACACAGGAACAATAATCTGGAACAAATAGTAGAATCCAAGTGCTGAGATTGTCCAGAGGCAGAGCAATGAATTCAGGGCAAGGGTGAGATGCGATGAGGGGGAGGAGGGCGACAAGAAAGTCTTTAGAAAGGGAAGAATTTTCAAGCTGAACATTGAGATATGAAATAAGACTTTTCCAGGCAAGCAATGGTGGGGGTGTGAAAGTGCCTTCAAAAACCAATCCAATATGTCTTTATCAGTCAGGGGCTAACCAGTTTAAGAGAAACCACTGAAGTCTGTGAAGCAGAAGGAATTTAATCTGGGTATTGGTTACAGAGATGATGGAGGAGCTGAGGTGCCAGATAGGGGCTGATGAGGTGTCAGGAGACTGGTAACAGAAGGAAGCACCTTCTGACCACCCCAAGATCAAAGGAAGGAGGTAGTGTTGTCAGAGCCAGGGGCCAGCGTCTCCCAAGGGAGACTGGAACCACAGCGGGTCTGATGGACAGCAGTTAGAGCTGTGGCAGAGACATCGCCTCCCCTGGAGAAGCACCAGAGACAGAGAGGCAGGGGGACCACCATCCTGCCTTCTTCCTTTCTCCCACGGCTCACTGGCCATTGGCTGAGAGAGCAAAGATGGAAACATGGGAGTAATACAGAGATTGTAAGCGCAGAAAGTAGGTGGAAGTGAGAGCCAAGCAGATGAGGTGGGGGGCATCAGGATTAGAGTATCAGTGGAGGGGCCCATGGAGACTTCTGACAAGGGGGGGCTTCCCAGCTCCTTCTGGGACCTCATGACTGGAGGGCAGGCTTTGCTAATTTGGTGCTCAGACTTCTGAGAAGGTCTTCCCTTCACCAAAACTAATATGGATACTGCTTTTACTGAGAGTCAAACCTACTAACAACAGGGACCAACTAAGTCCCCAGTGGAGCATTTTTCTCTGGGGTGGGGGTGGAGTCAACCAGCCACATGGTGGCAGATTGATTACATTGGGCTCCTTTCATTAGGAGGGGAATAATGTTTTGTTCCACTGAAATATGTAGCATTCTGAATGGAATTTGGATTTGCCTTCTCCAGTCTTGACATGCAACACCCTTGCCGTCTATGAATTTATAGAATGCTTTAGATGTGTAACGTATCCCATACAACCTTGCTGTTGGCCGGAGAACTCACTTCAGCAACCAACATGGGCTCAAGCCCATGGCAATCACTGTTCTTACCATGTGGCCCCTTTTGTCCTGAGCGGTGGAACAGAAGGCAGATACAGTACTAATTGGGATTAACAACCTGAGTGCTGAGGTCTTGGCTTACAGGGTGTGGAACACGCTTTGAATCAGTGGCCAAAACATGGTGCTGCTTTTCCCACAGACAGGACGTAGGGTCTAGGAATCAAGAGGTAGACTGGGAGTGGCTCCACTACTTATTACACTTAACCCTTTCACAGAATGTTTGCCCGCTGTTCTTGTACCTTTGGATCTGTTGGTGTGGAGGTCTTGGTTCCCACGGAGAGGAACGGTTCCCCCGGGAGACCCCATAATGGTTCCACTGAATTGGAAGACCAGAGTGCCGCCTGGTTGTGAGCTACCGCTGAAGTGGCTGATCCCATTACCTGGGGGAATTTGGTTGCTGCCACACAGCTGGGGCAAAGAGGACTATGTCTGGGACTCTGGGCATTCTCTGGGGTGTCTTAGTACTTCCATGTCCAAAAATAGAAGTTAATGTGAAAATATAGCCACTAAAAAGGCAAGCCTACGGAGGATTCTGATTTTTTCAGAATAAAGACTTGGGGTCAGCTCACCAAGTAAAAAATTCGGGTAGCTGAGATAAGGGCTGAGGGCAGGTGGAACATAGAATGGGGCTGTGGAAGAAGCAAGCCGTAAATAGCAACTCTAGTCGTGACGTTAAAGAAACGAGGGCATTAACAGCTGTGCAAACTATGCATACTCATCCTTACTTTTCCACTCACAGTGTTAGCTCACTCATACATGTTATGTATATATACTGTCTATTTTCTTGTTTTCTTCCTTCTTCCTGTCTCTTTATTATCTTATTGTTATATCATCTTTGGAGAGTTTTTGTTTGTGTTGCAATGATCCCTGTTAGGCAGGATCCCTGAAAGGGACCTTTTATATGTACCTCAAGCATGGACCCAGTCAGCCAGCCATGCCTCCTGGCCATCTTCTGTTTCTTCTGTCCGGTGATTATCTGCCAACTACTTGGAATTCCCTGCAAAGGATAAAAGGGTTTTAATTCAGCTTGGGTTGTCACAGCTCATTAGTAACAATTACCACTTGGCTGAGCAGGCTTGCCCTCCTGGGAAACTTCACAAGAGAGGAGTTAGCTGCTATGATCCAGGGAAAATAATAGTCATTCTCTCTCTGTATATATACGTTTATTTGTTTGGGGGCTTAATAATAATAGCTATTAATACCTGATATTAATCCTGTGCTGGTGAAGACATAGTCCCACTCGAGTGGGAGAGGAACAAATAGATCTTTGATTATAGGACATGGTGATAAGTGTTATGCTGGAGGTTTCGGGGGTGGCTGCACAATGAAGCAACACCTAACTTAGGCTGGGTAAGATCTGCAAGGAAAGCTTCTTGGAGGAGGTGGCCCTTGAGCTGAGGTTCCAAGTAAAAGTAGGAGGTAGCTTGCCCAGTGGGGTAAGGTTGTATTGGGCAGCTTTGGTGTGGGAAACAAGATCTGCTGGAGAGCTTATGCTAGCTTTAGCAGTGGGGTTTGTTGTAAAGACACACACAGGCCGGAATCGTCCACACAGAGGAGCCCTCAGGTTCTAAGGCGTAAGGTGCATTGGAATCATCTGGAAGGCTTGTGAAAATGCAGATTGCAATTCCGTGGGACTAGGGCAGAGTCTGAGAATTTGCATGGCGAACAAGCGCTCAGGTGATGCTGATACTGCGGCCACCCTCCTGTCGGGGGCAGGTCTGAAGAGCTGAAGTTCATGGATCTCAGCGGCCCTAGCCTGGTGTGATCACCGTTATTGTGACTCACGGCTTCCTCTGCTTTGGATGCTTTCATCCTTCAAGGGTGGTTCCTCACAATCCCCTGCTGCTCTGTGTGTCTTTTCTTTAGCTCATATGTGGCTTCGGCTCACCTGTGGCCCAACACGACCCCTCTGCCATTCTGGGCATCTCTTTGGCTTCCCTTTTAGGCTCCTACTCCATCCTTTAGTATTTCCTAGGTCAGATGCTGAAAGGAGAGAAATTTGGCCAAGTTTGTTCCTAGCTGGGCATAGTTTGGGGTTCTAGGCAACCACAGCTGCCAGTCCACAAAAGGGCTTTGTCTGGCTCAGATCCACCTGTGAAGGTGGAATCAGGGCACCGAGGAAGCCTCTCCTGCCTGCTCTCCCAGGCGTCTTGACAGAACAGCATCTGTTTCCTCTCCCATTGCCTCTCCTCCTGTTCTCTGCTCACTGTGCCCCCTGTAAGGTTCTATTTCCATAACTGTTGAAACCCTCCATGGCTACTGTCCTCCAAGCCCAAGGCCTTTTTCCATCCTCAACATTTATTTTCTTTGGCTTTACTTCCATCTATTTAGTCTTGAATAGACAATGAATTTGTGGGATTCAAATGCAAAAGTTTCAAAAAAGTTATGTAGAGTTAAAAAAAAAAACAAACCCAAATTATCTCCACCCCTTTCTCCAGCCACTCAAATATCCTTCCCAGAGGAAATTAGTGTTTCTAGTTTCTTCTAAATCCTTCCAGAAATGTTCTATGAATATATAAACATTCATATAGTCTCTTTGGTGTTTTTAATTTTTTTTGAGGGGTAAAGTAATTAGGTTTATTTATTGATTTTAATGGAGGTGCTGGAGATTGAACCCAGAACCTCATGTGTGCTAAGCAGGTGCTCTGCCACCAAGCTCTATACCCTGCGCTCAGTACTCTTAACTAATGCACAGTCTCTATTTCAATTTTACCATTTTAAAAAACTTTATGTTGGACTCATTTTAGTCTTACAGAGAAGCCATAATTTTTCTTAAAGTTTTTATGCTTTCTACTACTTGTGTGCTTCCAACGGGTAAAAGAACACAAATAAGCAACAAAGGAGTAGTAATGGAAAAACTTGGAACTGGCCGATGATCCTTTGACAGCTGGTTTTTCACCTGTATTTGCAATCGTGTTCTCACTGTATGTTTGCAGTGTGTAAACGTAATGAAACTGACATTTTCAAGCAACACACTTCAGCTAAATAAACAGTTTTCCATGAGATCATAGTTTATGGGAATGAACGAAATATTTTAACGTTTAATGGTCTTCAGAAATAAGCATTGTGACCTTCAAGTGCTTTCTAGTCTGAACAAGTCTGAACAAGTCTGAACACTAAGGCACTCTATGCCATCCATCTGTTTAGAGATGCAAGACACCGTAGGGGTGGTTGTTGATTTTCTTGGGGCGAGAATCAAGCTTTGGGCTTTCTGGACCAGACTCTTTCAACTAGTTATTGCTGAGACCATGGTGGACCTCAGGCCTCTGTTACTATTATGTACTGGAATAAATGTTGTGTGTCTTACTGGAATCACTCCTCCACCCCTAGTACTTAGATCCTCTCTCGAATAGCGATTTAATTGATTTATATTTGTGTACTTTAATTATTCATTTTTTAAAAATGTATGCCCATGGTGAAAAATTCAAGCTGTAACGAAAAGCATAAAACAAAGAGTTAAGGTCTTCCTCTGTGCCTTCCAACCAGTCTAGACCACTGGTTCTCTGGGGAGATTGCCATCTCCTGGGGGCATTTTGGAAAAGTCTAGGACTGTTTATGATGGTTCAATGATTAGAGGGTATTACTGGAATTTCAGGAGGGACCAAGAATGCTTATAATTCTGTAGAAAAAAAAATTTAGTTGTATCCAACACAAACTTTTAATCCTGGTGGCTGTTCATATGAGTGAATGATACTATTTACAATGATCTAAATCTGGACTATAGATGCCGTCAGTGCTTGTGTGGGTTGTATACTGTTCAGCCTAGTGGCTGCTATTCACGTGGTAGAAATCATAGATTTCAATATTCATTATGCCATTTTTCTGACAGATGACAGTCAAGTGTCTCATCCTAACATAATTAGCATGGTGTGATAGTTTTGCCCAAAAGTGGAGATAAAGTATCTTGAGGAAGGAAATCTTTTTTCTAATTTGCATAAAGGTGACAGATTGAATTATCTTTTTTTTCAGTAAAAATTTATTGAAAATTAAGAAAGCGAGTTCTTGGATGTAACAAACATTTTGTAACTCAGTTTTAAGTTTTATTTTGAATTGTTTAAAGTCTTTTTTAGTGTGGAAAAGTTTTAAAAACTTTTTGTGTGGCCAAGATTATTATTCTTTCATTTTTGCCTCTGTGTTTATATTTTGCTTAAAGAACCTTCCCCCCCCAAAAAAACCCTTCCCTATAATACTCGAAAAGTAGAGATTTCTGTATATTTATTACGTAATCACCCTTGTTATTGGATTATCTTATTTCTAACTTTTTCAAACGTCTATTGAAATAATTTGTTTTTCGTCCACCTTTGATGTATGAAAGTGGTGATCATTCAACAAATATTATGAGCCTTCTATTTACAGGCTTTATGCTGTACTCTGGGAGAAGAATGGTAAACAGAAATAAATCCAGGTGCTGCTTTTAGAGCTTAAATTCTAACAGGGAGAGGGACATTAATCAAATAGTCAAACAAATAATGTCTAATTAGAGACCGAGGTAAGTTCTATAAAAGAAAGGAACATTCTTAAAGGAAACCTAGGCCAGGGGTCAGGGCAAGTTTCTATGAAGAAGAGACACAAGCAGGTATCTGAAGTTTGATGAGAGTTAGCATTAACTAGGTGAAAGGGCAAATCATAATACTTTAGAATGTTCAGTAGAAATACAATGTTAACTAGTACATAATTAAACCATTATAAAAAGCCATTAAAACCATTCTCCAGCAACCATTATAAAAAGTAAAAAGGTGAAATTAATTTTAGAACTATGTTTTACCAAACTCAGTGTATCCCAAATATTTTCAACATTTAATCAACATAAAAATTATGAATGCAATATTTTTACTATCTTGTTTGTTCGAAGTCTTTGCAATCGGCGTGTATTTGATACTCAGCACATCTCAATTCAGACTTGCCATGTTTCAAGTGGCACTTTGATCCCCCCGAGTTATGTATGTGAGTTATGTATTGCCCTTTGGAAAGGGAGTGCCAAACCTCCATCAAGGGAGCAGCATTCCTCGGCTTACTTGGCTCTTAGTTCTGGCTCATTTATGCAGAAGAGCAACTCATATTAGGTAGCAATCAGTGTATCTGCAGGGCGGAGGGGAGGGTAGAGCTCAAGTGGTAGAGCACATACTTAGCATACACAAGGTCTAGGTTCAGTCCCCAGTACCTCCTCTAAAAATAAATAAATAAGTAAGCCTAATTACCTCCCCCCAAAATTAAAATAAATAAATAAAAGTTGAAAAAAAAAAAGACTATCTGTAGGGCAAAAGAACCATGCTTGGAAGTATACTCAGGAAGACTGCATTGCTCAAGTCTCACTGTAGATTGGTCTGGGGGGTGACACCACTGTTGCCCACCAAAACCAGAACTGGCTGCCACTGCTGTTCCACTGGCAGAGTGGCATGGCTACATTCTCCAGACTCACTCGCTTTCACCTCAGGGTTTGATTGGCTGAGTTTAAACCAGGAACTCTAGCTGCAAGGGAGGCTGGAAAGATGTGTGTTTACTTTTCAGCTTCTGAAGTGGAAAGTGGACTTCTCTCATGAGAGGGGGACTCATTCCTCTAACATAGAAAGGTGCCTCAGATGATGGGCTACCTAAAAGAATGACCAGAGTCCTTTGCTAGAATAACCTGAGACCCTGAAATTTTGACTGTGACACAAACAGAAGTTTCTGCTGAAGCTCCCCAAGCAGGGACTTCCTCCACACAGGAGGTTCCCCAGATATCCTCGTGGTTCTACTGGAAAGTATAAAGAGTAACAAACAGTTGATGTTATACATTAATGCTCTGATTATAATTTCATTATATCCTGTGGAAGTTCTCACATGATGTTTTAATATAGGGACACAGGAGGGCACTCTAACCAACCAGCAATAAAGAGTAAATGGTTTCATAGCCTAGGCAGTTTAAGAGAAAAAAAAAGGATATTAATCTTGTTGAATATATATATATATATTTTTTTTCCAGGTAGGATAACCAACTTTGCAGGAGTACCAAGCTCTCTGTGGGGATCCACTTGTGACAAAGGCCCCCAAAACACACCCTCAACACTGTCCAGTTAAGGTTCTGAAGACTATGATTTGAGCATCTCAGAACAGAGAAGGGGATTTTTGACCCCCAGGTTTCCCACTGCATCGACCACTGAAGAGATGGAGACATGGTTCCCAAGGGCTCATATTTAGAGGTCAATTGGCTAAATCAAACTGAGGGAAGAGAGAGAGAGAGATCTGGTTGTCAAGACTAGCTTCAGAACTGTAGCCTGTCCCATAACTCAGTTTTCCCATCTGTAAAATGGAGATGATACCCAACTTAGTCTGCATAGTTTACCAATGGAGGACAGCGATAGAGGAGGGAAGCAACGTTTCTGGCGGTGCTGTTTACCACGCTCGTAAAATGCACTGAGTTTTACACTTAAAAAAAAAAAGCGAGCCCGCCTTTTTTTTTTTTTTTTTTAGCGCACAGGAGGGACAAAGCGTGCTCCGCTGGCAGCTGGAGTAACAAAAGTAACAAGGATAGGTCGGAACACGACCAGCTCCTCCAGGCTGGTTTCCCCACACAGATCTTCCAGGCTGGGGCCCCGACCCCAAGGAGGTAGGGGCGCGGTGCTGCTCGGGCGATTTTCCTCTCCAGGTAGGAGCAGGACCGGTTCCTGGCTCCGGCGGGGTTACTCGCGGTCCAAGGTGCAGTCTTGCACAGCCAGCTCAGGCTAGAACCAGGCGGGATGGCGGGGCGCAGCCCTGCCGGGACGCTTTCTACCTCTCCGATTCCCAAGGGCTGTTGTGGCGCAGCCGCCCCCTAGCTGTCCCGGCCGCCGCCCGGGGAGTGCCTGGGGCTCATTCCCGGCCCCTCGCGCCAGACTTGGACTCCTGGCCAAGGTCGGAGCGCTCGCCTCCACGTCCTGGGGTGCAGCAGGCTGAGCACCCGTGGGAGGAGAAGGGACGCGCTGGTCAATAAAGGGAAGGAGAGGAGGGAAAAAAGAGAAGGGAGAGGAAGAAAATGCTTAATTCCACGGAATAGGTAGTTGTGCACGTTGGCGGAAACTTGGCGCTGATTACGCGTGAGACACCCCCCCCAAAGCTTGGCTCACTGTTCCCTTTGGGGAGTGTTGCCTGGCATCCCTCTTGTCCATCCCCCGGTGCGATAGTGCCTACCACGTGGCAGGCGCCGCACTAAGCGCTGTGTCTTTCAAATTCCCCAACATCCCTAAGCGGCAGGAACGGTTACCACTCTCGTACTGGGGACGAAGTAATGGCCTTGGAGAAGTTGGATGACTTGCCCTGGGTTTTGCAGCTAGCGGCGGAGCAAGGACTCCAAGAGGGTTCTGAGCGATCCTAAAGCCCAGGCCACAGCCCGGAGCCCCTCAGCTCTGCGAGTTATTGTCCCATCACGCCGTTTGCACCTGTCGCGGGCCTCGCTGGGCAGGAAAGCAAGCGGAAAGGGAGAAAAGAAGGACCACAGGTTGACCAGGTGGCTCTCCTTCATCTGGCCACTTGGCGCGGGGCGAGGAGAGATTATTTCGGGCACGGGGGGTTTGCTTTGGAGAGGATAGCCTTCCTTCTCCAGGGTTCGCATCCGCAGCGGGAGTAGGGGTTTGGGGCAATGTTCCCCCTGGGGTGTCAGGGGCGAGTGGGTTATCTAGGGTCCGGGAGGTGGCACCTGGAAAATGTGGGGTGGCTGCAGCGCGGCTGTCTGCGGAGCCGGCTGGGGAGGAAGCGAGGCAGCGCGTGCGGAGCGTCCACGCGGTGGGTGTGCGGCGCTTTCATTCAAACTTTGGGGAGTCTTTGGTTCGGGCGTCAGCGAAGGTGTGACCAATCAGAGTCCGGGGAAGGGAATAAATTATGCAAATCGCCATCTGGCGATGGGTCAGATGACTTCAATACTTTAAAAAACTACCTCGCTCGCGGTGTGACAGTGGCGAGCCCTGGCTTCCGGCGCGGGCGGCACGCGTGAGGGCAGATCTGGTTCTGGTTCAAGCCCCTTCATAACCCACTCCTTCCACCACGCGGCTTAGTTTGGCCAAGTTTTCATTTTCCACCTTTTCCACCTTTGGCTGTCTGAGGCCACTCTCTGGTTGAGAGGGGGCTGCCCACTTCGACTCTTACAGGCTCAGACTGCTGGAAACTCCGAGAGGTGTTTTTGTTTATTGTCCTTTTAAAAGCCCTCTTTGGGGGAACCGGGTGTGAAGGGGAAGGATGAGAAACTCCGTTCTTCTGCTCTGCCTCTGGAGAGCCTGTTGTTGCTTTGCCGCGGGAGGCCCCACACCCCTTGGTCCAGAGGGATGGCCGCAAGGTAACGTGCATTTAATTTTATTACCACCCCCACAACTTCTTTTCTGTGCCAGGTCCCCTCTGTCTTGCCCGCCCTTCTTCAATCTTCCTCAGTCCTGCGACATCCTCCTTCCTTTCTCCCTGCGCTGTCCATTTGCTCCTCCTAATCAGCCTTGCAGTCCACTTGTTCCTCCGCGCTTCTGACGAGGGCATCCCCGGCTAGGCACCCAAGAAGCCGCAGGCTGGCGGCTGCGCTGGCCTGCGCTCGCTCTCGCCCCACATCCTTGCCGTTATGTGGTTCCCTTATCTGTGATGTCCAGTCAGCAAAGTTGGCTGCCAGCAGCTCTGTAACCTTGTCTTCTTCGTTGAACCTGGAGTTTTCGAGGCAAGAAGGTTGTTAGAAAAAGCTCTGTCGCCTGGTGCCCCCTTTTTAAATCGTGGAGTAGGTGTTATAAAAGTTAAGGTATCAGGGCATCTGGCTTTGTTTTGATGAGTGCTAGCCATGATCATTTGATGAGTAACTTGAGCAGAGAAGTGGCTGGGCTTATTCCCCAGGTTGCCAGCCATCTCTTCTCCAATACTCTTTCCAGCCCTGGCTCTTCCTCTTCCTACCTCTCCTCCTCCTCCTCCTAGCTGCTAGCTTTTCTTCTGAGTTCTGCATGGCAGTCTCTTCTATTGGAGGAAGCCTACCTTGGAGGAGAGAGGGTAGGGTCACCCAGCAGGAGCATCAAGCCAATTAGTTAGGCAGAGGAGGGAGAGGAACCCCTGAGTTACACCCCATTGTTTCATCTTCTGCTATTCTGCTGGGGTTGGGGTCAAGTGATGTTGGTCCCTGTCAGCTTATGCGCATGTGGAAGGGTTAATTTGAATCAATGGGAAAACCTTGCTTTACTTAACATGTTCCCAACTCTAGTGCAGTTGAATGGGGGTAGGTTACATCTCTAGTTCATTTCCTGGAAAGTGCTACCAACTTCCTTCCAACTTCTACTTTCTGTGATTCTGAATATTTGGGGATCATTTCATTCATTTGAAAAAGTATTTGTTGTGTAGTGCCTTCTTCCAGAGGAGGGGGTTACAGCAGTGAACAAAACAGGTGAAAACCCCTGCCCCCAAGATCTTACACTTCAGAGATGGGAAGACAAATGGCCAAGTAATTAAGATATATAAATAGTGCTCAGTATTCTGGAGGAAAGTAAAGCAGAAGAGGAAGGTACAGAGGGCTGGTGGGAGAAGGTGGTGTGGTTTTAATCGTGGCCTGGCTTCCTTTACTGAGAAGCTGACCGCTGAGCTTCTGAACTTTAAGGAGGTGACAACGTGCCCTGAGGACATCTGGATGAAGAACTAACATGAACTACCAGAGGTTGAAGTGATTCGAGCCAAAAGTAGTAGGAATGAGGCTAGAGAACTCTGGGGTCAGAGAGTCAGGTGCTCAGGTGAACGTTTTGTGTCAGTATGGGGGTTTATCCACAGGTCGGTGCCAGGAAACCAGCAGACTCCCTTTCCTTTTCCCCTAGACTTCCTAGCTAGTCTCTCTGTGTAGTTATCTAGGTAGAAATTGGGAGATGTTGAACTAGTTATGTCCATGTTTCAAATTTCTGCCAGTTGGGGCTTTTGTTCTGCTTGTGCATGTTTAGTTGCATTTTCTGAACCTTATCCTTTTTACGTCTGGTGCATTGTTGTCCTCCCCCTTGTCCCCTTCACCACCACCTCCCCACCTCTCTGATCTCTCCCTGACTCCATTTGCTTCCTAACTCTGGTATTCGTTGAGCTCCTGGGATGGTCATTTGTTATCTTTTCCCCTGATTTCTGGGTGACAGGAGAGTTTGATTTCTAATTTCCTAGCTGGTTATTAAGCTGGTTTCCAGGATGGTTGGAAGAGTGCTCGATGGGGTTCATTTGTGACCTTCTGAAATAGTGTGGTGGCAGTACATAGTGTTAAAAGGCCGTAGGCACCATCAGTGACATTGGCTGTGTTTTGGGACTAGAGCCATCTCCTATACGGCACTGTGTGGGTGCAGAGGATCTGAAAGGAGAGATTTTGCTGCTCCTACAAGCTTCCCCATGGCTTCAATAATTTATTTAGCAGGCTTAAAGAATGCCAGGCACACGTCTGGTACTGCCAGGAGTGCTGAGGATGCACGAGGTCTTTGAGGTAAGTGTTGGAGTCGAGACCAGAGCACTACGGGAAGCCCAGTGCATAACAGGTCAACAGCTTCTTGCCTCCAATTCCAACATCCAGATCTTTCAAAATTGAAACATGTGTTCGGTAACTAGTTTGGCAGCAAGATCTGGCCTTACCTGACCTGAACTCTTACTTATTTGGCAGCAAAAACTGACCTGAACTGACAGGAGGATATTTGTAAATTTTTTTTTTTTTTGCCCTTGAGTGTGAGTAGTCATGTATTTCCCTGCAGAAATATTATTGATGTGTTAGATTCATGTGGAGTGCCCCCATACCCCATGGGGGGTGTTATATAATAGATGTTATATATACCATAATGTCTTTCTAAAATCTGAACATTTCTGAATTCTGAACCTCGATGGGTCTCAAGTATTTCAAGAAAAGAATTGAGGACCCATGCTCTGAAAGTAGTAATTTGAGAGAAGGAAGGAGAACTCGTTTGGATAGGGCAGAGAAAGAAAAACAAGAGAGACTTATTTTTTTCAGATTCACAGTAATTGATACTAGTGACTAATTAATACTCTTAAATATTGATAAGATGTCCCTTTTATGACATCTTTGCAACATTTCTGGGAGGGGAGGAGGAAACATTCTGAAACCCGGAGAGGTTAAGTCACTTGCTCAAGCGTGGACTAGAACTAGACCCCAGATCTCTCACTGCCACAGCCTGCTCGTTATACCCATGCTCTGGTCTTTCTCCCCAGATGAGCTCCACAAATCCAGTGATGTACTGGCTGCTGCCAACCCCCCTGTGAGATTTAACCTCCGCACCTCTGAGGACCCAGACCACGAAGGATGCCACCTCTCTCTCGGCCACAAGCAGCCCTTAGAAGACTGTGGCTTCAATGTGACAGCCAAAACTTTTTTCATCATTCATGGATGGACGGTGAGCCCAGGGGAGGGATCTCTATGGCTTTACATGAGATTTGGTTTCCTTTGTTTTGGTCAATTAAAAAGAATACTGGTGCTTCCAGATTCCACTCTCCCCCTCTTTTCTTGTGGGCTGCTTGTATTTCAGACAGCTGTGAAGAATGTAATGGGCACTTCGCTGAGGGGGCAATCTGGACTCCAGCAGGGTGGTATTTAACACTGGCACACAGCGGGCTTTCAGAAAGTGGCTGTCCTGAGGGCAGCAGCCCAGCTCCACTGGCTTTTAAGGGGCCCTCTAATTACACTTAATTACAGTGGTCAACCACCACCTCGCAGGGGCCATCCCTCCGTAGGAGCTGAGCTACACTGAAGCAGCTTGACTGGCTCAGAGAGACTGCGAGGAGCCAGCTGGCCTGGATGGCTGGCATGGTGCCCTGGTGTTTGTATAGAGATGGCTCCGTTTAAAGGCATTGGGGTCTTTATGTGCCCTAGCTGAGCAATTCACGTTGAAAGGCCCATGACAAACTTCAACAAAAAAAGGACTTTAGCGCTCAGCCTCAGAAGCTTTTGACCACTGAGGGATTTGTTCACTTATATAATGGCAGTCTGGAGGAAAATGGTGCTATTAAGTGAGAGGTTTCTGCCTGGGCTAATTGGGAGGGGACATTCCTCCTCTGAATGATGAGAAATTCATATCCGTTACATGCTTTCTGGTTCTTTAGGTCTATCACCAATGGCTGGGTCAGGCCTGGCGGAGAGGGTAGGAGGCGCCTACCTATGTACCGTAATTGAAGAGATGATTAAGGGCCTGTCCAGCCATCCTCACCCTACAGCCTATGATTAGAATCATGCATTCGAACCTTTTTAAAGGCCCGCTGTCAAAATGCAAATACAAACTGCCTGCCACTTATAAATGGCTTGCATTCCAGAAAGTTCTTTTGTAATCTGCTTGGAACTTGGAACAGCAGTTTCCCATAGAAGTAGGATTGTAAATGGCATTTGGGTTCCCAGGCGAGGCACAGAAAATCTCTTTATCTAATAATGTACTTGTGGATAGGTTTACAACTGGACGTGGTCACCATTTATACTTTGTTTCTGTGGGAAAATGTGTTCTGAGTTCTAATTTGGGATTCCAGAGACCGGTCTTCCTTCCTCTGGGGTCAAGATGGATGGCAGAAATGGGTTGTGGGAAGGGGTCATTAGTTAACTCTGCATTTGCCTAAGAGACAGCATCTCCCTGCATCTCTGAGAGAGAAACTAACTCTCCGGGGCAACACTTCTCAGCTGCTTTTGAATGATGGACCAGGCTACTTACTTGCCTGACTGTGACCAAGACTCAGGCTAACCTAAGGCCAGCATCGCCACCAATTTGTATCTCATATAGTGGTCTTATCGGTCAGTGGGGCAGCAGCAGAGGACACCTGCTCTGAAAGTTTTGATGGGAAAAACTGAGATGTAAAGAGCAATGGAAAACAAACACCCATGTAGCGATCCTGTCTGTGGCTGGCCCTGCTCATGTGCAAGTGTTTGGTGCCTGGGTAGCCAAGGTGAAAGTCCTGGAAGTGGCTTGAGAGAGGTTCATGGAGCTGAATTCCATATTCATGAGGATTTCTGAAACCCAGAAGAAGAATATTTGTTAAACGTCCCCTTTTCTCTGCAGATGAGTGGCATGTTTGAAAGTTGGCTCCACAAACTCATGTCAGCCCTGCAGACAAGAGAAAAAGGAGCCAACATCGTGGTGGTGGACTGGCTTCCTCTGGCTCACCAGCTTTACAGAGATGTGGTCGATAACACAAGGGAGGTGGGACACAGCATTGCAAAGATGCTCAACTGGCTGCAGGTAATGGGACCAAAGGGAGTCCATCTTTCATGAGTGGGACCTTGAACCCGAATCCTCTTAAGAAATAGATCAGGCTGTTACAGTGAACTTCACAGGTCTGAGAGTAACTTTGAGATTCAAATTTTTACTGAATGAAGTATTGCTTGAAATACTTGGAAGCTGGGACTTTAAGAAAGCTTTCTCATTATTGATGCATTTCTGGGTTTTTCTTGTTACTTTAACTTGTGTGGAGAAAATTTGTCTTATGGATCGTTACTTGCTGATGCCCTCAGGTTGGGAATGGTCAGGAGCTTGGACCAGCTGGTAATCTTAGATACCTACTGAAGTCTGCTCTTGCGTCTGAAGGGTGGCTGAACTGAGGGTGGAAAGTGTTGGTTCAAATAAATGCAGCCTAATGCCTTGCATAAAATATGTGTGGAAAACAGATCTTGAGGTCCTATAAAACTTCCTTTTTATAGGTTAATGATGTGCCTGCAGTCAGTGGGCTTAACAGGAGACTGGCAAAGTGACCCAATTATCTGGGCAATGACCTTCCTTAGAAAAGTCCAGGGAATCTGATGATTTCTGGCAGAGCTCTGGTCAGGATTCTTGAACAGTCCCTCAGTCCTCTGCTTAGGTAGTTTTGCTGAGCTTGGTTGCTGAGCTGCGGGTCAAATCCCCGCCTCCTCGTGCCCCCAGCTGAGTGCCCTATCTGGGTACCTGTCTAAGTGCCCATGACTCTAGGGTCCCAGGTGGGCTTGCGGTGAGGAGATTGGCAGCTCCTGGGCCTAAGAGGGCAGGCAGGGAGTACCCTGCGGCGGGCTGGGGGTGGCACTTAGTTTCCAGTGAGTCTGGTGGCTTTGACCTCCACACTGCCACTCCTCCCATCCCCACTCCCCCCTTAGATACTGCCAGAAAAAACAGAAACATGTAGGGGAAAGTTCAGGTATGCAGCTCCTAGTCACAACCTCCACCCTGTCCCCAGCGCTTGGCATTTGAAGTGCCACCAAGTCCTTTTTACTTCCCCTTACCTGGCTGTTTCCCATCTGTGTTGCACCATCAGCAGTGCCAGCCATGCCCCGGCTCCCATGTCTCTTTCCCGGCGTGATTGACATTGAATTGGTGGTGTCCCTGCGGGCTCAGGACCACACTCTCCACTCACACACTCCTGTGACTTTCTGCAGGGGCAGGATGACTTTTCTCTCAGGAATGTTCACTTGATTGGCTACAGCCTTGGCGCTCACGTGGCTGGATACGCGGGCAACTTCGTGAAAGGCACTGTGGGCAGAATCACAGGTAAGCTCTGCTTCCTCTGCTGACAGCTGATGCCAGAGCTCCCTTGGCCGCTGCGCCCACCTGGCTTTTCTGAACCAGGGTGCACCCGGAGAGGCAGCTGGAGTGAGCTGTAAAGGGTTAGCTTTGGGAGACACCTAGAGAACATCTAACCCAGGGCTTTTCAAATGTTCTTTTTAGTCAAGAGCCCTCTTTGCAGATTGAACTTGGGCAGGACCCCAGTCTATGAAGCACATAGAGGAGGTGTTTTGGGCGAAGCTGGGCATTTGTGGGCAGTGTTAGCCTTGTTACTTGGGCCTCTCCCTTCTCCGGAGGGGTCTCAGGGTCTCAGAGCATCGGGGAGCACAGTTTGAAAACCACTGTTCTAGTCCAGCAGGTGAGGTAACACCCAGGGGCAAATATAAGACTCAAGGGCAGAGCTGGTGCCGAGCCTGGCCTGTGAACTGGTGCTCTCTTCCAGCCTCTGCCCATCGTACCCCAGGACCTCAAGGGAGAGGAATGAGTGGTGGACTGTGGTTGAATTCTTGTTCTTATTTCACCCGCCAACGTCCTCTTTCCAATGTTTGGCTGGCATTCTTATCAGGGATAACTACCTGTTTAGGAACGGTGGTTAAACTATGTCATTAAAGAGACATTTCTGATATTGGTACCCAGGTTGTCAATAGAATATCAGATTTTCCATCTTGGTGGTCTTTTGATGTGAGAGTCTGACTTAAATCATTAAATCATTTAATGATTACAAAAACTGGGAAGGATTTTCTTTCCCAGTTTGGGGCCCCCTCAAACACACACACGCAATATGGCTTCTGCGAGGTGAAAATTAAGGGCAAATTTGTTGCCCTGAACTTTTATCCCCCTTCTGGGATTCTTTTATTTGTCTGCTCTCCCAGTTTCTCCCTCACCTCCCACATATTAAAGGTGCAACCTAAAGGGAAGAGTTAATTTCTTTCCCGGCAATGTTTTCATTTTGAAACAGGACTCAGGTAGAAGGAAGTTCTTAGCTAAAGAATGATTTAGTAAAGGTAGAATTTCAGGTTTCAGCAACAAGCTGGTAAGGTACATTTAAAAATATATACATTTGTGAATATGTATATTTTTTTATTTGTGGAAAAAAGGAAAAGTAAAGAAAAAAGAAAAAAGGAAGAAAAAATATATTTATGTGTGAGGTTTTAGTGATCTTCCTCCAACCATTGTCCGCGGGGTTAGGTCTAATGAGTACACACACACACTCCTCTAAATCCGACTATGTGATTCAGCATAGCTTGAGAGCGTTTTTTGTTTTTTTTTGATTATCAAGACATGGATTTTTTTAAAATTGTCAATTGGCCTGAACTGTCTAACGGGCAGTGATTGTGCGGCCACACGTGACTGCTCATTAACCCGTTGCCAGAGCAAACACTTCGGTTCGGCCTCAGCCCCTGTGGGTTCCGCTGTCTGGGCGCCCCTCCCAGCCCCCAGGGAGAGGCGTGGCGTTGCAGAGCCAGGCCAGCTGTGCTGGGACTGCAGCACACACGAGGTCCCCACCAGAACGCCAGATCCCCACCAGAGCGCCGGAGCCGGAGTGCCCTTGGCAACAAGGACAAGCTGCAGCTCCTCCCTCTCCCTGTTTCTAAATCTGAAATGTGATGGGGCTGGTGGGAGTGTTCCAGTTCTTCCCCCGGCCTGTCTGGGTGGGAGCTGCTGAGATTCGGGCTTTGCGGACAGAATGCTAATCAGCTGTCTGCAAGGAGCATCAGGCCGCCGTGTCCTGCGCACAGCCTTTCCCTCTGGCCTTTCTCTGTGGAGTGGGGGCCCCGGGGTGAGCATTACAGGAGGGGGCGACCTCTGTCCAGTTGCCAGGCAGCACCTCAGAGGGTATTTGGCTGACCTGACGCACGCTGCTGCGCATGTCTGATGGGGGAGGCCTGTGCCCTCTCCCCAGACTTCCCAGGGTCTGGGAACCAGGTGGTCCTGACTGGTAAGAGGAGCAGAGACGGCAGCTTGCGTGGGGTCCTGAGGCCAGTGATGCTGCTATCCAGAGGCCCGCAGAGGTCCTTCACCTGGGCCTGCGGGGGGTACCTAAACCCTAGCCTTGCTCGGATCGGAGAGCTGTGGACTGGGGTTTGCTGGAGTTTTACCCTCTTAGGCTTCTGAGGGAATTCCATGATACACTGAGGAAGAGGTTGTATATTTCTAATTAAACTTGTGTCTTGTGAGCTATAAATAAATAAGCAAGCAGATTCATCTATACATTCAAGAAACATGAGTTACATGTCCACCCTGCAGGCTCTGGGCTAGATACGACCAACTGTCAAGTACCCAGCGAGTGGTACTTCACACCATCTCTGAGCCGCACAGCGTCTGGGTGAAAGGATCTTTTGGGCTTCATTTTACAGATGGGGAGACTAGGACTCAGTGCTTAAGTAACGGGCCCCATATCTTGCATGCCGAGGAGCAGGACTGGGATTCGAACCCAGGCCGTTGGATTCCAGAGCGTGCAACTCACCCCTACGCCACCCTGCTGCTGTTCCGCTGGGAGAGATGAGGTCGCTGTTGTGCAGCAGGCTCTGCCCTGCTCTTTCCCTGTGTGTGTTCATGTGCATACAAGAGTGTATGCGTGTGCATGCATGTATGTGTTCCATTTACTGGACAGGACACCTTTGGAGGAATCTGACTGAAAGGAAGCGGTGATTCTCCAACTTCTCTTTTTGGAGGGGATACGTTCACCCTCCCATTCTTAGTTAACAAGTGAATTGTGCAACTTGTCCCCGGAGTCCGATGGGTCCTGGCTGTGTGTCAGGTTGGGTCAGCCTGCCTGCCAGCTGGCCTTTCGAGAAGACCCATCAGCCACCTGCATTCCTCCAGCCCAGCTTGGTTTCCATGGCACTGACCGTCTGGTGGAGACTTTTGTTCACCAATACAAGAGCCACTAGCTGCACTCTCACTCTCACTAGCTGCAAAGCAGAGTGTTCCCCTTTTCTTTCTTTCTTTCTTTCTTTCTTTCTTTCTTTCTTTCTTTCTTTCTTTCTTTCTTTCTTTCTTTCTTTCTTTCTTTCTTTCTTTCTTTCTTTTTTTCTTTCTTTCTTTCTTTCTTTCTTTCTTTTCTTTCTTTCTCCTTTCTATCTTCCTTCCTTCCTTCCTTCTTTCTTTTATCCCAGGGGATATGGTGAAAGGCTGCCTGTGTCAGTATCGTGGTCCTTGCAGCCACTGAGAAGTCATCCTGGGCTACTCTGGGAGGCCCCCCCATTTGTGCCATCTTTCTTTTGGGTCCTGGGCCAGAGATGAGCCCCCAGGCAGCCTGGGCTCCCTTTCTGCCTCCGTCATTCATACGTGTTCCTAAACTTCTCTAGAAATGATTTCGCATTTCAGTCTCTACCAGTTCTCATGACGAGTGAGTTCTACAAGTTTCCTGTCTACTCTGGACAACAGCCCTGCCTTTTGTTTATCCTAAAATTACCCCATCTCTAGTTTGACAGTGTGTTTCCTGGTTTCATCGCGCTGGGGTCTGGGGAACACAGTTCTGTTTCCCGTCTCCTGCTTTCACAACTCTGTTCTTGGTCATACCTCCTCTCTCCCTTGGTGTTTCCATATCTGGGCTTCTCAACCTTGGCACTATTTGCATTTGGGACCAGATAATGGTTGTGTGGGAACTGACCTGTGCCTTGTAAGATCTACATCCCTGGCCTCTATGTGTTAGATGTTAGCAGTTTCTTCTCTCCCTCACCCTCAACCGTAACAACCGAAAATGTCTCCAGACATTGCCAAATATTGCAAAATCCCTCCCAGTTGAGAACTGTGGTTCTAGACTAACCAAATCCCCTTCCTCTGCTGCACGTAATCTTTTCTTAACTTTCTCCAGGTCCTCTCTCTGTGTCTGTAGGGCAAACAAAGAGCCTTCTAGGTTGGGATGAATCCAGCTCCCATGGTTACTTAAGCTTCGTGATAGTAGGAAGTATTTACACTGACAAGCACTTAGTCTCTTAACAGCTCACACGATCTGTGTGAATTGAGACATTCAGTTTCCATTCTATAGATGGTACTCAAGCATGGAGCTGTTTTTCAAAATCAGGTCCACAGACCAGCTATTTTTAGGATCACCTGGGGATTAAACCCATATTTCTGGGCTTCGCACCAGATCTACCAATCAGAATCTCTCAGGGGTCGGAGAATCTGCATTTTATGCTTTGCAAATTCTTTTTATTTTTGGAATGGTTTTACATTCATGTGGCTTCAAGACTGAAAGACGGTGAAAGTATCTCTTCTTGTCACTGTCTTCCCAGCTCCTGCCCTGCCCTCCTCCCTATCACATGTACACACAGGTAACAGATAATACAGGAGTTTGTGCGTCCTTCTCGAGTTTTTCATAGCTCCACAGTGGAATCTGAACTGGTAAGAAGCTCCCCAGAGATATTTGTGCTGTATCAAATGTGAGAACCTGTGTTCTCTGCAGTGTTGCTTGCCTGTCAATGCAGAACATTTGCAAGCAAAAAGGTTTTTTTTTTTTTTTTTTTTTGCGGCTGCAAAAGCGAGGCATTCTGGAGGCTTGGAATGTGGATGCTCAGTGTGGCTGGGGTACCCTCTCTCTTACCATCTACCCCAGGCCTGATTCAGAACTAAAGGAAGGGAAAGAGTTAAGTCCAAATACAACGAGCTCAGTTTGGGGAGACAGTCTTCCCTCCACAGGGGTAGGTAGCTCAGTTATTCTGTCAAACTTATGCTAAAATTAAGGCTGTGAAGGCTCTCAGTGGCAGAATAAATGGCAGGAGTGGCTTAGTCTCAGCTGGCTCGCGTTCTTTCTAGAACTGCTCCAGTTCTGGCAGGGCACGGTTCCTCAGAGCCAGGTGTCCGCTGAATATTGTGGCCAGTTTACTAAGTCAGCGATTTGTCAGGATAGGTGAAGGCTGCAGAAGAAAGCATAAATTCCTCTCCAGCGGGCACCACACTGTTCACGATTCACAGAGCAGGGATGCCTTCATCTTGACTCGCCGACTGAGCTTTCCATCAGGACTTGTTGCCTCGGTGCCCCTGACACAGCGGGTCTCGGCCCCTCCTTCTGCTGCAGGTCTGGATCCTGCCGGGCCCATGTTTGAAGGAGTGGACATCCACAAGAGGCTGTCCCCTGACGATGCGGACTTCGTGGATGTCCTGCACACCTACACGCGTTCCTTTGGCTTGAGTATTGGGATTCAGATGCCTGTGGTCGCATTGACATCTACCCCAATGGGGGTGACTTCCAGCTGGGCTGTGGACTCAATGATGTCTTGGGGTCAATTGCATATGGAAGTGAGTTCCTTCTCATTTGTTTTGACTCTCTTATCACATCTCCTCCTAAATCAGCCAGAGCTGTTAGTGCTCCCTACAACATCCATTTCACTATTTCCACTTCCCCACCACAGTGGCCGTCCAGCACTGTTCATCCTACAGTGCATCACCCTGCAAGCGTATTGACAGCCTTCCCATGGTCCTTGCTCTGCCTTCTTACGCTTTAAGGTCACAGTTATTATTGATCAATTTTGTTTTATAACAAAAGAAATACATGTTCCTTGGGGGAGAAACCAAGCATTGTAGAATTGCACAGAGCAAAATGTAAAAATACCCCTCACCTCCCACTCCTGCTTTCACTCTCCACAGGTAGCCAATATAAGCAATTGTGTGTGTATCTTTCCAGTCTTTTTGTTTTGCATATTTGTGTGTGTGTGTGATATTTTTAAAAGTCACATTATTCTGCAACTTTGCTTTTTCAGCCCTAATATAGACTATGGATATTCTTAGACATCAGAGCACACAGATCTACTTACCTTATTCTTTTTATTGTTCTTTTTTTGGGGGGGTAATTAGTTTTATTTATTTTAATGGAGGTACTGGGGATTGAACCCACGACCTCATGCATGCTAAGCACGCAATCTACCACTGAACTCTACCCTCCCCCTTATTCTTTTTAAAGGCTGTATAATATTCTTTAGCATGGATGCACTATAATTAAATTTTTTATGACATTTTAAAGAAGTATAATCAAGATACTTTCTCCATTCACTTATCATTTATCTTCCTGAATGCCTAAGCCTTTTCCCAGCTGACTTGAGCCGAACTGCATTTTTGCTGCTGAAACTGATGAGCTGGGTTTCTCCTTTGCTCACTGCCTTGCATCTGACAGCATCTCTAAGTCTTGGCCCTGGCTGGCTGTCTCCACTCTGATGCTCTGCTCTTTGGATGTTCCACTCTGTCACTCAGTCTTAAGTTGCCCTTTCCCAATATGATAATATCCAAATAGCCCCTGCAGGGCATGGGGGTCCTTGCAAGAGGAGTTCAGCCCTGCCTTAGGGGGATCAGATGATGGCATTTCTTAAGGTTGGTAGTGTGAGTGGGAAAGGGGTACAGGTGGCTTTGACAAATTTTCCTTAAGGTGCCAGGATTTACTGAAACTATTGGCTTTAGCCTCTGGTTATAAGGAATAATGATGTACTATGGACCAGAAAAATCCAAATTATAGCCCTAACTTTGCAAACAACTGACTGCATGACCCTGAGCAAATTACTTCACCTCTAAGGGCATTAGGGTCATAATCTATAATTGAAAGAATTAGACTAGAATGAGGTTGGCAAACATTTTCTTAGAAGGACAGCTAGTAAATAATTTTAGGCTTTGAAGGCCATATGGCCTCTGTTTCAACACCTCCACTCTGTTGCCATAATGTGGAGGCAGCCAGAGACAATAGGTAAACGAAAGAGCGTGGCTATGGTCTCATAAAACTTTACGACAAGGGGTCCAGCCTGCAAGCCCTAGTTTGCTGAGCCCTGGACGAGATGATGTTTAGCATCTGATCCATTTCCAGCATTTTGTGACCACACAACTCTATCAGGGCACAGTGACTCCCGCTGCACAACTGGTCTCCATCACCCTGTTTAAGTGCTTGTCCTGTGTTCGTTCTTGCTCTTTATTGCTTTGTATGAATCAGAGCTGTCTTCATACCTAGAGGGCAAGCAGTTGAGTGGCAGGACTGGCCTTCAGTCCTACTGAGAGCACATCTCTGGGCAAGGGTTAAGAATTGCATAAACAAGTGTACGAACAGTGACATGCAATGCAGTTCTCACTGACGAGGTGTTCAGTACTTACTGACCGAGGGGGCCAATCCCACAGGAGCAGCTCATGCTGACGGTCTCCGTCTCTCCCTCCCCCAGCAATCGCAGAGGGGGTGAAGTGTGAGCACGAGCAGGCCGTGCACCTCTTTGTCGACTCCCTGGTGAACCAGGACAAGCCGAGCTTCGCATTCCAGTGCACGGACTCCAATCGCTTCAAAAAGGGCATCTGTCTCAGTTGCCGGAAGAACCGTTGTAATAGCATTGGCTACAACGCCAAGAAAACGAGGAACAAGAGGAACAGCAAAATGTACCTAAAAACCCGGGCGGGCATGCCTTTCAGAGGTAACCTTGGTCCCCGTCCGTGTCGCCCTGGGGGAGGAGCTTTATCTTTTTTCCTCCTTCTAAATACCATGTTGTAGAACAGGACACATTCCAGCAGTTAATTTAAGTCATTGCAAATCAGGTTATGTTGTGCATGCCCTAGTAAAGTTAATCTTTAAAAAATTAACGATGGGGACTCCTTTTGTGGTGGGAAGCATCACTCTAGGATCACGAATATCAATATCTTAAATTTCTATCTTGCATTTAGCTTTGCAAAGCTGTCCTATATTTGTTTTCTCACTTGATTGTCAACATAGTCTGAGGTAGGACCAACAAGAGATCAAAATTATGCCTTGCATTTTTATAACATGTTATAAAACCATAAGGTTTTGTGGGTATTGTGGGTGTTATTTTACACATGAGGAGGTTGGGGCTCAAGAGGTTAATACCTTGGTTTTTAATTCAAAGTCACACAGCTGGAAAGTATCTAGGTCAGAATCCCCCAAAGGTTTCCCTAAACCCCAAGTTCAGGGCTCCTTCTTCTGCAGTGACCTCTCAGGCCATCAAGCAGAGTGAGATCAGAGGGAGGTAGAGGCTGGGCTAGACCCAAAGGATGTCAGTCCCTAAAAACTCACTGTGCTGGGTGACTCAGTTTGGGTCAGGGTGCCCTACGATGACAAACCAGGCTCACACATGTCTTTATTCTGCTGTCTCTGCAGTTTATCATTATCAGATGAAAATCCACGTCTTCAGCTATAAGAACGTGGGAGAAATCCAACCCACCTTTTATGTCACCCTTTACGGCACCAGTGCAGACTCCCGGAGTCTGCCTTTGGAAATGTAAGCCATGTGTTTCCTTTGCTGGGTCCAGGACAGAGCACAAGTTGGTTTGAGAAGGAGAGAGAGTGCAGTCGCAGGCGGACAAGTGCAGGAGAGTGTAGTCTGGGAGGAGATGCGTGGTTCCTCTCTTCTTCTTTATATCCTCTGCTGAGCCCTTGATTCAGAATGTTTCTGGGAGGGAGCGCCTGGGATGAATCAGAAGCATGAGAATTTGCTGTTTCATCTCAGACAATGCCTGATTCCTGAGGCTTTAGGAAATTTGGAACTTAATAAATGTCATCCCTGGCCCGTTTTTAGTTCTCTGTGGGAGGGGCACATAGCAATGTGTACACAGCCACTGAGCACTTACAAGGTGCAAAGCACCATGCTGAGTAATGCTGAGATTGCAAAGTAACATCATCAGAGGACTCGCTTCCAGGGCTCAGGGCCGAGTGGGGGGACCAGGCTTGTATGCCCACATAGTTGTGCACACAAATGGGGTGAGGCAGCCTCCCCCAAGTGCCAAGTGAAAGGGATAGGCAGGAGGGACTGGGAGCTCTGAGGGAGAAGGATGCCTGTGGGCTGAGAGCAAGAGGACATTCTTGAGTGAAAACGTGTCTTCTTTGTGCTTTCTCATGTCTGTCCTTTCCTGGTCCTATTCCCTCCTAGGAAGTAACCTAAATGGGGAGATGCTCCTGTCCCCCCCAGGAAGGGTTTTGATAAGAAGCTGAGGTGCCATGGGCAAGGTCTGCATGAAGCAGAGCTGCGCTCCTACCTGGTCCTGCTGGTGGGACGTGGCAGGCATTGGAGAAAGGGACCTCTTGCTCATTTCTCTCACCTGCTGGGGGCAAGTGCTGCTATCGTGTCACCCAAAGTGGTGCTGCAGTTTTCCAGGTGGCAGGGGACTGACACCAGCTTCTTCCTCCCTTTACAGAGTGGAGCAGATCGGGCTGAATGCCACCAACACCTTCCTTGTCTACACTGAGGAGGACCTGGGAGACCTCCTGAAGATCAAACTCACTTGGGAGGGGACATCTCAGTCCTGGTACAGCCTGTGGAAGGAGCTTCGCAGCTACCTGACTCAATCCCGCAACTCCGAGCGGGAGCTGAATATCAGGCGCATCCGGGTCAAGTCTGGGGAAACCCAGCGGAAGTAAGTGCCCCACAACCCTTTTCCTGTCCTGTGTCAATGGTCAGCAGAAGGCGTGTGCTTGGCAGCGTCCTTTCCTTTGCTGAGCACGCACCTTCCAGCCTTCTGTATCTAGAGCATTTGGCAAAACCTCAAACCCCATGCAGAGAAAAGTGATTTCCAGATCAAGGCCTCTTGTCAACTGTTGTGCAGCTTGTGCCCGAACACAGGCCCTCAGCTGAAAGGGGTGGGCCAGCGAGGGCTCGAATCCAGCCCTTGTCCCGTTTGCCAAGCCCTGTGTCAGCCTGGAGGAGTGGAGCTTCTCCTGGACAGCACTCTTTAGGAGTGCTGCTTGTTAATCTGCTTGCTCTGGGGTCCATGCAACCAAAAGTCTTTGCTTGCTCCCTTTCAGAACAAACCAGGCTATCAAGTCTAGGAAGCCTGCACAGATGAGGTCTGCAGGGGGACCTGGTTTCCCTTGCATCCAATTTTCGGAGCATTAAACCTGTCCTTGGGAGGCTCGGACTCAAGGACATGGGTGGGGTCCTAACGTCGAGTAACTGAGATTCCCCAGTGCCATGCCAGCTGGCATCTTCCCCATGTCTGCTAACTAAGCCTAGCACAAAAAGCCACACCTTTGTTTATCAGCCCCTAAAACCGTGCCTTGGCTCTCTGAGCAGTTTCTGTCTACGTGGAAGCCAGGGAAACCTGGCAGACCTCTGTCTAGCAAGGAGGTTTTCTTGGCCAAGTCCTTCCGCAGACCTCTGGGAGGTCACTGCCATGTTGGGACGGCGGGAAGCAGCCTCCATCCCCTGTGCATGTCCTCCGGTGTTTTCTCCATGGCAGGTCTTCACGTGTCCCGTGTCCATCCACCACCTATGGTGCAGCTTGGCCAAGAGGGGAGTGGAGGCCTGGGTCCCTTGTTTGAGTGACTCTGGTCTAGAAACCTGTGAACTGGGGCAGGGAGCAGGGTTGCAGGGGGTGGTGTGCCAGCTGTGGGGGAGCTGTTAGCACCCAGGCTGTGGTCTGGATAGTTGTGTGTCTTCTCCCTTCTCTTGGCACTTGTAAGTGCAGCCTGAACCTATGTGTGGTAGCAGAAAGATGATCTTTTTTTTCTTTGTTTTAGAAAGATGATCATTTTTATAAAACATTTCAAATTTTATAAACCACTGAGACTTAATATATGTAAACCATTTTTCATATTGGTTTCAGATACGAGATTTTAAAAAGGAAAACATTACAGAGAGAGTTGAAGCCCCTTTGTGCCCCTCCCCCATCTGACTCCTCCCCCTCCAAACCAAATGCACTAATCTTCCGACATTAACTATTGTTGGTGTGTTTCCCTCCTTCATGGAATTTATGCCTTCATTTCTTCTGTTTATATCTATAAACAACCTATAGAATTGTTTTGGTTGCTTCTGAAATTTACATGAGTGGACCTATCCCTTTAAAAGTTGCTTTTCTCCATTCGACACTGTTTGTAAGGTTTATCCAATACGTACAGATCTTGTCTGTTCTCCTTTAACTCCTACATGTAAACCGCCATCGTGCAAGCAATAGTTTTGCCATTGTTCTGCTGAACCTTTGAGTCGTTGCTGCTTTTTTGCAGTCACAAATAGTGCTGAGACGAACAGCCTGGGACATCTGACCTGTGTGCGTGTGTGAGGGCTTCTCTGGGGTGTGTTGAATAACTGGGCTATAGTATGTGTATTCTCCAGCTGGACCGGGTATTACTAAATCCCTCCCCAAAGTGGTTGGACCAATTTTCAGTCTCAGCCACAGAGTAAGAGCTCCCTCTCCCCTTCCTCCTCACCTACATTTGGTGCACACTCTGGCCATTCATTGGGTCTGAATTGGTCCCCTACTGTTCTCATTTGTATTTCCTGATTATGAGTGTGGTGGGTGTTTATGGGCTCTGGGCTCCTGATAAAGCTTCTGAAAGCTGTTCTGCATGTGGCTTTTGTCCTGCTGGTAAGCATCAGGGTCAGGCATCCCACACATCTACCGGTCACAGGATCATGCTGACCACACACCACCGAAGCTGGGGCCGCGCGCAGGGTTTGGCTCTAAGTTATAGTTGAAGTGGTTATCGGCCCACTGATTCTTCCTGTGATCTTGGTTGTCTGTTTCTTGAATCTTTGGTGTTGACTCACAGCTGAGTTCCAGTGACACTTGTCAGTGAATATTTCTGAACACTGTGCTGGAAGCACCTGGAGTTCCTCCATTCAAGGAGCTTACAGTCCACCATAGGTGACGGGAATCCACACGCTATTCAGGGCGGGATATAATGTGTTGGAATAGGACACAACCTTCATAATGAACTCTATGCCGTAAGAAGTGATGGAAATGACAAAAGCAACGTTTATAGGGATGCGCCTATTTATTAAATTGGGAGATCAAGGGAGTGTTAGATTAGGAAGGTCTCGGACAATCGGGACAGCCTCCAGAGAGGTTGTGCCTTGAAAGCAGCCAGCCTTTTGGGTAGGCAGAGGGGAGAAGGGGGAGGGGTGGGATTAAAGGCTGTATGAGCTGAATCTTGGGAGACGGCAAAGTGAGACACAGTTTAGAGTGCTTGTAGCAGCAGCGGAGAGTTCGGAAGGTTCTTGAGTCAGGATTGGCACGATGAAAACTTCCCTTTTCTCCTTGCTCCATCCACCCCAGATCCTGAAGGCACCGTCTGGCTGATGCAGGGTGCAGCCATGTGCACCCCGCCCCTGGACTTTTGGCTTCACTGGTGGTTTCTTTTTCCTCCTAGATTGACTTTTTGTGTAGAAGATCTCGAGAACACCCGCATAGCCCCTGGCCAAGAGCTCTGGTTTCACAAGTGTCGGGATGGCTGGGGAATGAAAAACGAAACCAGGTAACCGGGACCTTCTCAGAGGTTCAAGCAGTGCATGTTGACGGGTCCCCTAGCGTACACTGGACATGAGTCTGGGCACTCGGGACATAGTGGTGAACAAAACAGACCAAAGTCCGTTCCTTTATGAAGCTGATCTTCTGCTGGAAGGAGAAAGACAAATCAGTGGGATAGACAGGGTGTTGGAGGGTGTGAGTGTCCCTTTGCCTCTTGTTCTACCTCACCCTGTAAGGGTCACAGCCACGGTCCTGCTGGAATGAAGTCTTTCCAGGACTAAGTCCCCGGAGTTGGCACCCACGTCCCCAATTTGGATTGAACTTCTGTGTAGTGGCCAGGGCTGAGGGAAGTTCCTGGGGCTTCCTTCTGGGCTCTAGGCTGGACTGGAGAGTTGGGTGGGAGGTAAGGGAGAAGCACAGATGAAGTCCTCTTTTAAGGTTTTCTGGAACCCAGGCTGGTGTAGGTGAATATTAGTGGGCAACTCTCCCCCTTTTTGAGAAGCAGGAGTGCTCGTGTGTGTGGCTCTGTATGCCACCAAGGGGTCATCTCGCTTCAGTGTCCCCATTGCCCCATGCTGGGGTCTCACTGTTTCAGAATTGGGAAGGCTGATCTCACGGTATAAGGCAGTGGGTACATCCAAAAGGGGAATCTGTCACATACCCTCTGAGCCTAAATGCCTCCTGAGGAGGAGGGAGATGGCCCCCCACAAGCCCCTACCCTTTGCCCCGTCCGAGGTACTAGATAATAACGCTGCTGCCGTGCACCAAGCATGCAGTGTGCACCCACTGGCATTCAGTGCCCCCCACACATCATCTCATTTGCTTTTATCATCAAGCCCAAAATGCTGGTATCATTAAGTTTGTGAACAGTTAGGGAACCCCAGGCTCAGGGAGGTTGACTCACTTTTTCCCAGTCCCGCAATGGGTGATGGCAGAGTGAGGATTTGAAGCAGGTTGGTTTACCCTGAAGCCCATGCTCTTTCTTGAGCATGGAGGTCCCAGTTGCTCAGAGAAGTCACATCTCCTTCATGTGGGTATCAATTATCAAGCAGCTGCACCCATGCTGGGGTCCCCTGTGATTAACTGTCTGCCAACCCTGAGGACCAGGCTACATCCCAGCTGCTCTGTCTCAGGAACATCAATGTGACCACAAACTCCGTGATCACAGGACTTGTGGGATTCTGAAAACTGCCCATCTAATTAAGTGACTCAGTCTAGTGTAGGCTTATATGATTTTCTACTATGATAATAATTTTAATTCTTTATGTTTGTATTCAAATGTATACCTTTCCAAATGCTTCCATATGTATTAATTTCATTGATCCTCAGAACAGCCATGAAGATTGCAAGAAGGGTTGCTATTCTTATCCTTATTCTTTTTTTTAAACATTTTTTTATTGAGTTATAGTCAGTTTACAATGTTGTGTCAAATTCCAGAGTAGAGCACAATTTTTCAGTTATACATAAACATGCATATATTCATTGTCACTTTTTTTCACTGTGAGCTACCACAAGCTCTTGTGTATATGTCCCTGTGCTTATCCTTATTCTTATATATTTCCTTTCTGCTCCAGAACTTCTTAACAGTTGAGAATGCTGTAACTGCCTCATAATACCTCTTTGAGAAAACAAATTATCCTTTCCTTTACCCTTAAAGGAGCAGAAAATAATGGGAACTCAAGTCATAAATTAACACCTAGTCACATGTTAGCCCTTAAGTACTCTCTCTGCTGACATGGATACTGTTCACCTGTTCACTGAGAAGGAGACTGAAGTTCTGAGAGGTCCCATGGCACATCAGTGTAGCTGAGACTAGAATCAAGATCTCTTGACTCTGCCTTGCCCTCTTCCTGCCACACTGCAGGGTCTCTTGTATTTCAGATCAAAGCAGCGAGGCATTGATAGTTCTCTCTGCAGTTGTGTCTGTGCATGTGCCTGTGTGTGCGTGTGCGTGTGCCTGCTGTGGGTCAGTGTTGTGCAAAATCTGCAAATGCCAGCATTGAGGTATATGGAACTAGGAAC
The DNA here is from genome assembly GCF_048564905.1 of Vicugna pacos. NCBI lineage: Eukaryota > Metazoa > Chordata > Mammalia > Artiodactyla > Camelidae > Vicugna > Vicugna pacos. The sequence goes on along the minus strand of NC_133010.1, from coordinate 3,299,572 downwards.
CCCGAGTGGGCTCCAGAGTGGTGTTTCTCAAAGTGAATCTGTGGCTTGATGGGGAAGCGGGAGGAAGGAACACTCAGGACCTTCTCCATTTGTTCTGAAAGGGAAGCAATAAAAGAGTGTGATGAGGTATGTGAGAAAGCTTGGTCTTGAGGTAAACAGAGCTGTGTCTTTGCTATGCCAGCTAATGAATCACACTTCCACGTGGTTCCTTTCAGTCCAACCGTGGAGCATTCCTGAGGGTGCCAGCAAGGGCCCCCACCTTCCAAACACATGGAGGAACGTTACTCCTGAGGACCCACCTGCTGGAAGGACCCCTCTTGACGCTGGAGCCCTGGAAAGAGCCTGCTTGCTGGGCCCAGCACCTGGCCTCCTGTGATGGCTGGGACTTCTCGCCGGAGTGGACCACGCACTGCTGTTCCTGCTGCTGCTCTAGAATAGCGTTAACTCCAGATCTGTGTGCAAACAGCTGAATGCCAGGCCTCTGTGCACCTCGGGCTGGTTTCTCAGTGACCAGAGGAGCCTGTGCTTCACCTGACAAGGAACCCTGGCCCTGGAGTGGCTCTGTATGGAAAGCTGTCGGCTGTCTGACCTGACTTGAGTTGTCGTGAGGGGTCTTTCTGCTGGAAGCTGACTTGTGTCAGGATGGCAGACCTGGGACCTTATTCACCCGGGAGGGGAGAGTAGGTCTGGGGAGGCCCTTGCTGTTGTTGGGGTTCAATTGGGTAACCGGCTAAATGTACTGTTTACCTTTTAGACATTCCATCCTGTTCCCCAACTCACTCTCTGAAGCACACATCATTGGGTGTCTTATTTTCCCATTGCTCCCTTTTTAATTGGACAGATGTTTATTAAGCACTTAAACTTAATTAGCACGTGGCTGTAGACACATTAGTAAGTCGCTGCAGACCACTTCCTCATTTGAAACCCAAGGGGGTTAAGATGTCTAAACTCCCTTCGAGTTGAGATGATCCATGAATATGCACGTGATGAAAGGCACGTGGGGCACTGGGAAGGCTACAGGATGTAAGAGTTGAAGACCCTGAGGGTTAAGTGATTTCGACCTATTTCTTCTTAGTTAACGTGCATCCCCTTTAAGCGTGACATCTTTGATCACCAGCAGAGTGGTAAGCAGAGTATCAGATGTGCTGGGGCCAGAATGGTGACCAATGGCCAAATGTGACTGCTTCAGAGCAAAACCTCTTCCATGTAGGAAGTTGGAAGGTATTACATAGGTTATACATATCTGTTTATACAGAAACCAGCACCTGTCACACACAGCTGGTGCCAAGATTTAATTAATGCAGTGTTTTTTTCCCTCCTTGGAATACCTTGCTCTCATATGAGTGCCTTTTCTGAGTTGAGCATTGTCAAAAAGCCTCCAATTCTAGATCTCGATTTGAATTAATATACATGATATCTGAGGAACCCTTTTATAATTTTCTAAAGATTTGAACATGCATCACTTAATTAGAGACTCACAACAGGGGGTGAGAAGGGCAGTTACTATTATCTCTGCTTTACAAAAACCCAGGCTTAGTGAGGTTTGGCCACATGCCTAGAACTATATACCAAGTTGGTGGTGGAGCCAGGTAAGGACCCAGACCTCCTGGAGGCAATGCCCATGGTATGGTAATCTATGCAACTCCATCAAGACTTCTACATCGTTTCCCACCAATATGCCCCAGATATGACAAACCAGGACTCTTTTTCAGAGCCATCCAGAAAACCCTAAACCCTTTTATTGATAACCAGGAGAACGAGAGTGCCAAATGGTTTGGATTTTTATGGATGAGGTTAATTTGGAAGGAGATGTGATGCCAGGTGGTGGTGGTGAAGCGTGATTTTCTCTGTGCTTAGGTTTTTAAAGGGCATTGTTTTAATCTGTATTGTGCCAAAGTTGTATCTTTGTTCAGTGCCAAACCTCCGAAGACATGACCAGTCAAGTACCTTAATTCAAGGTATTTTTTATCAATCCAACGGGGTGCTTTTTCTGTTACTTCTGTGATTTCTAGCCGAAGTAGAGTTTGTTATTGACTGTGCATCCTGGTTACTTTCTGCTTCTGCTTTTAGTAACAGAAGCCTTGGGAATCAAATCCCCAGTGGGTCCTGTATTATACATTTGGCTTGAAGCCTTATTTGTACATAATGATGCTTTTTTTTTTAATGCTTACAATACTATTTATTTCTCAAGTGTATATAATGTATAAAAACAAATATATGGTTAGTTTTTACTTTATGATTAACCCATTTCAAGATTAAAAATTGTTAATAGTGAAATAATAAAAATCTACAAAATTCTTAGTGGTCTGGCAACTCAATTCTTTCTGGGGGGGTAATTAGGTTCACTTATTATTTATATACCTTTAGAGGTGGTGCTGGGGATTGAACCCAGGACCTTAAGTATGCTAAGCATGTGCTCTACTACTTGAGCTATACCCTCCCCTCCCAACTCAGTTCTTAAAATTTGAAAGAATTATGACTGCCTGGGGTTTAACAAAGTTAAATTAATGTAGGATGTATTCTCTACTTGATACTAATTGTTGGTAGGAAGTGGACAACAACTCTTTTCACTAAAGAACAAGAGAAAAATTATTTGGGTTGCAGTGGAAATGCTAAAGGTGGATGTTAGGAAGAAATGGGATGGTGGCTGGACATTGGGGGATGCTGGTGAGGATATATGTTTGGTCTCGTGGGATCTAGATAACAGTGACTTAAACCAGCTAGAAGGTGAATTCTCTATTGTGTTGAAGTCCCAGTTGGTATTGAGGTTCTGTTCCATAAAGCCAAGAGGGGTTCAGGCTCTTACTTTGCTGTGCCATTCATAGGATATCCCCCTTACCCCCACAGTCGAAAGTGTCCCCATCAGGGCCTCTTTCAGCTTGCGGAAAGGGAAAGGAGAACATGTCCTCTTTTAAGAGAATGATTGAGAAGTTGCCCACATACTACTGGCCAGAAATCAGTCAGATGATCATGCCAGAGGCTGGAAAATACTGTTTTTACTAGGGGTGCCCAGGGGCCCAGCTAAAAATGCAATTACTACTTATAAAAAGTGAAATTGGATAATGCCATCTGTCCATCAGGAATTCACTTTTTATTCCCTTTAAGTCATCCTTTAAATCATTCCATCTTATAGTCAGATTTTAGTAATCTTAAACTGATCTACCACTATGAAGTTTGATGAATTACATAAATTTGACTTTCTTTCTAGTCTTAAATGTTAAAATGTTTTAAAATGAGAAGAAATCTCTCTGCAAGGGGCCTTCATGATGGTGGAAAGTGGCTGCTCTTCCTTTCCACCCAAGACATTCTGAAATATCAGGCTTAATCATGGGAGTAGGGGAGGGGCTGTGTTAGAGAGTAAGAAATACGTTGTGTGTGTGTGTGTGTGTGTGTGTGTGTTAAAAGGAACTTTACTGGGTGTTGGGGGTTCAGACGAGGTCCATGAGGATGTTGTCCACCATGATGCTGGGCTGCAGGCCCTGCTAGGGGACCCGGCCTGGGGACCGCCCCCCTCAGCAGCATCTGACCTGGCAGTGGAGCCCTCAGGGGGAGCTGGGCAGGCCAGCCAGGGCTGGGCGGGTGGCGGGTGCAGGAGGGGAGGCCCCAGCTGAGAATGCCCCAGGCCCTGGTGTGGTGGTGGCAGAAGTGCAGGGGCCTCTGATGGCTGGAGGTGGTGGAGGGAGGCCTCAGGGGACACCCCAGTCTGGGACGGTGGTGGTTTAAGGAGGAAGCTCCACAGCTGGGTTTTGTGGCCGAAGGATGAGTCTGGGAGGGGGTTGCCCAGAGGCCACTCCAGGAGGGCTTTGTGGGGCACCTGGAGTGGGGGGGCCTGGGAGGCACCCTGGGGCTGGGGCCGCCCCACGGCCGCTGAGGCCCCTGTGGTATCTTTAGGCCAGGGCTGCGGCGGTGACAGCAGTTCTGTGAGGGTCTTGCCTGGACCTCTAGAATGAGGCCCAGCCCAGGGGGCGCCTGCTGTGCCCCTAACCTGCGCTGCTGCTGGACTTGCTTGTGGTGGGTGATGACCGGCCGGATGCCGTTGACGAAGCTGCGCTGGTCGTAGGGGATGAGGCCCCTGAAGATCTTCTTGGACGAGTTCAGGAGCATGAGCACGCGCGCCTCACAGGGGGCCGTGCGGTGGAAGTGCACGCAGCCCGCGGAGCCGATGCCCAAGAGGCGGTAGAGGCCTTTGAGGGAGTCCAGGTCCTTGGTGAAGGGGAGCTGGACCATCCCTGATTTCTGGAACAAAGGGCCCAGGGTGGTCCATAGCTGGGGGATGAGCCGCACGATCAGCGCCTGGGGCCACTGCCCGGTTTTCAGGTTCTCGCGATACTTCACGTAGACCGCCCCCACACAAGGCAGGGATACATCAGCTTGGTGTCGGCGTCCACGGTGGCAGGTTTGGGCTTCTCTTGCCACCTGAGGAACCCGTTCCAGGCCAGGAGTGCTTTGGAGACTGACTAATGACCGCCGAGAGCCTGGGCCCGGAGCTGGGCCGGAGAAGGGCCGCTCACGCCGCCTGGGGCCATGGTGCCCGCCAAGGACGTGCCCCAGGCTGCGCAGGGGGCGCCAGGCCCGGGCCAGCGGCCACAGTGGAGACCAGTCTGGGCTGGGAAGCGGGAGGCGGCCTGGGGCGCCAGGGACCCTTGGGGGCAGCGGGGAGCCTGGGCCAGGCTGTAGGGGGCCCACTCCTGGAGCGGCCTGCTGAAGAGGGTTGATGGGCGAGAAGCGAGGGCTCAGCCCAGCCTTCTGGTTCTTGGCAGCCTCTGTTGCGTTCTGGGCTGCCGCCTGAGCTGCACTTAGGTTCCCGGGGACCTGGTACTACTGCTGAGGAACTGGTGGGGCGAGGCAGAGGCTGCTGGGGGGCTGCCGAGAGTGTAGCCCCTGAGGGTGGAGCTGGAGGCAGGGCACAGACTACTCTGGCTGGAGGGGGCCTGGGGCCGAGCCACCCGCAACGGACAGCACAAGGCCCCGCACCAGCACCATGTGCATCGGGTCCTGGCTCACATCTGCTGGCGGCTGGAGTGGCTCCAGCATGGCCTGGCCGGAGGAAGCGCCTTCTCCAACAGAAGCTGCAGGGCAGGCAGCTTCTGGGGACACATGATGGAGAAGTAGATCCCTGGCTCCCTAGTCTTCTGCACAAGGCTCTCGGACGTGCACCCAGAGTACGTGGTACTCTCGACAGTAGGCAGCAGGTCCGGCGCCAGTTACAAGATAAGGAGGCCGACTCAGTGTGTTTGGCCGTTCTGCTCGCGCGTCTTCTTGAAACTGCCTGCAAGGCCCTGCTGAGACCTTCGGCGTGAAGCTGCAGCCTTCGCCACCCCACCCATGAACTTCATGCCATCCAGCCAGGTGACAAACTCAGGCTCTACTGGTGGGAGCATGACATTGGACGTGGGACTGTGGAGTGCTGTCCACCGTGTTGAACACCACGAGGCTGTACTGGGCCCCACATAGTCTCCCCTGAAGCCCATCTCGGCAGGAGGATCACCATTAAAATACTCGACCACCGGAAGCAGGTAATGCTTGTGGAGGCCCTCGAAGCAGGTCCCCAGGTTGGCCTTGCCCTTTATCACAAACACCACGTCAGCTGCGAGGTCCCCGGCGCAGGCCTGCCCTCAGACCTGGGGACAATGATTCACGCTGCAGATGCTGCAGCCGCGGGCAGAAATACGTTCTTAAGCTAATTCAGGTGACAGAGGAAAGGACTGAAACCTTCTCTCTGGCAGACTAAAGGAACTTTTGAAATTATCTAGAGGTAGAGGTGTAGTCTTGGTGCCTCCATTGTGTCTTATCTGACTTGAGGATTCAGTTGTTGTTCCTCCCTCCACTAATTAGAGTCGGAGAACTTCCATGGAACCTCCTTTGACCCTGCAAACGACCTGAAGCACTGAACTCCTTGGAAGGATGGATGCCAGGTAGGTACCAGAACAACCATTGTTACCAAAGGTGATTTTCTTAGTTTTCACCTCTGTGTTCAGAGCTACCCCGGGCCCTCAGCCATGTTAGTTCTAGGAGGGCTGAGATTTTTATCTGGCTTATTTGCTGTTGCAGCCCTAGGATGTAGACTAGTGTCTGGAATATATTTTGGTGTTCAATAATATGTAAATAAAAGAATAAAATTAGGTACAAGAAATCAGTTGCTTCAACAGGCAATAGGGGAATTGAGAAAAGAGAAACTAGTTTGGAGTCAGAAGTCCTGGTATGTCACTCAGTATTATGTGGGTTTTAGGCTAAATGCAATCTTTCCAAACTTCTCATCTGAGAAACACAGACAATAACTTTCAGGGTTGTCATGAGTATTAAATATATAGAGTAAAAATATATAGTGTTTTGTAAACATTTGAATTGGGAAAGAGCAAAGATAAAATAAGATACATTCTGTGGCAATGTGGACATTTATATAAAATAAAAGGGGCTCTGTTAATCACTGGGCAAGGAATGGGTGGTTAGATAGATGATGCTTGGGAAACTGGGCTCATTAAAGGATAAACCTACGACTAGATCCCTATTTCATATGATTTACAAAGATTAATTCCATTTAAATGAAAGATATAAATGTAAAAGAAAGGTATAAAGCTGATAGATGTTAGAAGTATGAATTTGAAATCTGTGTAAAACCTGAGGAAATATGAAATGTCACAATCAGGACAATAAGAAATAGAAAACCTGAATAGATCAACAAATATTAAGGAAATTAAAAAGCTAATAAAAGATTCCCTTTTACCTCATACATTCAAAAAACTCCCTAGTCTTAGAGGTTTTCTTTGCTTCTTTTAAATGGTTCAGATGATTAGATTAGTCCCACACCGGATGGCCACCCTTTTGAGTAACTCAAAGTCTACTGATTAATAACTTAATCACAGGAATGACATGCCATCACTTCAAAGGTTCTTGCCACACTTTGGAGGAAGGATTACACAGGGTGTGTGTAAATCAGAGGGTGTGAATCTTAGGGACCATTTAATTTTCTGACGGGGAGGTAATTAGGTTTCTTCATTGATTTCTTCTTGGAGGAGGTACTGGGGATTGAACCTGGGAGCTCCTGGGTGCTGATCATGTACTGTACCACTTGAGCTATACCCTTCCCCCAGGAACTATTTTATTTTATTTATTATTATTATTTTTTAATGGAGGTACTGGGGATTGAACCCAGGACCTCGAGCATGCTAAGCATGCGCTTTATCACTGAGCTATGTCCTCCCCCCCATTTTAGAATCTGCCTTTCCTAGTGTCCTTCCCTAGGGGTGTGGGCAAGTAAGTGTGGTGGATGCAGTCTAGGGAATACAGCACAGCATGGACTAGAAGTGCTGGGCCTGATTCAACTTGGATAGACCTTGAAAACTGTCAAATGAAAAAGTAAGCAATAATAGGATTTTATAGGACAAAAAACGTTATATAAATGAAAATGCATATACTCAAATAACACTATACATTTTGTAAGAATATGTATCAAATGTGTTAAGAATAGGTGCCCAGGGTGGGAGGGAGGAAATGAAAGTTAAGATTAAGTGAAGGGTGGGGAAAAAAATAAAACGAGAGATTTGATGATGAGAGAATGCCGTGAACTGAGGCGAATGGATAATTCAACTCCCTGAAGCTGGGATACAAAAGGAAATAAATTGAAATACTTAAAATAGAAACTAAATTCTTTGACACAGCTCTCTTCCTTGCTTGTTTTCCTCTGCCAATGACTTAGAATGATTTTAGGCATAAGCAGAGCATTTCCTATGTGCTGTACAAACTATTTCAGTGGCTTCTTTTCTCAAGCAGGTTTCTTAGAAAGGCTGTTGGATTTGTAGGGCAGGTCACACAGAGGCTGAACACAAGTGCCATTGTTGCTCGAGGGGAATGGGACCTGCCCTGTTGGGGTGGTGAGGCAAGCAACTCTGCCTTGTCTGAAAGAATAGAGTCCTTATTAAAGTAACAATATAAATTAGCAAAATGTTATAATAATTATAGGCAGTCTCCAATTTGTGAACATACGTTCATTTTTAAATTGAATTTTGAGAACGTTCAAGCTTTCCTCTATAGGAACAATGCTATAAATCATGGTTATATACCCAATATTTGCTAGACCACACACACCACATAGCTGAAACAGGATAGGGGTGGAGCTCACTTGGGTTCTGAGTCTTGGGAATCAGGAGAAGGAAAAGAAGGAAGACTTCCAAGGCTGACTATAATTAAAATATTGAACTAAATGAAGTTCACATTTGTCAGTCTCTGATGTTTCTTTCTTATGTCTCTTGCTTTCTTCGCTGTACAATATAATGGGAGTATTTTTCTTGTTGCAATAAAGCTTATGATTATTTCTAAATGGCTGCAGAAATTTCCATACAATGGGTAGATGATCATCCTTTGCTTAGCGGTTTCTCTGTTGCTGATGATCCGGTCCACACTCCTTTTCTGCCAACTTTATTCCCCCTGGGTACCTCCTTTCCTGGCCCCTGTTACACATTCTCTAGTTGCTCTGAACACTTCCCCTCCCAGACCCCTAAAGCACTCCATTTTCCAAACTTACTTGACTTTCTGCTCTCTCAGCCCAAGCTCTTGTTTATTCAGTGCAGCTGACTTCTGCAAAGATTTGTTGGAAGCTTTGAACTGAACTCAGTCATGCTCATGTATGTATCAATGGCTAGTAGACCTCTAACCAGTCCAGAGTGATTCACATTGTTAAAGGAGGATGCTCGTTAATCCAAATTAATCTTTGTATTGAGCCAGCTGAGCAAATCAAAAGGAAAGTTTCCTGTTAGGGTAGAAAAAGATTGGATCAGGGTGATCACCTTACAAATAGGCTAATCCTGCTTGGGAATCTTTCCTCTAACCAAGTCCCCTAAGATATTGCTGGGTTTGCACAGTTGATTTCATTCCTTTAGTCTTTTTTTTTTTTTACATTTTTTTGAGTTATAGTCATTTTACAATGTTGTGTCAAATTCCAGTGTAGAGCACAATTTTTCAGTTATACATGAACATATATATATTCATTGTCACATTTTTTTTCACTGTGAGTTACCACAAGATCTTGCATATATTTCCCTGTGCTATACAGTGTAATCTTGTTTATCTATTCTGCATATGCCTGTCAGTATCTACAAATTTTGAAATCCCAGTCTGTCCCTTCCCACGCTCCTCCCTCTTGGCAACCACAAGTTTGTAGTCTATGTCTATGAGTCTGTTTCTGTTTTGTATTTATGTTCTTTTTTTTTTTTTAGATTCCACATATTAGCGGTCTCATATGGTATTTTTCTTTCTCTTTCTGGCTTACTTCACTTAGAATGACATTCTCCAGGGACATCCATGTTGCTGCAAATGGCATTATGTTGTCATTTTTATGGCTGAGTAGTATTCCATTGTATAAAATATACCACATCTTCTTTATCCAGTCATCTGTTGATGGACATTTAGGCTGTTTCTGTGCCTTGGCTATTGTAAATACTGCTGCTGTGAACATTGGGGTGCAGGTGCCTTTTTGAAGTAGGGTTCCTTCTGGATACATGCCCAGGAGTGGGATTACTGGGTCACATGGTAAGCCTATGCATTCCTTTACTCTTGATCCTGTGGATCCTCTGAGCAGCAGTTTTTGTTTTTCCCTCCCCTCCTCTTTAATGGTTTCCATGTGGTATTGGTTGCCATTGAGAAGGGGAGAGAGGTGTCAAAGCTGTCTTTTGTTTTTTTCCTCTTTTTTTGGTGGGGAGGGGTTGTGGTAATCAAGTTTATTATTTTTTTTATTTAATGGAGGTACTGGAGATTGAACCCAGGACCTTGTGCATGCTAAGCATGTGCTGTACCGTTCGGCTATATCCTCCCCAACGTCTTTGCTAACTGAGGGTTTAATTGGTAAATTGGGAATGGTCTCTCCTAAAAAAAGCTTAATAAGCAAATAAAAAGAATAAGAGTAAAGCAAATTCAAAGTAGAGTTCAAGTCATTTGTTTTCCTAAATGTCTGCAGTTGGCAATACGGTGTAACCTAGACTTTCCTTATATCATTTCAGTGCATGTGTGTGTTGTAGTGGGAAAGGGCTGCTGGAAGCTAGGACAGGTCTAAGCAGGCAAGGGCTTAGATCCAGAGGTCAGCAAGGAGCAGATTTATCTGGACCAGTGCTAATTATCTCAGCCCAAAGGAATCCACATTCAAATCTGTTTATACTTTCATAGGAGAGGGATGATCATCATCAGATGCCACAAAAACTTGAAAGCGTTGAGGCCAGGAAGAGAGGCTGGGAATATCTCCGTAGAATGGAGATGCTAAGAGCACAGATCTTTGCTTCTGCTCTGGTCATTATCCCAAGACAGCTTCGGTGGGATTATTGCAAAGCCAGAGCCTCACTGAGTCACCAGCAAGGCGTGTACTCCATCTGACTCATTTCAGTCCACTCATTTTCTTTATTCTGTCAGAGATCTCAGTCCTACTGTGGTCCTGTGCCCTTTTTTAGGACAAACACATCTTTCTTCTTTCTGACTTGGTTGCTCCAAACTCTCTCCACAGGTTTCTTTATTGTCTCATCAAAAAGAAACCCTCAGAAATGTGGTTTCATAAACCTGCAGCTCATTTCTGCTGTGACCCAACCACATTGCTGCCATCTCTCCCTCCTCCAAGGCAGACCTCTTCATCCATACATCTCCTTCTCCTCCTTGCCTTCCTCGCCCTCCTCCTCTTCTTCATTAAAAGGTTTTACACACTGAGATTTAATGGACACACAATACACAGCACCTATGTAAATCATGTAATTTGATGTTTTGGTATGTGAAGTCATCATGAAACTGTGACCTTGTCACCACAGTTAAGATAGTGAACGTGATGATCACCTCCAAAGATTTCCTTATACCCTTTGATAATCTTTCCCACTGCCCTCTCTTCAGCCAATCACTAATCTGCTTCCTGTCACTGCGGGTTAGTTTTATAAGTGGAATGAATGTAGAGTATGCTGTCTTCTGTTTGCCTTCCTTCACACGGCATAATTATTTTGAGATTCATCCATGTTTCTGCATGCATACTGGTCTTTGTAAGGACGTGGCTTTTTTTCTTGGATTCATGTCTAGGAGTGAAATGGCTGCATCATGTGGTGGATGCATGTTCAGCTTTTTAAGAAACTGGCAAATTGTTTTCCAAGGAAGTTGTAACATTGTTGTATTCTTAGCAGCAATGTGTGAGAATTCCAGTTGTTCCACATCCTTGTCAACACTTGTTATGGGTCAGTCTTTTGTTTTTCAGTCATTCTAACAGGTATGAGATGGTATCTCATAGTGTTTTAATTTGCATTGACTTAATGACTAATGATGTTGAGCATCTTTTCATGTGGTTGTTTGCCATTCATATGTCTTCTTTGAGGAGATATCTGTTCAAATCTTTTCTCCATTTGGGGAGAGGTTGTTTGTTTTCTTCTTACCAGGTTTTGGGGATTATGTATTCTGGATATAAGTTATCAGGCATATGATCTGCAAATATTTTCTCCCAGTCTGTGGTTTGTCTTTTCATTCTCCTGTCTTTTGAAGAGCAGATGTTTACAATTTTGATGAAATACAATTTATCAATTTATTTTTAATGGATGTTGCTTTTAGTATCATCTGTAAGAAATATTTACCTAACCCAAAGTTACAAAGATTTTCTCTTATGTATTCTCTGAAAGTTTTATAATTTTAGGTTTTATATTTAAGTCTATGGATGTTTTAAATTAATTTTTTTGTACATAGTGTGAGGTATTGAGAGTTCTTTTTTTTTTTTTTAACACAGATATTTAGTTGTTCAGGCAGTATTTGTTGAAAAGACTAGTCTTTCTCCACAGAATTGCCTTAGCATCTTTGTCAAAAATCAATTTTTTTACAATATATTTGTGGCTTTCTTTCTAGACTCTGTTTTATTGATCTATTTTGATGTCAGTAACACTCTTCTCATGATTACTGTAGCTTTATGTCAAGTCTTGAAATTGAGCACTGATAGTTTTCCAATTTTGATTCATTTTAAAATTGTCTTAGCTATCTAGGTCATTTGCATTTTCATATGAATGTCAATTTATACAAAAAGTCTGCTGAGATTTCTGTAGGGATTGTATTATATTTATAGAGCTGTTTGAGGATAATTGATTTCTTACATCAGGTTTTTCAACCCACCTAAATCAGTTCTTCATTTGAATTATAGTGCTTTTTACGTTAAGTTGGGTATTTTATAGCTTAGTTTTCTACAGACAAAATGATTTCTTCAGGGAGCTATGGCTTACTCTTTTCGAATATGTAAAACTTATTTTTGGATGAAACAATTTTAAGCAAACACACAATTACTTATTTACAATGACATTTTTATTTTTAAAGTTAAAAATTTGAACATTAAAAAATGCTAAAAGGCGGGAGGTGGTAGAGCGCATATTTAGCATACACGTCCCGGGTTCAATCCCCCATACCACCTCTAAAAATAAATAAATAAATAAGTAAATAAACCTACTTACATCACCCCCAAAAACTAATAAAAATTTTTTTTAAAAAAATGCCAGGATACCACTTCCGATGGTCTGTCGGATGTGTGGAGGGCCTCTCAGACGCCCCCTTCGGATCCGAGGCCCTCATCCTCTGGCTGCTGGGAATATTGGTGGTTGACAGCGCTCATCGAGCCTCTCTGGGGATTGCCCTCAGCCGACCAAGGGACTCAAGGTCACAGCCCTTCCCTAGAGGCAGTACACATCCAATGACTAGTCCATAAGGCCTGACCTCCTTGCCTAAAGACAGAACCACTCTGAAGGGCTGTAGAAGCCGCACAGCTCCCGGTGGGATCAGCCGAGGCCTCTGTGATGTCGAAGTTCAACCCCTCCCCCACCCAGTAGACATCCTGCCCTCTAATCTCCATCTCAGTCTGTCTCCCAGGGAATCCAAGTAAAGACAGAAGATAATTTCCTAATCAGCTCGCAGTTAATGCAAGGGCTTAAAGGAATGGAGATAGTGACCCAGGGCCAGCCCACAGGGCCCAGAGATGAGATGTGGCAAAAACTGGAAGCCAAATATTTTGACTGTTGGCTTGTGGTCAAAGTCACATCCTTCACTTAGAAGAACTTTTCCCTTTGTCATGTCACCTTTTGAAACCACCTTGACTTTGGGAGGAGTGGAAAGCCCCTGGCAGGCTTCTGCGTCCTTGGTGGGGCAGGGACACGGAGGGCACACGGCAGAGAGAGAGAGAAAGAGGGACTTTCCATACAGGCTAATTGACGCTGGCTGGAGAAGCTCGCCCTCTGGGCACAGGGCATCACAGTTGGAGGGGCCGACGGTAGGGGAGGGCTCACTTTATTAACTGTTCTCAACTCCTGTTTGATGGGCCCAGGAGTGTGAGCCGGGAAGCAGGAGGAAATAGTACCAAAAACCACTGTAAAATTAAAAGTTGTGATCCTCAAACACGGTTTTAGTCACCTATTGATGCTAATAAAACCTAGAGTGATCAGAACTGACAGGTGGCAACCAGGATCCTCAAGGAGGCATTTCTCCATGGCTCTTCTCTGAGACAGGAGCCAGCATTCTGCCTTCCGTTTTGACATAAATCCTTCCCTACTGTGATTCCTCTTGGAATCACCCCACATTAAAAAAAAAAAGTTAGAATAGGGCCTTTAAAAACAGCCTTAGGGTGGTGGGTAGGTATGGCTCAGTAGTAGAGTGTGTGCTTAGCATGCTATGAGGTCCAGGGTTCAATCCCAGCACCTCCATTAGAAAAAAAAGTCAAAAAACCTTGGGTCAGCCCATGTAAATGAGTTTCACTTTATACAGCAGATATATTTATGTAAATTTAGTTATATAATCATGACTAATAAATAATTGTATTGTAAATTCATTTCACCTGTTTTTCCTTCCTCGTTTGACATTTACAACAGTCTATGGCAGAGGAGGAAACTGAAGTTGAAAGAGGTCACTGGCTGGTACTGGGCCTCTTAGTAAGTGGATGAACTTGAACTTAAACTTGGGTCCACAGACACTAACACCGGTGTTATTTCCTTCGCTTAAAAGCACTAGAAGAATTTACCTTCCAGAAGATTCCTCCATAAGTCTGTATCAACCTGGGTGTTCATCTGTTCTGAGGTGGGGCCAGCTGCTCTCTTTGAAGGAACACAAATTTCAAGACTTTCTCATAAGAAAATGAACAATGAAGGAACCATCACTGTGGTGCCCTAGGTGGGTGGGAGATTGGCAGGCACCAGGTTTCCACACTTGCCTAGCTGGCTTGCTGTGGGATACCAGCATGACGCAGATTCCTAATGAAAGTCCTGGAGATGTTTTGCCAGCAAAACTACCTTGGCGGTGGGCGGGGAGGCTCCCTGAGGAGGGGTTGGGGAGACGGGACAGGAGGTGCTGTGGAAGAGGAGCTGCAAGCGAGGCCTGGACGCGCTCCAGCTGCCACTCGGTGAGGCAGGCCCAGAGGGCTCTGGAAGGAACAGAGGACCCAGTGTGAAACCAGGCCCTTCCCAGCCCCACTTCATTTAATCCTCACTCTGCTGCAGTGAGTTTTCCTTTCTTTTATTTCAAGTGTGGAAACAGATTTTTAAGAGGCTGAATTATCAAAGGTCAGAACAATTAGTGGGATGTGAGCCCAGGTCTCTCTGATTGCAAATCTGTTGTGTTTAACCACTCGGTTATATTGAGTATAGAGGTAGGCAGCATAGTGAACTGCTTTGCATACCTTCAGGCTCATATTTAAAATATTTCTTCAACATTTACCTAGTGGAAAGGTTCAGGCTGAGAGGGGGAGGTTGACAAGTGGGGGCAGCATCCAGCGTGGATACATCGCCTCCTCCCTCCATGTGAGGCAGACGGGGCAGCTCTGGGTTCACCTGAGCCCAGTGTTGGGAGGGATGTCTTCCCCACCCTAAGCAGCCCATCAGAGTATCCCTTACAAGGATGAGCAGTTCGGCCCCTGAGAGGCAGCCTTGTAAATAACACTGCCAGGGAGATGGCGGTGCTGAAGGCCGGATCCCTGCGCACTACCCTGTTTCCCCACGTGGTCAGACCACAGACCACAGACCACATCCGTGGACACTCTGGAGAAGTCTCACATTCTATCTGTTGGCTTCGTTCATCATGGCCTGTGTCTATGCTCTGTTCAGGGCTGGCAGCCTGCCTGGAAATGCTGGCCCCACAGGCCAGATGGCTCCACCTGGCCCTCCTCCATCTGGCTGTATTGCTCCTGTTCTGCAGCAGGGGTACAAGCACCCCTTTCTCAGCCAGGAGAACAGGAGTCAGGGGACCTGGTGACTGTTACCTGCTTGGGTGGCTTCCTCCCAAGAGACATCGCCTGCTTCCCCTTAGATTGCCAGCTGCCCCAGGAAATCACGAGGACATCCTGCATCCATCCACCTTAATCTGAAGGAAGTTTGGATTACAGGAAGACCATCCTCAAGGAAGTGTGCCCCAGGATTTGCACAAGATGATAAATAACCAAAAGCCTACTGCTTGCATTTTATTTGCTGTCTGTAAATCATCTACATATTTGATTGAGGCTGCACTTCATGCATAGGTGAATGGGAAGTGAACTGAATATTTTTTAAAACTAACTTTATACAGTAATTCAGACATTTTTCCATCAAGGGATTAGTAATCTACCAAGATTTCAGTCCACGATGTGGGACAAATCTTATGTGCCCAAGCCAATTTCAACATTTGGAAAAGATAAGGTGAGAATTTGTGCACAAGTGAGTATGGGTGTGTGGGGATAAAAGGAGAGAAAGGAGCAAAGATGACCAGAGGTGACTGGCAGGGAAGGAAGACCCAAGAAAAGCCTGCACCCGCTATGATGTGCTCATCGGAATGCTAATTATTAGAGGAAAGGAGACACGGAAGATGAATGTCCTGTCCCCTTTGGTGAGACGTAAGTCAGCTAGACGTGCCAGGGAGGCCTGTCCTAATCTGTGCAAAGCAGGAAGGGCTATTGCCTGGTATTTACAAGATTCATCTATGCTCTAAAGATGTGCAGATTATTCCATGAGTGAGAGACTCTGGAAGAATGCTCAGCTGATGCTGGCAGAGATTGAATTTCCTGGAGGAAGATGGATCATCCTAGCCTGAAGATGTATACATGATTTCCCAATGCCTACTGGTGAGTTTGAACAAATTCTATGAAGACAAATCAGTGAACACTATTAAGGAGTGTCATGAAGTCTAGGGGAAGATACTGGTGCAGTGGATCTGGCCACCACAGGGGCAGGTAGGAAGGTCTGGAACATCTGGCTGTGAATGTAACATCTGAATGATACGGTGTTATTCATCATGGTGTCAATTTTCCTTTCTTTTGTTCTGGAATAAGTCTCTCTTGCATAACAAGTTGATACCCTAATAAGGATTTAATTAATGGTTTCCCAAGTCCTTTGAGAAAGAGAAATTAAATTAATTAAAGCAGGAAAGTGGACAGAAAAAGCAAGTAGCTTAGCCAAGATCTCATAGCTCAGTGGCACCTAACTTGAGGTTTTTGACTCTAGTAAACGATCCAAGGGAATGTTACTGCTGCCTTCTCTCCTTGTATCAGTTTCTTTCCACCCAAAATGTTGGGGTGACCAGCAGGATTCTTGTTTTTTTCTGGTCCTTTCAGAAGGCAAGAGGCCATTTTTTTTTGTACACAAATGTTCATAGTAGCATTATTTGTAATAGCCAAAAAAGGAAACAATCTAAATGTGCATCAACTGAAGGATGGTTAAACAAAATATGGGGTGTCCATGCAATGGTGTATCATTCAGTCATAAAAAGGAATCAAGTTCTGATACATGCTACAATGTGGATGCACTTTGAAAACATTATGCCAAGATAAAGTCAGTCCCCAAAGACCACATGTTGTTATGATTCCATCTATCTGGAATAGAATCTACTTGGAAATGTCCAAAATAGGCAAATCTATAGAAACAGAAAGTTGTTTGTTGGCTGCCTTGGGCTGAGGAGCTTGGGGGTGGGGGGGTGGTACAAGGTTTCTTTTTGAGATGATGAAAATGTTCAAAAATTGTGTGAGTGGTTGTAAAACTCTGTGAATATACAAAAAAACCATTACATTGTACACTTTCAATGAGTGAATTGTATATTAATTACATCTCAGTCAAATGGTTCAAAACAAGTAACGAGAGACCGTTAGTAAGATGTGGGGTGTTGTGCTAGAATTTTTTGTTTTGTTTTGTTTTGTTTTAGGTTGGTGGACCTTCTGGATGCTTCTTAATTGATGTCAGTTAGACCAGTGCATCTCCAATTTGAATGTACAGGTAAACCACCTGATACTCTCATTAAACTTGACTCTAATTCAGTATGTCTGGTTGGGGCTCTCGTGAGATTCTGCGTTTCTAACAAGCACCCATGGGCTGCTAATGTGGCCAGTGGGGACCGCCTTTTGAGTAGAGGGGCTGGATGACCACCACCCTCCATTCAGCAGCACTAATACATGCAGGAAGGCGATGAGTTCCTCTTTCTTAGAGTCCCCTTGACAGCAGCAACTGTGTCATGGTCACTCCATTTTCTTTTTTTTTTTTTCCTGCAGTGTTACTTTATTCATCATTTCCTTCTTCAAGGTCCTTATGGAATCATACTAGGAAAAAATTCGTAAAACTTTATTAATCATTACATGTGTGTATCCGATTGGTACAGTAATCATAGGTTACATGCATTATGATCTAAAAAAATTGTACAGTAAGATGTAAATGACATAGTTTCTGTGAATGGTCGCTCCATTTTCATCTTGGTTTCTACCTCTCCTCACTTTAGCACTGTGCTTGGCATAAAGAAGGCACTTTTTTTTTTTTGCCTGAAGAATTCATTTTTATCTTTTATTGAAGTATAGTCAGTTTACAATGTTGTGTTAATTTCTGGGGTACAGCATAGTGATTCAGTAATACACACACACACACGTATATATATGTTCCTTTTCATATCCTTTTTCAGTATAGGCTATTACAAGGCATTGAATATAGTTCCCTGTGCTATACAGTAGGACCTTGTTGTTTATCTGTTTTACATATAGTAGTTTGTATCTGCAAATCTCAAACCCCAGTTTATTCCTCTACCCTTTTCCCCCCTGATAACCATAAGTTTGTTTTCTATGTCTGTGGGACTGTTTCTGTTTTCTAAATAAGTTCATTTGTTTAGATTCCACATATAGGTGATATCATATGGTCTTACTTTTAATGTTGGACTATGAGCAGTCAGCCCTGAAGGTGATCAGATAAAGTCATGAACTCTGAGAGTTCATGATACCTCTGTTCCTGCTTGGCCACATGGTGTAAACTGGTGCTTTTCACCCCCACTGCAGATTAGGGGAATTTAAGAAATAACCAATGCCCGGGTACACCCCAGTGCTCTGATTTAATTGAACTGTTCTGGGGCCTTTGTATGGATGGATGATTTTAGAAGCCTTCCAGGGACTTATAACTCAACAATAAAAAGACAAACCAACCAACTGAAAAATGGACAAAAGATTTGGACAGAAATTCCTCCAAAGAAGATGTACAAGTGGCCAATAAGTACATGAAGAGCTGTGCCAACTCATTAGTCATTAGGGAAAGGAAAATCAAGGACACAGTGAGATAACACTTTATACCTAATAAGATGGTTAAAATAAGAAAAAAGACAGGAAGTGCTGGTGAGGACATGGAGGAATCAGAACCCGGATACCCTGCTGGTGGAAATGTCAAATGGTGCAGCTGCTTTGGAAAATAGTTTGGCAGTTCCTCAAAAAGTTAAATATGGAATTGCCACATGAACCAGAAATTTCATTCCTGGTTAGTTAGTACCCCAGAGAATTGAAGACATATGTTCTCACAAAAAATTGGACATGAATGTTCATAGCAGCAGCATTCATAAGAGCCCAAAAGTGGAAGCAACCCAAATGTCCATCAACTGATGAAGAGATAAATAAAATGTAGTATATATAATGGAATATTATTTAGCCATAAAAAGGAATGAAGTGCTGATACACATATGGATCAACCTCAAAAACATTGTGCTAAATGAAAGAAGCTAAAGGCCACACATTGTATGGTATGGTAGTGGGTACTCCTGAGGATTTACAAGCTCTTCAGCCCAGGATGGTGGCAGAAGGAAGGGTCAGCTCAGAACTGGGCAGCTGGGCAACATTGGTTGGGGTGGGGGTTCATTTGTGAACCAGGCCTCCTGTTCCCTGTGTTTCCTCTACTGCTCAGGGCACCTGCCTTCCCAGCCCCCAATCCCCACCCCTTGGGAAAACTGTATACCCATCCATTTACACGAAGGTGTTGGGAACTTAAAGTGCTACTTCTTCCAGGCTCATTTGCATTTAAGCAGTGGCTTTAAGGAGAAAGTGGTCTTTCTAAAGTGCAGTTTTAAGCTCTAGGGTGCCTGGGTTGGAAGCCACCTGGTCTTCAAATCACATCTCCTCAGAGACAGCCTATGGGGCACAGGAATTCAGCTGTGTCTCCAGCTTCCACTGCTGAAGGCTGGCGGGCCCTCCCTAGGTGCAGCTGGGCTGCTGGAGCTGAGGAATTCCCCATCTGCTCACAGCCCCGTCCTCTGTGGGAGAGAGGCAGCAATTAGCATCCCTGAAACAGATCCTCTTTGTTTACGTTCCAGACTGTGGGATTCAGGCCTCCCCCAGAGACATACTGATTTTGTGGAAGGGACCCTGGGTGCCTATTGGCATCAGATCCCAGCTCAAATGTTGCTGCTGCTGGCAATAAGCCAGGTGTAGGTGAAACCCCGTCCAGGCTTGTGCATTGATTGTAACCCGCTTCTCATCCAGGAAGCCCCCTGCTGCTCCAGCCCCTGGAGCTCTCTCCATATCTTCCTCCTCCAAAATTTCTATAGCTCCCATGGTCAGGAAAACATGCTTGCTCTCCTCATGAGTATCTTCCATCATCTCACCCACGATTGCCTTTCCTTCCTATCTAGATTGCGGTTCCTTCACAGGGGACCTTGTTTTATACTTAAAGAATCTACCAACCAATCAATTGATGTTTATTAAAGAATCCTTTTTTGCCAAGCACCACGCAAAGATCAACAGGGCACTGTCAGCTGAGGGGGGCTGAAGAGGGATTTGAGGAGGTGAGCTGCTCCAACTGGAAGAAGGCGCAAGGAGCCGACCTGGAGCAAAACAGCACAGTATAAGGGGGTGGTGTGTGTGGCACGGCGGCAGTGCCGGCTCTCAGTACTTTCTTCTAGTTTAACAAGGTGGTGCTGGCTGTGGCACACTTGTCCTGCTTTTATCTATTTTGCCCGCACATGGGTGTTGTTCATTTCTTTGTCCATACTACTTACATAACGCTGCTAGCGCATGCATACCTTTACTTTTCTTTGTTCATAAGGCTTACATAACTGGCGCATGTGTATTGTTCATAATGGTTACTCAGCTACCAGCACGTGCATACGTTTGCCTCTTACCAGGTGCAAGCTATTGTGAACTTTTGTTCTGGGCTCCCCTGGCCTATTCACTTAAGGCTGGGTCCCATGGCCTACTCACTAAAGGCTGCCAACAGGCACCATCTGCAATGAGTCATGTGCAGCTTAGTTGGGGGTTGGGGGATATACAGCTGAGTGAACAGTTACATACCAGTGGCTAATAGAGGAATGCATTGATTACTCTGGGAAGGTTGAGGAGGGGGTCCAGAAATGTGCCTGGGAAGAAGGGAAGGGAGGAATGGCAGAGGGCTTCCTGGTGGAGGTGACATCTGGACATGATTAAGGATGAGTAGAGTTTACCTTACCAGTGTTACAGACAGCTGGAAAAGCATGTACAAAGTCACATGGTGGGAAAGAGTTTTGGGCTTTCCTGGGACCATGGGAAGCTGAGGTGATTGGGTTGTGGACCACCTGTGAGAGGGACAGAGGCAAAGTGGAGAGGCAGGTGGCTGAGTCCTAAAAGGTATTACCTTCCAAGCTAAAGAGTTTGCAGGTTGATTTGAGGTCCTGGGCAACCAGTGAAGGATTTTAATGAGGACGATATGGGCAGAGTTGCTTCTCAGAGAGAGAGAGGACAGTGTGGAGGATGAGATTGGGGTTATGAAATGAAAGGGGGGGACCAGGAAGGTGCTAGGACTGCTGAGGACTGAGACCCAGGCAGGAAGAGTGGGGCAAGGAAGGAGGCGGTGAGGGAGAGGGGAGACCAGATAGCACAGGGGAGTTAATGAGATCAAAGTGTGGACACATTGGATTGTCCGTCATGAGGTTACTGGTGATTTTAGAGCAATTTCAGGGGAGTGGCGATGAGTGGATAATACTTTCAAAAAACTTTGCTTTGAAGGGTGGGAGATGATAGAATGAAGTCCAAGTGGAGCAGGTGTAGGAAAAACTTCCTTCTAAGACAGATTTTGAACATATCTCTATCCTTTCTCTTTCCCTATTTTACTGAAATCATCTGAGCAGGTGGATGGATGCCTGCCTCCCTGACCACCCCAGCATTGCTGTGCATCCCAGTCTGGATCAGGGGCTGCTCTTCTCCCAGTGCCTCAGCCCCATGAAGAGCTGTAGCAAAGCACACAGGTGGTGAACCAGGTTGTCGCTTCCTTATGTGTCTTACTCATAGACCGTGAGGGGCACAGGAACTACGCTCATGTAGCTTGGATTTCCCATCCCCCATCCTGGTGCTTGGCACGAAGTTGGTGCTCAGTAAATTGCCTTGAACCAGCTTGTGTGAGCAAAGTGGTGGCTGAGGGCTCTTGTTTCCAGACACTGCCTACCTGGGGAGACCCAGGTGGAGTGAACTGTGGTTATCCTAGCATTGGAGCCACAAAGCATCTGTTGACTCTTGTGTGACCAAGAAAAATGACAAAAGAGCTGAAATTTCTCTGCCTCTCAATCCAGGGCCAACACCTTGGGAATAAATGTTTAAGTGCAAGTTCAAGCACATCCACATCAGGTATGTGAACCCAGAGTGGCTCACTCGTGTTCCCGGAACTGGTGTTTGTGGCTGCCAAGGGTGTGCTAAGTCTTGTCCCTCCTAGGTCATGAAAAATCTTAAAGGAAGTGCAGTCATCCGTGTTGATTTCCTAAGTGGAGGCTGTGAGTGAAAGGCTCTGCCCACTCAACGATACGGTTCCCTCCTCACTGATGCCTGGAATTGTCCTGGTCTCTGTGAGTGTGCATTACCCCTTAAGTACCGCCGTAACCTGGCTCTCCTCACCTGGAGAGTCAAGGAGTCATTTCAGCTCCACTTCACTCAGATTCTGCTTAATTTTTAGATCCTTTCTTGAGATAAGGTTTTGATAGGGAGAGCCTGGAAGGATGTTATTTATGTACCTGAGAGGGAAGAAGGGCTTCTGCGGAGGGTGAAGAGCTGAGAAATGGGAGGCTATGGCTCTGGGAAACCAATTGCCTATGCCCCTGCCTGCATATCACCTCCCATGCAAATGAGGAGTCAGGATGACCCTGACCGTGAGAAACCCAAGCAATCGAAGCAAGTTCTTGGTGATCATGTGAAGTCATATCCGTGGGCTCCCACGGGAAGCGGCAGTTTGGACCAGACCAGTTCAGACCTGCCCTGAAAGTAACTCAAAGGCCCCTGAAGTGGTCTCAGAACTACTGGGACTGCTCTTCCTGGGACCTGCTCACTGGATTTGCTCTGGCCTGGACAGCCTCTACGCCTGCCCTGTGCTGTGACTAAGCCCTCACGGTGATTCAGGCCCAGAGCACACCCAGCCTGCAGGGAGGTAAGGCAAGCTCCCTGTTCTACAACAAAAGCATTGAAGGCACCTCTATCTGCCCTTGATGCCGTGAAGATGCTGCCCCGAGAAGGCCTGGTTCTGGGTCTCCGTTGGTGGATAAAGCAGAGATTCTGAGAGAGCTTTCTTCACTTTCTGGTTCTGAGTAGGCAGTGAGAGTGCGTGCTGTGACTTGGTCAGAGTTTGGTCTGGGCAGTGGTTCTCACATCGTGAAGTTGAGGAGACCCTTCCTGATGTGTTGTGGCCAACTAGACATGAGAGGATGAGGAACATAGAGCATCTTCAGAGTCTGTTTTTAACTCTTAGTGCAATGACCACTCTCTGAAAAGGGGAGGCAGTACACTTTCCCAGGAAAAACCTGAACTGGGAGCCAGGACGCCTGACTGGTTCTACCACTCAAGATCCAAGTGCACTTTACTACCTGGGTCTGTTTCCTCATCTCTACAGTGGGGATGACAATACTTGTCCTGGGCCCTCTAGTTTTGAGAATCAAATGAGATAAAAATATGAAAGGGCCTTGAAACTGCCACATGCTGTCCTGAGATAGGAGATGGTTCTTTTGTTGTTTCTTTGGTTTTTTTGGGGGAGGGGGGTAATTAGGCTTATTTATTTATTTATTTTTAGAGGAGATACTGGGGATTGAACCCAGGACCTTGTGTATGCTAAGCATGTGCTCTATCACTTGAGCTATATCCTCTCCCAGGAGACGATTCTTTTGGTTACAGACCAACTGGACTCTCCCTCCTCCAGATCTTTGCTACATTAGACCACACGGGCCTGCAGGGGTAGGTGTACGTGTGGCAGTGGGGCTCTTTCAGCCCAATTTGGGGCCTTCCAGCTGGCAGCACAGTTTGCTGCCTTGTGTCTCTTGTCCATCTGTCCCACAGCAGAGCCAGTGGGGGCCTCGAGGCAGGAACTGTTTTCACAGTTTCTGGCATGAGCAAAGCAAGCTTTCCCTAGTCTGTGCTCCAAGTCCCCGGTTGTTGGAGAGGATCGGAGACTTGCTTTTATCTCTGGAACAGTTACAGCTTTTATGGTCGGTCAGGCGTTTTATTGTTTCCGTAGTGATGCCATGGTTGGAATTTGGTTCGTCTCTTTGTAGTGCTCCCTGCTGTTGAATTAATAAGGGGGAAGTCAAGGGAGTTGTGCGCTGGACAGTGAAAGCTGTGGGCTTGGGATTTTACAAACTCACGGCAGTTCTCTTTCAGTTGGGAGGCTGCTGAGCTAGGAAGGGTTGGAGATCTGGAATTCTCCTTTCTCATCTGGCTCCTGGGAGTGGGGCCAGGATGGCTTACAAATCTCTGGGCATTGTCTTATTAAAATTCTCTTGTGGGAAGCAGGCCAGTGCCAGAGGAGGGGCTTTCTGGGGACCATCTCTGAGCGGTGACAGAGCAAAAATGTCAGCATCAGGTCTGTGAAATTTAGCCCTAAAATGATCAGTTTCATGCAAAGAGCAATGTCGAACAGGGAAACAAGATTCAACCACTTAGGATTCTGGCTCTTTGGAACCTACAGGAAAGGAAATTGAACATAGGCACACGTGGTTAGGACCCATGGTGGACTCTGATGACCGCCATTAGGGAGGTACCAACACAGTGTGATGAGGGTTTAGAGTCTTGCTATGTGTCCCCCCAAGTTCATGTGTTGAAGCCTAATCCTCAGTGTGATGGTATTAGTAGATGGGGCCTTTGTGAGGTAGCCCCTAGTGGTCGTGAGGATGGAGCCCTCATGAACAGGATTAGTGCCCTTACAGCAGAGCCCTCAGAGAGTGCCCCAGTCCCTTCCACCATGTGAGGGTACAATGAGGAAATCAGAAAAGGGCCCTCACTGAGCAGGCTGGCACCCTGCTTTGGACTTCCAGCCTTCAGAACTGTAAGAAGTAAATGTCTGTAAGTTATCCAGTTTCTGGACTTTTGTTAGAGTAGTTCACATGGACTGAGACAGGTATTGTCGGGAGACTCCCAGAAGTCTGATGGCTGATGGGTGGCTGCAGCAGCCACATCTGTGATCAGGTGTCTCCACAGAGCCCCACGTTGTTGCCACCTGAGCTGGTAGCCTGAGAGCATTGTTGCATCAGCCTGAGTTTGAGGCCAGTCTCATCAGGCAAACAAGCAGCTCTCTCATGGGCCATAACAGGTATGTGCCCAGGGTGACTTCCTGCCCAGGGATGCCAAGCCTGTCACCCTGCGATGCCTCCTCTGACTTGGACTAGCCTGTGTCCCAAAGATGAGGTCCCTCTTATTTAGAAAAGAAAAGAAAACTAGAAACCATCAGAAGCAGTCCCACCCCCAGTTCCTCATCCCCAGACGTTCCTCTATTTGTTTGCACCCTGTGACTCCTCCCTGTGTCGCAATGAAAGTGTGTCTGTAAAATCCTCCCATCCAACTCACCCCCACCACCTGTGGCCCCGGATTTCACAACCTACTGATCCCCTGAAATGTCTCCTCTCTCCATGTCTTCAGCCCCCTCCCCCGGGCTAGTTTATTTTCCATCTGCATTTAACACATTCAAGTCTCATTCACAAAAATAAAAGCCTCCCTCCTTGCCTTCATATGCCCTGCCATTCTGTTTCCTGCACCTTCTGGAAGGCATTTCTGTCCTTGCCTTCGCCACCACTGTTTCCCCCTCATGTTCATGCTTGAACTCACTGCTCTCTGGCTTGTCCATCTGCCCTGTGGTACCAAAGGCCCGTCTCTAGAGCCAATGTCCATTTTCTTGGCAAGTTTGATTCTTTTGGCCTCTCCTTCCTGGCGAAAGGAAAAGCCCCCTCCTCCCTTAAATTCTTTGACACCACACATGTTCCTGGTTCTCCTCTGTCTGCAACTTCTCCTGCTCAGTCTCCCCTTCCCAGCTTCTGTTCTTGTGTTCTGAACTTTCTCTCTCTCTCTCCTTGACACTCACCCTCAGCTATTTGATCCATTTACATAACATAAAAACTCACTGCCTACCTCTGATTCCAGCCTACACAGCTCTCCTGAGCTCTGACACCTGCCATGAGCATGTGAGGCAGGCTCCCCTCCCTCTTGTGTGCATCAGCAAATGGCATGGTTGGTAACTCTATCACTCAAGTCAGGAACCTGACTTTGTGAATAAAGTGTGGGATGCCTGGTGAGTACATGAAAACTTCCCTTGAGCTCACATTTTCTCCCACCACTCTGGGGAAGTAGGTTCTGGAAGGACAGAGAGAGAGGAGGTGGGAACAGAGAGGTAGGAGGAGAAGGAGAGAGAGACATAGACAGAGGTGTGAAATAGAGCCTGAGTCCTCTTTTTTAAGGATGAACTTCTGTGACATGTTTTATCCATGTTTGCAGCATTTGAGTAGTGAAGAGTTGTCAAGGCAGGATTCTGGCGGATTCCTCATCAGAGGGCATTTCAGAGAATGGCCTTAAGGATGAACCCAAACAGGAAGATTGTCCTGATGTTTTCTTGAGTTTAGATCTGGGTCAGCATTGATCAAAAGCTGAAGTCCCCAACAAGAACTGGTGCCTGGGGGAGGGCTGGGAAGGAGAGAGGACAGGCTGCACGTGTAGATGGCGCCAGCATCGTGGCGCTACCACCAGCGAGGGGCTCTCTGAGCGCTGGTGGGCAGCTCTTCCTCCCTCCCCTGAAGTGGCTAAGGTTCAGGCAAACAGACCCTGGAGGCCTAGAAGGGCCGTGGTGGGAGGGAGGCTCCAAAGATGATACAGCCCAACTCTTCTCACTTTCAGTGGGGAGACCAGAAGCCGAGGTGCACATGAGCCTTCGTCCCCTTTGGCACAACCACCCTGATTTTGGTGGATCGGTTCTTGTACCTCCTCATGGGTTCTGTGCAAAAAACTCAACACCTCTTTTCTGTTCCTGGTTTTGAACAGGCAGCATAGCTCCGTGGAAGGTTGCCTCATGGTCTCTACTCTTCCAGTTCACTCTGTCTCCTGCTCTTCCCTTGACGTTCCTCTTCTTCCGACACCCATCTCCATTCCCTAGTCTAACCAGATAATTCATCTACTCCAGTTCTAACCTGGATTGGGTGCCCTAATCTCTCAAGATATAGACATCTGTTGTAAGGTTTGGCTTTAAGGAGGTTTTCTTCAACCCTTTTCTCTTTTACAACATTCCCGTGACAGCAGGATTCTTGTAAGAACTGTTTCATCACATCACTCCACAGGCCAAAAGTGTGTGGAAGCTCTCCCAAGTCCGGTGGACTCATTCTGAACTTCACACCAAGTGTCTGACTCTCCACAATCACCTACCCTGCCTTTCCACCTTGTCTGCAGCCCATAATTACCCTGCTCCAGCTGCTCACCTTTCCACCATCTTTGACACACACACACACACACACACACACACTTACTCACACATTCTTCTGTTCTGGAATGATTTCCTTGGGATCTCATGCCAACTTTCCATTGTCAGGTTGTGCTGCCTGGGGCAGGTCCCTTCCCCTCTCAGAACCTCAGCTTCCCCATCAGGAAAACAGAGGGATTGGACTAGGTGAGCTTCATTGGGGCCCCTTTCAACGCCGAGATTCTTTAGCTTGGTGATGAGTTGGAAAGCCACTGGAGGACAGGGACTCTGTCTCGTATACACCTTTGTGTTCACCGCAGAAGCCACATAGAAACTGCCATCTAGGTCAGTGCTGATTTTGTTATTGTGACAGTCTGCCCCACCGTGGGGACAAAAGGTCTCCTTGCTGGTGTGGTTGTGTGTTTGTGTGGCTGTTTTTGTTTCTTGGACTGTGTATTCGTCAATAAGATGTGTGCATACCTAGAGAGAGTTATTTTGAAGAATTGGCTCATGGAATTGTGAAAATTGGCAAGTCCAAAGTCTTCAGGGACCGTCAGCAGCCTGGAGACCCAGGGAGGAGCTGCAGTTCAAGTCCAAAGGCTGTCTGCTAGCAGAACTCTCTACCCACCTTAGACGTTGTTTCCATAATCCCCAATTTTACAACATTTTCTACCAATTTCCATCAGTTCTCAGGCCCAATTGTGTGGGTGAGTGCGAGTGCTTCTATCGTATTACCTCCCTGGCCAAAATGTAACTCATTTGGTTCAGGAATTCCTTTTCTCTCTGACTCAGACCCAGAACAGCTCTTCAGTGAGACATCACTGGTAAATTGCAAGGTTCAGCACCAGGCATTTGGAAGCAATGCTCTTTCTTCTGCAGCCTTACACTTACCTTAGGTAGGGGAAAAAACAAAAGAAAAGAAACTCTCTCATCTGCCCAGGCAGGTTTTGCCCTGGTGTATGCGTCTAAGCCTGCCTTTCCAAATCACTTTGCCGTGGAAGGAAGAACACCAGTCCAGGCGAACAGAAGCTCCAGAGAAAATAAGAAAGTAAGATGAGCTCCATGACCCTGGGTTCATCTTGAACAAGCCAGTGGGAGATGGGGTTCCACCTTACCTTTGGCAGGTGAGGTTGGTTGGCAAACATCTTAAGCAGGAAGAAGCACAGTATTCAAGTTTCCATCGTCAAATATCTATAAGAGTTGATTTTGTGAAAATAGACAAGAAAATGTTAGAAAAGAGGTTCTGTGGATTAATGGAAGTTGACCAATCCCAGGCGATCACCTGCAGTGGCCGAGTGTACCAGTAAGATGCTCAAGCTGCGTGGTGCTTCTCTGGGAGTAGATCTGGCTTGCCCATCCCATGTTCTGGACCTAGGACCTGTCTTCAAAGGGTTGCCTGTGGCCTTGAACAAAAGCATCATCAGTTTGCAAGGAATCACACTTGAATCCAGCAACTCGAAACTCAGGGAGGGGAATGCAGCGTGAGAATCCCAGGGCAGCTTGTTGGACGCACACATACCCAAATATCCCCACCCCACATGGTTCTGACTTGATAGGACGGCAGAGGGGCCCAAGAATATGCAGGCTCACTGATCTTGCCAGGTGATTCTGCTGCCCAGCCAGGTAGGGGAACCACGGTCCTAACCCAGTGTGGAGTGATTGGGGATGGACCACTGGCTTCCATATTAGCTCCCTTTCTATTCCCTCTGTTTTGGGGCCTCAGCTCTACACCATGAACTTCTGCATGCTCTCAGCAGTGTGTGTTACCAGAGGCCCTAGGTGTTTGACCTGCCCTCCCCACAATGAAAGAGATTCTCACACCCCTCCTTCCCCAGCTTTGAGAATTTATTAAATTCTATGTGTCTGGCTAGAGGGGGAGAGGAAGTTCCCCTGCACACACACACCTGGGCATTTGAACTCTTCTCCTTTATTGCCTGCCCTTCCTCACATGGTCCTGGGGGATGCCAGGGAGCAGAAGGAGGAAATACGCCTGGTGGTGGAGCTTTCTGTGACCTGGACACCTGCCCGGTGACTAACAGTTTTGATGTCAGCAGGTGCCCTTACAGTGGCTGTGTAAAAGTCCTCTTGAAAGACAGGGGCCAAGTTAGCTGAGAGCTGTGACCTCAAGTGCCAGCCCCCAACCCCTGCCACCTCCTTTGCATCTGCTGCCTTCCCTGGGAAAGGCATGAGTAGTAAGAGGAATGGAATCGGCAAACTCTGCTCACGCTCACTGATGATATCAAGCCAGAGTGGAAGGACTGGAGGAGGGAAAACCTCATGTGTGCTCCCTGGGGAGCCCCAGAATGACTCCTCAACACCTGGGCTCACCATCGCCGCCCACTCTTGGTCTGCTTGCCTGTAGGTCGGATGTTGCTGCCCACCCTTCCCACACATTCTTATCACCAAGCCCCTCCTCTGCCCCAGAAGACAAGCACAAGGTGTCTTTTTGTTAGAGGGTCTCGCTGCCCTCGCCACAGCAAAGGACAGAGGAGCGGGATCGCACACAGGGGAGTTGCAGAGTGTACAGGGCACACATAGGCTGCTCCGTGCTTGGCCCCCAGTTCCTGACTTCCTTCTGAGGTGGTAACAGGGAGCCCCATGGACACAGCTCATCAAAGACTACCCCCCACCCCAACCCCTGGGCCCTCTGTGTAAAAAGAGGTTAACAACTCACACTTCACTTGTCTTTCCAGATCTCCTTTCTTGCCTGTCTAGTTTTCCGTTCTGCTGGCTCTTTGGAGTCTCCCTCTCTGTTTCCTCTTCAGATCCATAGCGCATGCATGGGAGCTGCCTCGTGTTCTGATGTGGCTGAGACGTTGCCTCTCAGATTAACCACCCCCCCGCTGAATCAATTGCCCATCCTCCACCCCACCCCCCAATCTTGTCCCCTATTCTGGCCCCATCCTTTGGCTCTTGCTGACCTGGGTGGAGGAGCAGACATGGACAGATGGCATCTCACTGGGGAAGAGAGAATAGGGGCGCTCTATGACGCCTCCTTGGACACCCAGCCTCCTCCCTGCCTCCACTTGACAGCCCTGTTTTATACCTCCTTCACATGCTCTCTGATTAGGACAGCTTCACCCAGCTGCTCTTAGCCCTTACGTATGTCTGCACAATGATGGGCATTAACAGGAAACCAAGCTTCACATGGGCACAGTCTACCACCCCAGTTAGATCAAAGAGGGCAGGAAATATGCCCCCAACACTCATAGTGTCCTGCACGCTGGTGGAAGTCCAGCTGCACTGGCAGCTGACTCTTCCTGGTGAAAGTTTCCTGCTTTCCGTAGGCTCCAGGAGGTACTGGAAGCAAACTTTCCACCAGCGGCTTTGTTGTGACGAAAGCCAGTGGAAAGAAGAGCTTTCTTGCTGGGAAGAATTCTGAATTCTGGGCGTGTAAAGAAAACATTTCTCTGACCAAAGCAATCCATATATTCATTCATTTGTCCTTTCATTCACTGATTCCCAGTAGCCCTACTAAGTGCCAGTTCTAGGTAATACGCAGTCCCTGGGAGCCCATCATCTTGTTGGGGAGATAAGGCTTGAAACGATTAGACAACACAAGACAAGTCAGCACGTGACTAAATGCCCCAGGTGTTTGGTTGGAATCATGAGCTGAGGAGTCAGAGAAGAAGGCCGGTAGGGTTGCCGGGGAGGGTTGAGGGCACTCTGTGGTGACGAGTGGTTTCCCAGGCCCTCAAAGGAAGGGCAGAATTTAGACGCACAGAGGAGATTGTGGAAGATCTTCCAGGAGGAAGACATGAGCAAAACCATGGTGTCCTGCAGTGAGCAGCCGGTGCTCGGGCCGTGGAGGAAGCAGGAGAAAATGAATATTGGCTCCATGCTGCTTCCATGGACGAGCAGGCATGTGGGCCCACACTGGCCATTCCAGGCCTTGTCTGGGAGTCGCTTTGGTAACCAAGAATGTGTTGAAGAAGCTTGTTGGGGCTGCCCTCCCCTCTTCCCATGCCCTACCAGCTGGCCCAGCCAGGGCCAGGGCCCCCATCCAGACCGCTCTCGTCTCGCTTCAGGAGCAGAGGTAGCAAAGATGCTGGACAGGCCAAGATGTTTGATTTCCAAGGCCTTTGGAGCCAGCCGGGTGGAAGGCAGCCAGGGAGGCAGCAGCTGGTGACAGGCTGCCTTACTGCTTAGATAGCAGGCAGCTACTCAAAGGAACAATTGGGCAGAAAGTAGGGTGGCGTGTCAGGGAACACGGGCCAGCGGAATTCTGAACAAGGTCAAAGTCCAATTTGGTACAGTGCTTTATTACCAATTTAAATCTCGTCTTTCCTCCCAGGGCGGCTGCCACCCCTGCAGAAGAGACTAGGGCTGCCACAAGGGAAATTTGCATTTCAAGACTCCAAGTGCCAGGCACCCTGGCAGGGCTGCAGCCAGGCCTGCAGGGCCTGTATGTTCATCTCAATGTCTAGAGGTCATATGCTAAATACTCACACGCTGAAAACGCTCCTGTTTTGCCCATATTTGGGTGTCTGCTTACTTGGGAGGAGGAAAAAGATCCTAAACTCTTCTTACTTCTTCCAATTTGGGAGAGGATCCTGGAGTATGCAGAGTGGGAGGTGGTGGGGTCTGGAAGCTAGTGATCATCTTTTTCTTTCTTTTTTTTAATGAATTACAACTTTATTTTTTTACTCTTAAAGGCTGATTAAAAACCCTTAGTAATCCTATTAAAGAAAATCCAACACAACATCTCAATTGAAAAACATGGTAACCGTATTTACTCATGTACTAAAATAAGTTCTACTTTTCTAAAACACAACTTGGAAACATCTAGCATGCATGTTTAATCTCAGTATAACGGTTTCAAAACCAAGCAAACATGTTACATGCATCAAGGCTAGATTACAGATTACTGAAGTCATCATCATCATCGTCATATTTCCTTTTCAATGCTCTTGGTGATTCATTGGCAGTATTTGTGATGGTGCCGTGTTAGTGGTAGCAAGGATATTTTTGGACCCAATTAATGATGGATTAATTAGAACATTCTGAACTGTTGATGTTACAGGAACTGATGCTTTCACAGCTGGGGATTGTGAAGTGGGTGTCTGCACTGTAAACCTTTGCCCTGTGAAGGACACAGGAGTCCCTAGTTTAGTTGAAACAGACATGGTTTGTGGGGTTGATGTGCCGAGTGTGGGAGTGCTTGGCCTGCTAGTAACTGAAGGGACTCTTCTCTGTGGAACTGTTACTCTTCCCGCAGAAGTACGTGCCTTTCTTTGTAGACTTAAGTCTATAATTTGGAGCAGTCAAGCAATGTCTATCAGGTGTCAATCTAGGGCCTGAATATGGCTTTATCAATGGCAAAGGAGTTTGATTTCTTTGCCTTACAATATCCAATTAAAAAAAATCTCTTGGAGGAGGAGAAGTAAAAGACTGATCAGCACAGCACTGGATTGCTGACCTGAATTCATTTTTGCGTCATCTAGGATTGTGGTCACGTATCAGAAGGCAAACTCCAACATCTGATTTATAACTCTCGGCTCATATTCTGTAATCTCCATATCCTTCAGGATTTGTGCCATCATCCATGCATCTTTTGGCATGCTCTTGGGAGAAACCATCTTGCCAGACTCCACGATATCTAGTGATCAGACTTCGTGGGCTAAATCACCCACCTTAACATATTTCAGTGCTGATCTTTTTTTCTTTTTCCCTTGGAGGAAGCACTGGGGATTGAACCCAGGACCTTGTGCATGTTAAGCATGCTCTCTACCACTTGGGCCATACCCTCCCCACCCCCAGTCCTGATCTTGATGCAAGTTCTTTGCCTAGCGTGGTTTTTCGAACCCCTGGTGTATCAGTAAGCTGAATGTTCAGAAGCAACATGGTTCTCACAGTGTTCGGTCAGGATGCCAATCATATGTTTTTCTTGCCTGGGGCTGGAAGAAAGTCCTAAGGAACGGCAGTCAATAGGTAGCAGGGATATTTAAGGGGCTAAACTGGAATATGGGTCGGGGGAGAGATGTGGAATGTGGCCGATAGAAGCAGGCAAGAATCTGGGTTACAAAGAGGGTCCAGCAAGTGGATTCTGTAGCAGTGGTGGGTTGATTTATCCCAGGCCCATAATTCAATTTGAAAGAAGGCTCCACTTCATGCCTCTCTCCTTGGGACTGTTGGTTCTCAGTCTTCTTCATCTGGGGAGCTTTAGGAAATATGAATGCATGATTACAAATGCCCCAGAGATTCTGATGTAGCAAATCCATGATGTTTCTCCTTCCCCATCAGTCCCACCACCTCTGCTGCCATTACCCTGAGGGAAAGGGATGGTAAAACCGACTTCCGTGCGTTCGTCTTTTCATGACTCCTTTACTGTTAAATCAACACACACTTATGCATCTCTACCTGTTGGTGAAAACTTAGCCACACAGCTTAAAGTCTAGGTGCCTTGGTGTTTGCTTTCAGGACAGAACTGTCTGTGAGAAGAGGAAGCACATGGTGCAATGTGTTCTTGACATCAGGGTTCGCAGGGACAGTGACCTTCTCAGAATGAGACTCGGTTGTTGGTACCCTCAAAGGCAGAGCCTGTCGCAATCGTTTGGCTGGGACATTAGGTGCCGGTTACCCAACAGCCTGTGCCTGGAAGCCCCTCATGTACTCCTTTACACACACACACACACACACCCCTCCCTGAGGCACCTGAATGTACATTCTGTGTATCCTGCAGCCGTGCTGATGGCCAAGCAGGCCTGGCTGGCCTAGACTCCATCTGAGCACTCCTGGGACCCGGGGGTGCCCGAGATTGCACTGTGGACCTTGGGGCTTCCTCATCCTCGCTTTTCAGCTGGCAAAGCTGGCAATGGGGAGCAGAGGTCGATGTGCCAGGGACTCCCTGCTTTCTGAGTGGCAGGAACAAGGAAGGCTGGAACTCAGCTGTGCAAGAGCACACGGGCCCCTTAGGCCTCCCCATCATGCTTGGGAAGCTGAGGGCTCCCGTGGGCTCTGGTGAATCTCCATAGCTGACAGGCACTCTGGGAGGGAAGTTACTCGGGGATGGGCACTAGATAAGTGGGCCACATACAATCTTTGCTAGGACACATTCCTCACATTAAAAAGCCCAGCCACACCGGCCCCATCGACTGCTCACTTTGGAAGTGGCAGGAGTTTGGTGGGCACGTTAGGGCCCCCTAGATCAAAAGTCCTCTGCAGCTCTGGGTTCCCACAGCCCAAAGTACCATGCAGGACACTTTATCATCCACCTCCAGTTGTCCCATCCAGCCTCATCTGCCTCTCTGTTCTCTCTTGGTTCTTCGTAGACTGACCCACTCTCTGCCCACCTCCAGCTCACCTGGATGTTCCACAGGCCATCAGTCCCAGGTGCCAATCAAGCCACAGCTATGGAACAACTGCTTCCTCCCTCATACCTATCAAATCCTACCAGCCCATCTAGGACCAGTTCTGGGAGACCTTCCTCGACTGAAGATCATTTCTCTGCACTTCCTAAGGTTGGTGCTGTGTCCCTGATGCTTAGCTCAGTACGAGGAAGGAGTTCAATGAGGTTTAGTTGAGTAAACCAGTATGTGGATGATCTATGTCATAACTTGGTACTCGGCCTTGACTGTGTTTTTTTCATGGACGTACATCATCAAGCTAACTTATGAGCTCATGGAAGGCACAGACCCTGCATTTTACTCCTTTCTGCACCTCACAGCACACAGCCCATAACCTTGTACATGGAGGTGTTCAGAGACAGATGCGTTTTGATAATGAGGAGGAGAGACATTAAAAGTGGGATCCTTTGTGTTCCATAATTTGTACCATATGGTCCAGCCAAGCCTGTTTCATCACTATCCCTGCCATCTGAGCTGTCACATATTCTCTTCTTTAGTCCCTTCCTTTGTCCCCACCCCACCCCGATCCCTACTTGCTGTTCTCAAGGTGAAATTGAACCCCACTTCATCCATAAGACCCACCTCTAGATCTCATATAACTGGGAAGCTTCTCAGTTCACCAACTCAGGTATGCAGGTAATAGAATAGTTCTTTATTTTCTATAAAACATCTTGCAATGGTTAATTTTATGTGTCAGCTTGACTGACCTAAGGGATGCTCAGATAGCTGGTAAAATATTATTTCTGGGTGTGTCTGTGAGGGTGGCTCTAGAAGACATTAGCATTTAAATCAACAGATTGAGAAAAGAAGATCACCCTCATCAGTGCAGGTGGGCATCATACAATCCACCGAGGGCGTGGCTAGAGCAAAAGGTGGAGAAAGAACAAATTCACTCTCTTCTTAAGCTGAGACACCCATCTTCTCCTGTCCTTGGACAGTGATACTGCTTGTTCTTTGGCTTTCGGGTTTGAACTGAATTATACAACCAACTTTGGTGGTTCTCCAGCTTACAGACACAGCAGATCCTGGGCTTCTTGGACGCCATAATTGTGTGAGCCAACTCTTATAACAAATCAATCTGTCTGTCTGTCTGTCTGTCTGTCTGTCTATCTATCTATCTATCTATCTATCTATCTATCATGTCCTATTGGTTCTATTTTTCTGGGGAACCCTACCAATACACAGTTTAATGTCAACTTCACATCCCCATCCCACTGGGATGTCAGGAAATTCAACCCAAATCTTTCTTTGGTCCCTACCTGATCCCCCACTGGGTTGGGTAAAGGCTTCAGGCCCCTCTTGCTGCGAGTCTATGTTAATCACAGGGGAGATGCCCCCTGCCCCAGGTGTGATCCCTGCAGTCTCCTGCTTTGCACCTTGTGGATCACCTTTGGGTCACGGGCTCCTGTGGTGAGCCCCAAGCCCAGGAAGCCCCAGACCAGTGTTCCTTCTGAGGGTCTCCCAGTTTGAGGTGCCTTCAAGGAGCAGGTTGCAAGTTCCTATTGATCTTGTGACCCATAGACCCCACCCCACCCCTGATTTTAGTCTAGGAAATACTCCTCTTCTCAAACCCTATTCTCTTCAATTGAGCTTTGATCTTGGAAAGCCAGGAAGCCCCTGCAAAATTCTCCCAGGCAAGGAAATTATAGACTGTGACCTGTGAGAGCTGGGTAAAGCAAAGAGGAAACAAGAGGGGAGCATTATTATTTCAAAAAATGCCTTTGTCTCCTGTCCCTTCTCTTAGCTCCATTTATATCATATGACACTTTTTTAGTGTTCTTCACTTTTTAAGTGCAATACTCTTGTCTCTCTAATGAAATTGTAAATTCCATGAGGCCCATTTCCTGCTTTATAATGTGTATTTCCTCCTTAGCAACTTGCGCAGAGCTAAGCGTGCAAATGGTAAGTGATAGAACATGTTGACTGATTCTTCTCTTTCCAAAGTTCATCTGAGAATGTCTCTGCTCCCTCTTCTCGGAAAGCTGGAAAGGCTAGTCTCTTGCCTGGGTGGCCCTTGATGCTTTCTGTCCCCAAGAAAACATCAGTTCTGTTCACATAGGCTGCATCCATCCCCCAAGCTCTTCCTGCTGTGTGGTCCCCTCCCACAGCCCCCACTCTGCTTGCCTTGGTCTGCAGCTGGGGAAGGCAGCCCACAGCAAAGGGACACACTCCCTTTTCCCTGGCTGGGATCTGACTAGAGCAGAGCAGAGCCATGCCACTCCCAGTCCCTTGTGTGATAGGGAGGCTGTGGGTCTTTTGGAGAGAGTTTTGAAATTTCCTTTCCCTTTCTCTCCTGGTGGGACTGAGAAATTGGTAAGGAGTCTGGAGGAGAGAGAATCCAGCAAAGGAGAGGTCTGCAGTCGAAGCCAGTCTTGCGCTAGTTCTTGCCTTGAGCCCTTCCACCCCTTCCCCTACTCCCTGCACCCCCCTCCTCCCTTCCTTTCCTTTCCTTTCCTTTTTCCTTCCCTTCCCTTTCCTTCCTTCCTTCCTTCCTTCCTTCTTTCCTTCCTTCCTTCCTTCCTTCCTTCCTTCCTTCCTTCCTTCCTTCCTTCCTTCCTTCCTTCCTTTTCTTCCACTCACCTCTTTCCTCATCTCTAACCAGTCAACTCAGGTAATCAGTGTTAATAGACTAGTGTCTCTCCTTCCACAACTTTCTCTATATGCATACAATCATACGTACTCTTCTGTAGGTTAACTTATGATTATTTTTTAAAAATAGGACCAATCTATATATACTTTTCTGCATCATGCTGTTCTTATTTAACAATATAGTATGAAAATCCTTCCAAGTTAACTGGCATAAATATAATGCATTTTTAAATGGCTAAATACTGTTTCTTGGAATGGCTCTCCCACCATTTATTCAACAGATTCTTATCGATGAGGCATCAGACTATTTTTTGTTTTATGTAATATAAACAGACTTCTGTCCTGGTGCTTTTTTGGTTTCGTTTGTTTTTTGTTTTGTGAGGGGTAGGGAATTGGGTTTATTAATTTATTCCTATTGGGAGGAGGTACTGGGGATTGAATCCAGGACCTCGTGCATGCTGAGCATGCGCTCTACCACTTAAGCTAAACGCCTCCTCCTCTATCCTGGTGCTTTTTAATTCCATGGAATAGGTTCCTAGACCTGAGATTTCTGAGTTGAAGGAAATGTGTAAAGTTATGATTTAGATACAGGAACATCTACCCATTTTAGTGTAGAGTTCTGCAAATTTGGATAAATGCAGACAGTTGTCTAACCAGCACCACAGTCAAGATAAAGAACAGTGCAATAGCCCCCAGCAAATTCCCTCATGCGTTTTTTGTAGTCAGCTTCTCCATCAGTTTCTATGCTTGCAGTCACTGACCTCTTCTCTGTTTCTATCATTTTGCCTTTTCCAGATTGTCATTTAAATGGAACCACAAGAGTAGCCTTCACTGCATCTGGCTTCTTTCACTTAGCTTTTGAGATTCAGCCATGTTGTTGTGCATATCAGTAGTTTGTTCCTTTTTATGTTTGAGTGGTATTCTCTTAAATGGAATTATTTATCCATCCCCCAGCTGAGAGACATTTGGGTTGTTTTCATTTTTTTGGAAATTATGATTAAAGATACGATAAACATTCATGTCGAGGTATTTATGTGGGTATATGTTTTCATTTCTCTTGGCTAAATTTCCAGAAGCAGGATTGTAGGTTATATGGCTTGTATATTTAACCTTCTGTATTTTGCAAATATTTTCTCCCATTCTGTAGTCTGTCTTTTCATTCTGTTGAGTGTTTTCTGAAGGATAGACATTTTAAAATGTTATAAGGTATAATTTATCAATTTTTTATTTTATGGGTCATGATTTTGGTATAGTATCTAAGAAATCTTTGCTAACCCAAAGTCACAAAGGTTTTCTCCCTATGTCTTCTTCTATCTTTTATAATTTTGGTTTACAGTTTCAAGATTTATGTTTAGGTCTATGACTCACTTTTTAAGTTAATTTTTGAATAAGGTGAGAGGTAGGGGTTGGGTTTAATTTTTCTGCATAGTATGTTCAAGTTAAAGGATTATTTATCCTTTCTCATTGACATGCCTTTGCATCCTTGTCAAAAATCAACCAACCATATCAGTCTGGGTCTATTTCTGGATTTTCTATTTTATTCGATTGATCTATATATTCTCCCTTTCTCCAATAATAGGTAGGCATATTTTTAATTTTAATAAATGTATTTTTTGTATTTTATAAATATATTGCTAGATTACTTTCCAAACAGGCTGTCCAGTTTATTTTTTCAACAGCAGTGTATCCTGCAGTGTTTCCTGCATATTTACTAGCAAATGGTATTATCCTACTTTATTTTTTGTTGGTCTCCTAGGTTATAAGTGATTTCTCAGCATTACTTCAATTCTAATTATTTTCTCTTGATTAGTTCTCTGTACTATACTGGGGAAGGGATGGGTAGGAGAGGGCAAAAGTGGAAATGAGCTCACTAACGTAAGCTATGATTCAGAATTTCAGGTAGGTTTTTTTTTGTATGTTAAAAAATTAGTATTTTATTGTGGTAAAACATATACATGTTTATATGTACATTATATATGTGTGTGTGTGTGTGTATGTATGTGTGTGTATATATATATATATGTATATATAAAAGGAGTTCTTCCCTTGAGCTGGGAAGATGTGTGGGTCACGTCCAGGCTGGTTGGCTAGTGGCCTGGATTTAGTCTGGCTAATCTGGGTTTGCTTTTTCTTCCCTGGAGATATGCCCCCCCCTTTATTTCCCCAAGACCCTGAACCAGGGGACACCCAGGAACAAGCAAGGAGAAGCAAGCCTCAGATACCAAGACT
Source organism: Vicugna pacos (assembly GCF_048564905.1). Classification (NCBI taxonomy): domain Eukaryota; kingdom Metazoa; phylum Chordata; class Mammalia; order Artiodactyla; family Camelidae; genus Vicugna; species Vicugna pacos. The sequence goes on along the minus strand of NC_133010.1, from coordinate 3,260,523 downwards.
GTGGACAGGATGACCGAGTGAACTGAGGCAGCCTCCCTTCAACCAGTTGCTTGCTCACGTGGTTGGTGAGGGCCAGACCCCCTGGCGGGTTTCGTTTGGCTATGGTTCCGTCATTCACATTGCCCTCTGTGTCTGGGCTGGAGCTGTGCTGGTGGGAGCCATCAGCTCCCTGTGCTGGGCCTGGGCCTGGAAAATGTCAGGCTGTGGCCGACTGTATGTAAACAACCAGTCACTCCTGGGCTGAGGACAGTTTTCCACTCACCTTGCTCCAGATTTCCAGAGCCTGCATCTGTCTGTGTTTATGTCTTGGCCCTGTGAGGGGAAGTCTCCTTCCTCGAGAGGCCTGTCCTTGGGGCCAGAACCTGTGGTGACCTACTCCCCACAAGATGAGGGGCTGTGCAGTCACACCTGAGCCCTCCACAACACATTCCGACCCTTTTGAGGGGAAGCAGCCAGGATCTGTGCCCCCTGAGGCTAGAGCAGTGCTGTGTGGGGACCAACACTACGGGCCCAGTGGGTGATGTGATTCAAAGGAGGCAAAGTCCTGCTCCCCAAAAACATCTGCCCTTCCCTGTGTTGCTCCCATTTCTACCGAGATGTGACTCAGACTAAAAAGTTATAGCAGGTGGAGGATATTGCTCAGTAATAGAGTGCCTGCTTAGCACACACGAGGTCCTGGGTTCAATCCCCAACACCTACGTTAAAAAATAATAATAATAAATAATTAATAAATAATAAATAATAAATAAAACTGATTACCTTCCCTCACCAAAAGCCAAACAAAATTTTAATAAATACATTTTTAATGTTTTTTTTAAGTTATAGTAATAGGAATGATGACATTTCTTATCTGAATTGTGCCATCCAGGTTTCATTAGCTCCTTTAGTCTCCATGTCAGCTTCACAGTAGCTGGGCCAGGAATTGTTTCTGCTCTTTCATGGAGGGGAGGGATGGGACACTGAGAGGTTCAAGGAGAGGAAGCAGGCTCGGACCGGAATCAGTTGGCCTGGTTCCCACCCTCATTCTGTTGCTGTCACTGTCCAGGAGAACAAACGACTCCTTCCTTGAACTTAGTTTCCTGATTCAAATGTATTTTGTAATTTATAAAATTATTTTTCATTTCCATCTGACATATCAGTGAAAGGCAGGTGTTTATGGTCTGACATGAAGGGTCTCCAAGATAAGGCGCTAAGTGCAAAGTGTAACATGTGGAGTGTGGGTATGATCTGCTGCTATTTGAGTTTTTATAAAAAATGGCCGTATATCCACACACATGTTTGGTTGTGTGTGTGCATCAGTGTCACTGGGAGCATAGACAGGCCATGTCATTGGTGGGGGCTGGGGTGGATAGAGGTGGAGGGTGGCAGGAGGGAGCACGTCAGGGGTGGCTGGCAGGTTGACTTTTCTATGTCTTTGTACCTTTTAATTTTCTACCAGGTATAAGCAAAATTTTAAAATAAAAATATCTTATGTTGCAGGGCTTCAGATTTTCTTTTGGAGCTGCTGGGGTGATGTAAATGCTATGAGACACTTCATGTGCATGACGGGCTTATCATTATTTTGTTTTGTTTTGGTTTTGGTTTTTGGTTTTTTTTTCTTTTTCTTTTTTTTTTTACATTTTTTATTGATTCATAATCATTTTACAGTGTTGTGTCAAATTCCAGTGTTCAGCACAATTTTTCAGTCATTCATGGACATATACACACTCATTGTCACATTTTTTTCTCTATGATTTATCATAACATTTTGTGTATATTTCCCTGTGCTATACAGTGTAATCTTGTTTATCTAGTCTACAATTTTGAAATCCCAGTCTATCCCTTCCCACCCTCTACACCCCCGTAACCACAAGTCTGTATTCTCTGTCCATGAGTCTATTTCTGTCCTGTATTTATGCTTTGTTTTTGTTTGTTTGTTTTTGTTTTTTAGATTCCACATATGCACGATCTCATATGGTATTTTTCTTTCTCTTTCTGGCTTACTTCACTTAGAATGACATTCTCTAGGAGCATCCATGTTGCTGCAAATGGCATTATGTTGTTGGTTTTTATGGCTGAGTAGTATTCCATTGTATAAATATACCACATCTTCTTTATCCAGTCACCTGTTGATGGACATTTAGGTTGTTTCCATGTTTTGGCTATTGTAAATAGTGCTGCTATGAACATTGGGGTGCAGGTGTCATCCTGAAGTAGATTTCCTTCTGGGTACAAGCCCAGGAGTGGGACTCCTGGGTCATATGGTAAGTCTATTCCTAGTCTTTTGAGGAATATCCACACTGTTTTCCATAGTGGCTGCACCAAACTGCATTCCCACCAGCAGTGTAGGAAGGTTCCCTTTTCTCCACAGCCTCTCCAGCATTTGTCATTTTTGGATTTTTGAATGACGGCCATTTTGACTGGTGTGAGGTGATACCTCATTGTAGTTTTGATTTGCATTTCTCTGATAATTAGTGATATTGAGCATTTTTTCATGTGCTTTTTGATCATTTGTATGTCTTCCTTGGAGAGTTGCTTGTTTAGGTCTTCTGCCCATTTTTGGATTGGATTGTTTATTTTTTTCTTATTGAGTCGTATGAGCTGCTTATATATTTTGGAGATCAAGCCTTTGTCAGTTTCACTTGCAAAAATTTTCTCCCATTCCGTAGGTTTTCTTCTTGTTTTACTTCTGGTTTCCTTTGCTGTGCAGAAGCTTGTAAGTTTCATTAGGTCCCATTTGTTTATTCTTGCTTTTATTTCTTCTAGGAGAAAATTTTTGAAATGTATGTCAGATAATGTTTTGCCTCTGTTTTCCTCTAGGAGGTTTATTGTATCTTGTCTTATGTTTAAGTCTTTAATCCATTTTGAGTTGATTTTTGTATATGGTGTAAGGGTGTGTTCTAGCTTCATTGTTTTACATGCTGCTGTCCAGTTTTCCCAACACCATTTGCTGAAGAGACTGTCTTTATTCCATTGTATATTCTTGCCTCCTTTGTCGAAGATTAGTTGACCAAAGGTATTGGGATTATCATTATTATCTCAGGGGGCTTCCTTAAAAACTATGATCACCATTCGACTTGGCGACATCGAGTACTGAAAAATTGTGGATTTAGGAATGGAGTAGACGTGAGTTCAACTTGGCTTCTGGTTTTCTCATCTAAAAAGTTAGAGGAGCCAGGGAGTGGGGGAGAACAGCTATGCTGAGTTATGAGAAATGAAATGAGAATGTGAAAACCCAGGTGCAACAGAGCATGCTGTCTGTTTTCCCTGCCCAGGACCTGTGCCGGCAGGGCTCTGGGAAAATGGAAGGCTGTTCTGTGTTTCAAGTAACTTTTGACATCAAAGAAGTTCTCTAGGGCAGCACTCTCCGATAGAAATATAATGCAAGTCACACATGAAATTTTAGGTCTAAAAAAGTACAAAGAAGCAGGTGAGGCTGAGCTTGATCATATATTTTAATGAACCCAATATATTTAAAATGTAACTTTAGCATGAAATCAATATAGAGTTACTCCCAGGGTATTTTATGTTTATTTTCATACTGAGTCTTGGAGAGAGCAGCTGGAAGGTGGGGGCTCTTTGCCAGGGATGACTTGCTGGAGGGCTCCAGATAACCTGGGGGCCTGGGGCTGGAGGAAGGTGGTGGAAGGAAAGCCAGGTTTTCCCAGTCCAGGTTATGATTAGGTAACAAAAGCACAGAACGTGCTTCAGTAAATAAATAGGGGACCGTACACGATGTCCTTTGAGGCTGGCCTCCCATACCCCCAAGCAAGGTCAAGTGCTTTCACTGCTGCAACAAAATGGAAAGGGAACTGGATGGGAGGCGAGGACGCAGGGCAGGGAAAGGGCTGGGCACTGTCTCTTTGTGTGATTGCCCTGTTGTCTGTGCTCCTGGTCTCTCTTCCCTCCTCCTTAGTATTTGTTGTGAGCGCTTCATCTTCCCAAGCCCTAATTGTTGGTGCTCCTCTGGTCTGTCTTGAGTCTCCCCCTCTCTTCACGCTCTCATTCCCATGGTACCAGGTCCTTCCATGGGCTCACTCCAGCCCTGAGAGCTCCCCTGAACTTGAGTCTCCTGCACTGAGTCCAGAATCTTTTCAGCATCTCCACTTGGATCTCCCGTCTCCTTCCTCCCCCCATGGTCCTCCTCCCATGTGCCCTCTTTCACTTCCCTGAGTCAGAAACTTGAGAACAAAATATGACTTCTTTCCTTCTTCCCACTTCCAAATCACCACCAAACCTTGTCAGTCCTGTCTCCCCAAAACCTACTGAATGTAGAGAGATAATTCTCTCAGAATTGCTGCAGACTTTGTTCTTCTGTGTCTGATTTTGCCCACGCCCAATCTGTCCTCCATCCTGCAGTCTGCATATCTTTAAAAAGCTTAAAATCTATACTATAACCTTTTTCCACAAACACATCCATCTGTCACAAGTGTCCCTGAATGAAGTCCAGGGTCTGTGTCCCCAGCCTACTTCTGAGAATCTCATCACTCCACTTCCACCCTTGCCCACTGTGGTGGGTTGAATCATGTGACCCTCCAAATTCATGTCTCCCCAGAACCTCAGAATGTGACTTTATTTGGAGATAAGTTCTTTGTATTTGAAGATGGAGATGAGTTCACTCTAGATTAGGTGGGCCCTAAATCCAATGAATGACAAGTGTCCTCATGGTAAGAGGAGACACAGAGAGATACACAGACAAGAGGCAGAGGTTGGAGTCATGTAGCCACAAACACCAAGGATTGCCAGGACCTACCAGAAACTGGGAAGAAAGAAGCAAGGAAGGATTCTCCTCGAGAGCCTTCAGCAGAGAGTATGGCCCTGATGGCACCTTTATTTTGGACTTCTAGGTGGCAGAACTGTGAGAGGATAAAATTTAGTTGTTTTAATCCACCCTGTTGGCGGTAATTTATGATGGCGGCCCCAGGAAAGCAAAGCACTCATTCTTTTTCATATGTAATGAGCCATAACTTGGATTTCTTTGTACTTGCTCTGCCATGTTCGCCCCGTCCAGGTTATGACTGGATAGCAAAAGCACAGAAAATGCTTGAGTAAATAGATAGCGGCCCGTACACGATGTCTTGTGAGGCCTTGCCTCCTTGGCCCTTCAGCGTGATTCATGGAAGCCCCTAATGTGTGTTCTCAGATGGGTTGGCTGTGTCCCCTCAGTATCACCAGAGCACATGGCTATCTGCATGTTAATTGCCTATCTGCCCCCTCAACTGGGAGCCCGGTGAGGACAGTGGCATCTTAAGGACGCCAACATTCTCTTTCCTGCCCTCCATCCTGTGCTCAGACAGTGCCTGGCCTCCTGCAGATCCTGGGTAAGCATTTGTGGGATGACTGATGACTAGTTTCTCTGTCAGGCATTATCCTTTGTGGGTATTATTTCTAGTTATCCTTACAAAAGTCTTGTGAGTTAGATATTATTTATTTTCAATTCAAGACATGGAAACCAAGGCTAAGGGCCTCCAGGGGCTGACCTGAGGGGCATAAAGGTCTGTTTACAGGCATTGTAGTCAACAGGAGTTTGGAAACTTATTTTGGGCTCTACACAGCCTGGCTGTGAAAACTGTATTTTTCACTGTCTGAAGTCCAAAAGTAAGACTTTACTGAGGAACGTGTATCTGACATCGAGTAGGAAACGGTGGTGGTCGTCACTGGGGGGCAGAGGGAGGCTGAGGGAGGAGCTCCAATCTGGAAGAGCAGACACTGGGAAACACTCCAGGGAAGTGCTCGGTGTTGGTTCCCATAGGCTCATGGTTGCTATGTGAGGGAACTGAGTTCCAAGCTGAGAAACCTTAGAGGAGTCCAGGCTGCTCTACCGGTGGCTTTGTGACCAGGCAAGTCCTTTACTGCTAAGGCAATCGTCCAGAGTCTTCCTCATTACCTCCAGACAGACTGAAAAGGGGTTTCTAGAGGAGGGTCCATGTCAGTGTTTTTAAAGATCCCGGAGGAGATTCCAGTCCTTGGGAAGGGTTGAGAATCAATGGAAGCCTGGGGGAACCTGAGAGCCTTGGGTGCTGAGATAGAAGGGGAAGCCCCAAGGGGGTAGAGGGTGAAGATGGGGAAGCTGCAGAGATGAAGGCAAACTTGGCCGAGCTGTAACTGTGCCCTGGATGGGGGTTAGGGAGTGAGTCTGTCACAGCTTCTAGAAGAAGAGTGTGCACCTGCTCAGCCCACTCCCCCGCCACCTTATCCCAACAGGAGCCCTTTCCCACCTGCTATTGCTCAGCCCTCACCTTGGCCCCAGGGGGCTCTGGGCTCACTGGACCCTGGGCCCTGCCTCTCTCACTGCCCGTGTGAGGCCCAGGCAGCTCTTGCCTTCTGCACGAAGCTCCCCTGCACTTGGGCCCCGTGATCTCCCTAGAGGCCGAACTCCTTCAGCCTGAGTTGACACCTTAACCATCCTACATCCTCACCCACACGCATCCTGTCTCACGCATGTTTTCTGCCCTGGAGAGCTGGGCAGAGTCCTAGAGTGCAAAGAGCATGGGCTTTGGAGGCCCCACACCTGCAAGAGTTGTCATTTACTGGCAACATAACTTTGAACAAACGATTAACCTGGTGGCCCAGTTTCCATTTCCTTTTCCCTGTAATGAGAATAATAATATCTTCCTCTTAGGGTTGCTGTGAAAGTAAGATTAGGCACTGTGTACAATGTCCTTGGCATATAGTAGGTGACCAATAAATTCATGTTGATTAACCAAGCAACTGGATAATCATTGCCATGATCATGATCGAGATCAGGGAGCACTTTCTTATTTCCTCTTTTAATACAGTCAGCCTGTGGGTTTTTATGAGTCTTATTTTGCAGATATGGAAAAGTGAGGGTGAGACAAGTCCTCGAGGCACACCACTCCTAAGAGGCACATCTGGTGCTGCCCTGAGGCTGTCTCCCCTTCCGTCCTCCACTTTCTCAACTCCGTTGCTCCTTGGGTGGATATGAGACACATAAGGACAACAGTGGCTGTTTTGGCTCTGCTGTTGGGCTGAGAACCCAGTCCGTGTTTCAGTAGGCTCCTTCCAGGGTCTTTTTGACGGAACTCAAGCTTAGAAAGCTTGGCCGGTCCTGCTGTCAGCCGGGGAGCTGGGAAGGGTCTGTGTGTTTGGCTGCAGGTTCTGGTCATTTGCAAATGTGTGCAGCTGTGTCATGTTTTGGCGTGTTCCCTGGTGCTACTGAGTGTTGCTGCATTTGCTGCCCTCCTGCTCCTGTCACGGGGTATGGGTAGGAACGGGCATGCACTCTCTGCCTCTTTTCCCCTCTTGGTCCTTTCCAGGCCTGGCCTCAGGGCTGCCAGCATGGTCCAGAACACCCCCGTTCCCCCCCCCCCCCGCTGTGGTACACGTTGTCCTGTTGCCTTAGGGCAGGTGTGGAGAAGAGGAGGAGGGAGGCCGAGGAGGGGAATGATGGGGTTGGGACTTTTCTGAAAAGTCACGTGGGAACAGTTGTCACATGTGCTTCTGCTCAGGCTGGTCTGAGGCCAAATTGATGGAAGGCCAATTGGAGGATCTGATTCAGAGTCCGGGAAAGATCACCATGGGGCCTCCGGGGCAAGAGACAGGGCTGGTGCTGGGGTCTTGGCCTGCCTTCCCTACATGCCCTGATAAGAAGCCTGTGGAGTTTCCAGGCCGCTATGTCCAGGTTGGGGCCTGGCTTCCTGAGCCAGGAATTCAGTGCCACACTTTCAATAATCACTGACCAGCCTTCCCAGGTTTTGATCATAGCTGAAGAAATGATCTCATGTGTGATTTTTTCCTGTTCAGATTTTATTTTGAACATAAAAGATTATTGTAGATGCCCAGTGCCACCAGCCTCTTTTATTTTCTTCCCAGGCCCTGGCTGTGTACACTGGTGTCTGGAGGAAAGGGGGTGTCCCAGCTCTGTCTCCCAACAGCTCCCCTCACACAAGCCTCAGCCCAGCCAGGGAGGCAGAGGGAAGCTCCCAGTGCTTCTGATCCTTTCCTTGCAGTCGGGAGAGACCAGAGGTCTTTGAGGGAGACGTGCTGGCTGGAAGCTGTGAATAGTGGAAGCTAAGAAAGGGGGAAATGCGCCCATCCTGGGCTTGAGGGAGAGCTGAAAGGAGCATGAAGATGCTTGGAGCTGAAGGGGAGAAAGATGAGAGAGAAATGTCTCTGAGGGCCCCTGGCCTTGTCCCCTCTCTCCTCCTGGAGTGTTGAGCTCAGGTGTCCCGTGAAAGTTGGGGTGAGCCACTCCAGCTCACCCAGGATGGGAAAATTCCACCTGCTCCACCTGGGCGCCTTCCCTTGCAGGGAGAGAGCCATACTGGGCTCATTGGGAGCCACTCTGGGTCTGTTCTCTTTTGAGAGCTGGGCCATTCTGTTTGGAGGTCTCCATCTGGGAGTGAAAGTGGAATTTGGGGGCCACACCTTGTTTGATCTTTTGTTCGTGGGATGATATTTGTTGTTTGGGTCTGTGTCAGAACTTTCATTGGCCAGTTTAGACGTCTCTGAGTAATGGGGACCCCGTGCGATGACACCAGTGCACCCGTCCCTATTGCGTTGGCCTCACCTGTGGTGGTGGAGCTGGTCGGGATTTCCCCTTTCTAGCCTTGGTCTTTCATTCAGCTTCCTTTCTGATGGGGCGTCCGGTTGGGGGTCTCCCCTTTTGGACTGATGAGGCCTTGGTTAGGAATCTCCCTTTGGGGCTAGAAAACTGTGACCATGAGAGACTGTTTTAAGTTGTTGTATGCGTGATATTTGATAACATCAGCCGTGAATAATTAAGAAGGGATGATCAGCATTCTGTCCCATCTTACATATAGTCCCCCTAGAGTGTTTTCTAGAACCAAGGGATCTTCAGCTATGCTCCCATAAATAAAAGAAAATGATATTTTTACTGTAACACTGTGTGACCTCAGGACTCCCTGAGATCAGGAGAACATTGGCCCTCCTAACTATGGCGTTACATCAAAGTGGGCCTTTTGTAACTTGGCTTTTATCTTGCGTGTGTATGTGTGTGTGAGCGTCTTGGTATCTGAGTCCAAATCTTGTTCTCTCTTCCAAGTTTTGCTGAAAATGAGGCATATGAATGTGAACGAATGATATGTATATATATTATTGTTTATTACTGTTATTTTTTAAAACTGAAGTAGATATTTGGGAACTGGAAAAAAAATCCCTGAAAATAGCCAAGATGATTGGGTTTTATAGAAACCACTAGGGGAGGAATTTGTATTTTTCTTCCTGTGCCTTTGAGATGTAAATGATCTACCTGGGTTCTCAAGGAAAAAGGCTTTTTTAAACTCAGGCAGAAAAATTGTGTGATCTCTGCCTCTGTCTGTCTTTCTTTAGGTAAAAATTAACGTGTAAAAGAGCTCTATTTGACTTAAAAGTAAGCACTTACAAATTAAATACCTCTAAGTCTAAAAGAAGCTAGACAACAAATTTTAGGCTCATGTGATCTAGGAAATATTCAATATTAAATTGATATCTGATATTAAAGCTAGCTTAAGCTGGTTGATATAATCAACACAGACATGTCTTTTATTGTACCTGGGTTTACCGAAGGTCAGTAGGTTTGTTTCTCTTGCAGAGTTTGTCAGAAAGAAAGAAAAAAAATCAATTAACTTGGTATGACAAACTCTTATAAGTAAATTAAATGCAAATAACAGAAGACTTTTTGAATGAACTCATTGGATATAATCTTGTTTTAGGAATGTCTATTTAAAAATAGTCTCTCCAGATACTTGGTAACTTGAAATTTTTTTTTTTTTAATTTTAAAGTTGTGCTAACTTAAGTTAAATGATGGAAATTTGTTGAATAGCTAAATCATTCGCAAACAAAATAAGAACATTATTTACTGAACAATGGTTTCCCATTATAGAGAAGCTAAAAGTGTTTAGGACTTTATTAAATATGTTTGGTGCCACACTGAAATATTTTCTATAAAAAGTACACGTTTTTAGAAGTTATGATTGGTATTTACGTTTGCCATATCTACAGGGTGCTAATGTAGAAGGCAATCCATATGCATGCTTCTTTGTTTTCACCAGAGATTAAAGTTTTTAAGAGTTGAGGATTCTAATTTATATATGTCATTAAGGCTACTAAAAATAATAAAGGAAACATTTCAGTGTACAGTAGGAAAGCCAGTTATATGTTTTGAGTTTAAAAAAGTGTTTTTATCCTAACCCTGGTTGTTTCTAGATGAAAAAGTAAGGGACAAACTCATATGGGTACAGAAAGTTGCAGAAATTTCGTAAAAAGGGAGCCCTAAAAAAGGGGTTTTGTGCCTGGTCAGGCTGAGATGAGATTAAATTTAAGTAGGTATGTGGATTTTGTTATTAAAAGAAGACTGATGCAGCACAGATTTGCTTCCTCTCTGTTAAGAGATCAGGTTCACTTGCTTGTGATAACAGATGCTTCTGATAACAGATTGTGTGAGACTTTTTGATGTTGTTGACAAACTTCCTATCAGATTTTAATCAAAGTTCTTTTGACTCCAGCTAACTTTGGGATGCTTCAGAGGACCCCTGAAACATCTCAAAGGAAAATAGTAAACCGGCTAGGACTGGTTGGTATGTTAAATTACATGGCATTGTCAAATGAGTGAGAAGCCGCCTGAGACTTAATGGTATGGGTAAATGTTGTTAATATTGGCATTCTGGAAATTATATAAAGTTTCTGAAATTTAGATACATCCTGGTATAATGCTATCAGTGATAATTCTAGTTGTTCTGGATGTAATTCTAGTTCTAGCCTAGTTATCTTAATATGTCGTATGCCACAGCAACATGATTGAGATTCTTTGTCAAAAATGTTGTAACCAGATCATTAACCTTGCCTTTTAAAGTCTTGTCATTCATAGACAGTTAAGCTGGTGCTTTGCAAAACTGCATCATCTTTAATAAGATTCATAAAAAGGACTTTCTGACAAGTACAGGTTTCTTTTAAATCATACTGCCGAACTGCATAAGATATTTAAAGTCTAATGAAAACTCTGATTTCGTAAAAGTGTTAGTCAAAAGGCTTAATTTACTTTACTTTAAAGAAAAGTAGACTGGTACCTGGCTACAAGTCTTCCCTAAAGAGCCAGGTCCAGACTGGTTTTCAGGCTTATTCTCCTGAATTCCTCTGGGAATGGGGAATGAGCTCTATTTTGTCTGTTAAAGTTCTGGTTGCCACTCCTCTACCTACTTCTAATTTGTTCTGGTGGCATCAAAAGGGCTGGGATCTTAATCATAACACCTTTTTTGGAGGGGTGGTGGTGGTAATTAAGTTTACTTATTGAGGAGGTACTGGGGATTGAACCCAGGACCTCATGCATGCTAAGCATGCACTCTGCCACTTGAGCTATACCCTTCCCCCTGGGATCTTAATCATACAAGACTTGGATCCAGGACTTGAAACTTAGGAATATTTTCAGTTTGGTGTTGGTCCCTCAAATCTGAGGCAGGACGAGGCCCCATTTCAGCAGGAAGTAGCTGGAGTGGTTGTTGCCCCACTCCCTGAAAGATTTGGGGAAGAATAAAATAGGACTGGAGACTAAAACCAAGTTCCCCTAAAACTGGGTTCCTCTGCCGAGCTTGTGGGTAACCTTTCTGTCCAAAATATTACTCACTTTCTTGTCCAACACTTGTTCTCCTCAAGACTGAGGAGAATCAAAGAAGAGGGGGAGTTGTAACTGAGCAGAACCCTGGGGGGCCGTCCAGGGTCAGGCCCCTCCCCCATAGCCTCTCTGGCAGCTCCTCTCTGAAGTACCCGGATAGTAGTATCTCATGTGTACTCCCTGAGTCTTCCAGATGCTTAGAACCACCACCAAAGCAAAAAATTAACTACTTGATTTCCTGATAATATCCTCAGTTCTTGAGAAGCCTTCAACACATATTTATTGTGGACCCGCACAAAGCAATACAGGCAGATGGTGTCCTCCAAGAGTTCAGGTTCTCAATCTGGGTGCTTAAACCATTAAGGATTTGGGGTCAGACTCAGGATCTGAATTCTCATGAGCTTCATGATCTTTCTAAAGTTACTTGAACACTCAGTTTCCTCATCTATAAAATGGGCCTAATCACAGTACCTAGTCATAGAATGAGTAATGTTCTTAGAACAATGCCTGCCACAAAAGAAATTCTCAAAGCTGTTAGCCATTAACTTTATCACAATACAGTGTGATCAACACCATGGGAAAGATGTAAACAGAATGTTGGGGAGGCCTAAGTGAGGAATGTTACCCAAGGCAATCCAGGGAGGCTTGTCTGTGTGCATCTCTGTGGCTTTAACAAAGGAAAATACTCAGAAACCTGGAGCATCCAAGTAAATCCCGTTACCCAGCAGCCTATGTGGCTTCACTGGAGCCCTCAGGCTGTCTTCCAGATGTCTTCCAGAAGTGGGGAAGCTTGGCTCCCCAGTGTGATCATTGTGGCATGGGTCCAAGTTCTCTTGAGGTCACTCTAGACTCATGGAACTGGGAACAGCTGCTTTTGGGGAAAAGTCAGCTGTATGTTGAACTGATGGAATTTCCTAGCATTTTCATTGTTTATGAGAAACAAATGACCAGTGATTCAGAGAAATAATATCTACTATTAATACTGAAAAAAAAACTCTGAAATTTCTGTACAGTCTTGGTGAATACAAAGTCACAACTTCTTTTACACTCAAGCATAGCTCAAAATCTTTGAGTCTGGAGAACTGACGGAGCTAACCCTAATGACAGGGCACCAGAGAAATGCAAATCCCAGAGAAGGGGCATTGGTACCCTGGACAAGGTTATTAATGAGTCCTAAATTTCACTTGGCTTTTGGCTTTCTTTCTCTTGGTTATCCTGGCAGTTATATTGAAGGTAACTGTCAAGTGCCAAGATAATTCATTGAGGAAAAGGATAGTCTTTTTCAACAAATGGTGCTGGGACAACTGAATATCACATGTGACAGAATGAAGTTGGACCCTACCTAACACCATATACAAAAATTAACTCAAAATGGATCAAAGATCTAAATGTATGAGTTAAATCAGTAAAATTCTTAGAAGAAAACAAGAGTAAATCTTTGTGGCCCTGGAGTAGACAATGGTTTCTTTGATATGACACCAAAAGCACAAGTGATAAAAGAAAAAATAAACTAGGCATCATCAAAATGAAAAACTATTGTGCTTTAAAGGACTCCATCAAGAAAGTGAAGAGACAACCCACTAAATAAGAGAAAAAATTTACACACAAAAACTTGTTCACAAATGTTCACAGCAGGATTCTTCATAACAGCCCAAAAGTGGAAATAAAGCCGAGGACCATCAGCTGATGAATGGATGGATAAGTGAAATGTAGAATATCCAAACAATGGGATGCTGTTCAGCCACAAAAAAAAAGAATGACATTGCTACACGCTATAATGTAGATGAACCTTGGAAACATTATGCTAAATGTAACAAGCCAGCCCCTGAAGGACACACATTCCATTTATATGTAATGTCCAAAACAGGTCAATCCATAGAGACAGAAAGTAGATTAGAAGGTTTCCAAGTTTTCAAATCTGTTGCACTACCAGAAATATATATCCCTATGATAAAATTTCTCCCTATTAAACTGGCAATGATTTAACAAGGGCATATGTGAAAGTGAGGGAAGGACTCTTATCTGCAACTGATGGGAGTATAAATTGGTACAGCAATTCCTGAGAGAATTTGACAATAATTATTTAAAGTGTGGACACCTTGCATACCTTTTGTCCAGGTAGTTTCATTTTTAGGAATCCGCACACATTCTTGATGATTTCAGCAGAACAAAGTCTCAGCTACAAGGATGTTTGTCGTATTATAGCATTTCCCTTAATTGTAAACTGTTTAAATATTCCAGGCAGGAAAAAACAAACAAACAAACAAACAAACAAACAAACAACAAAAAAAAAAAACAAAGAGGAAACAGAAGCACTTATGCCAGGAAAGGAAAACTTTCTGAGAAATTGCCAGCAAATAAATTTTTAGAGCTCCTTCTTGGCCATCCCTAGTTATAGGGAAAACTGGGAAATGTAGAATTTTATTTGGGTACAAAACCAAGGTTTTCTTAGTAAGAAAGAAGGGAGGAATGGACACCATAGAGTATTTCTGTCTGTCTGTCTGTCTCTCTCTATTATCTATCATCTCTGGCTTTCTATCTGTCATCTATCTACATTTGAAGGCTAGACATCAAGTTCATTTGATGGTCATTCCTACTTGGTTAGATTTTAAAGATGATTTTTGCTTATTTTTGCATATTTGAGATTCCAAATTTACTTTCAATGATGCTGTGTTAAATTTATAAAAAAGAAAAAGTCACTTAAAAGAAGTTACAATTAAGAATAGGATGACACATGGTGGGATAGGACCAAAACCAAGTGTGGTTGCAGAGAAGCTGTGAGGAGCAGAGAACCAAAATATCTCAGGTGTGGGGGGTGCGGAAATTTATGGAGATACAGCAACTGCAGTTTGTAGGGAACTCTGGCTGTTCTTGCTGGATTGTTGCTTCCTTGGCTTTTAATCTAAGGAGAGTCCAAAATGTTGCCTGATGTCTTCAAGTTTCTACCTACAATCTAGTTGGAATTTATAGGACTCTGCAGCCCTTACAGGCAGCCCTGCCTATGGAGAGAGAATTTCTAGAATATGTGTAGCTTTTAAAACCCAGGTAGCTGTCTGACACTGTGTTAACTTCTCATTTCAGCCCTTTAGTTGGTTGATGATGTTCTAAGACCTTCTTATTGGATCCAGCCTCAGAAGGCAGGCAGAGGTGTCTTCCCCCAGAGGAGCAGACCATATAGCTATTAGCATTGTAGTGTTACTGAGTCCAAACTCATTCTGCTCACCACACAACAGGCCAATAAACTAGGAAACAAAGTGTTGGGACAAGGAATAATGACTTTATTCGAAGCCAGCAGACCGGGAAGATGGGGGACTAATTCCAAGAGAACCATCTTACCCAAGTCAGAATTCAGGCTCCTTTTACATTAAAAAGAAGAGGGGGGTATGGTTGGTTGTTGCAAACTTCTTGGTGTCAGAATCTTTTGTTCTTGCAGCTGTTCAAGGTCAGGTCATGATGTTCCTATAAACCTCCAACAAGACAAATGTTATTCTCTGTTCTGCAACTTTTTATCTCTCTGAATGGAAAAGTGTTATGCCCTTAAAGGTCAGAGCCTTGAGAATGGGCTGTCCTGTATATTTCAGGATGTCACGCAACGTTGTTTTACAAAAGGTGCAGAGCCAGCATGACTGAGCACAGGAAACAGCACAGGGTTAGAGCTAAAGGAACAGGTCTGATATGGAGTCGGATGTGTTCCTTATTACAGTAGCAGCTACTTGGTCTCAAGATTCCAGCTATAGAAGGACAAACACAATGTGCCAAGAATTTAGAAGAAGCAGTTTACCCCCTTTACCTGAGATGCTGCTGCTGCTGTTGCTGGCTTCCATTTACTGAGTATCTAATGTACTTTCTCATTCAGCCCTTAAAACCACTTCACAAGATGGGGAGTTATTTTATAAATAAGAAAACCAAGGCTCAGATGGGTTAAGTAAATTGTCTAAGAGCACACAGCTGGGACAGTGGGAGAGGCTCTATTGCAGGTCATCTGTTTCCAGAGTCTGTGCTCATAATCATTATGTTAGTCTCCTCTTAGTGCGACCAGCTGTATGGCTGTCCTTTCTTTTTTTTTTTACTGAGTCCAAACTCGTTCTGCTCACCACACAACAGGCCAATAAATCAGGGGATGAGGTGTTGGGGCAAGGAATAATGACTTTATTTGGAAAACCAGCAGACCAAGAAGATGGCAGACTAATGTCCTAGAGAACCATCTTACTGAAGTCAGAATTCAGGCTTCTTTTATACTAAAAAGGGGAGGGAGTGTGGTTGGTTGTCACAAACTTCTTGGTGTATGAATTCTTTGTTCTTGCAGCTTCCCACATGGGTCAGGTCATGGTGCCCCTGTAAAACCACCAACAAAACAAATGTTATTTTCTATTCTGCAACTTGCTATCTTTGTATGAGCGCAAAAATGTTAAAATTCTTAAAGATCAAAGCCTTGAGAATAGGCTCTCCTGTATATTTCAGGCTAAAGGCAACATTCTTTTACAAATGGTGCAGAGCTTGCAAGACTAAGCCTAGAAAACAGGGCACAGGATTAAAGCCAAAGGAACAGATCTAACATGGAGTCAGATTTGTTCTTTTCTGTTACAGTTTTAGCATTTTAAGTCCCACATCCTGAGAAATCCCTCAGTCCCAGGCAAACCCAGATGGTTGGTCACCCCAGCTGCTCTCCTTTCTCTCCTCCGGCCCAAATCTGATCATAGTTTAAAGCCTCCTTCATGTCTTCCCAACCTCCCCAGCCCCCTTTGGGGAGTCCTTTGGTGTTTAGTTCTCCCACTGAGCACTCAAGTGGTGGCCACTTTCTTCACACATGGATGCCTACCAAGCTCACCTGGCTGATTGAGGCTGAGGATTTTCCATAATGCCCAGGGCAACAACGGACACATAATTAGTCCCGAAGGAAAAAAAAAAATCCTAGTGGAATTAATGACTGAATAAATGATTAACATCACCTGGAGCAAATGCTGATAAGAGTCTTTACTGGGAGCAGGCCCTGTTAGGTGCTGTAGGAAGTACGTAAGTGAGTTTTAACTAAATAACTGAGTAATGAGAAGTACTGACTTGTAGTTCCGGGTAGAGGCCTGTGCTGCTGGTGATGTGAACAAAGATTAATCAAGGGATGCTGCTGATAACAGCAGTGGTACCCACAGCAGCAATGCCGCTCTGCTTCTGTAGGTCCTAAATTTACAAGCCTACTTGTTCACATGATCTCATTCCTCTGCCTCCCAGCAGACATTAGAGATAAGCAAGAGGAGACGTGTTTGTCCCCATTTTAGAAGCAAGGAAGGTGAGTCAGAAAAATTCCACTAGTGATTGCATAGTCGGGGTCCAGAGCCACATCCAGGCTGCTGCTATATTTTGTGGTTTGCACGACATTCTAAACAACTGAACTGCATGACATTTAAAGATGGGGAGATTTTACCTAAATCTGGATTTCTCATTCCTCCTGACAAAATGGAAGATGTGGTATCCGTGGTCGTCACTTTAGATGAGGCATGGGCTTACATTTCCAGGACCTTCCTGGCCTGTGTTACTTGAGGCACCACAATGAGGAGACCAGACAATAAAGAAAATATCTCCAGTGCCAGAAGGCATGTGGTTATAAGCATCCTTAGGACCCCAAACGTTGTCCTATGTTCCAAGTGATCAAGAACACACACAGGAGGAATGGCCACATCTACCAAGGCGCCTGCCCACCCCTTTCCCCTTTAGGAAAGTGGACCTTACCCTTGACCTCCCCCTCTCTGCATCACTGCCTCCCTCTCCCATCTAAGTGGTCAAGTCCCACATCAAACTTTTAATTTTTCCCTGATGACCTTTATCCTTCTATAAATGGCAGCTCCATTCTTCTAGTCATTCAGGCCAGAAACCTTGCAGTCTTTCTTGACACTCTCACCTGAGCAAACCTTGGCTTTGCCTCAGAAAGATATAGTGAAGCTGCCTACTTCTGCTGGTCCCAGTGGAAGCCTCCTAACTGTTCATCCTGTTTCTACCACTGCGCTGCTGCTGTCTGCTCCCTGTGCTGCCACAGAAGGATTCTGTTAAAATGATTCTGTTGAAATCATGGTCACCTGCTCAAACCCCCCCCATGGCTTGCCAATGGAGTAAATCCATTGTCCCTAATGTGGGCCTGGCTACTCCTCCTTTTCTGCTCCACATTCAGCCTGTCCCAGCCATGAACCCCCCTCCCCCATCCACTGATCTTTGAATACAGTAAGCATATTATGGTCTGAGGTCTTTTTTTTTTTAATTACTTTTGATGGGAGGAGGTAATTTGGCTGGCTGGCTTGCTTATTTATTTATTTATTTATTTATTTATTTATTTATTTATTTATTTAATTTATTTATTTATTTTTATAGGAGGTACTGAGGATTGAACCCAGGACCTTGTGTATGCTAAGCATGCAGTCTACCACTTGAGCTATACCCTCCCCCCGGCCTGAGGTCTTTAAATTTGTTGGGGATTTCAGATATCTAAGGGTGCTAACAGCTCACCCCAAAACGTAGTGGCTTAAAACCATAACAATCTATTATCACCTATGGTTTCTGTGGGATAGGAAACCAGGAGCAGTTTAGCTGGGTGGTTCTGGCTCATGGTACTTCACAGGAGTATAGTCAGATGTTGGCAGGAGCCGAGGCATCTGAGGCTTGACTGGGATGGGGATCGACTTCCAAGGGGGCTCACTCACATGGCTGGCCAGTTAGTGCTGGCTGTTGGCAGGAGGCCTCATTTCCTCTCCACTTGGGCCTCTCCATGGCTTCGCAGCAGGACGTCTTGAGAACGTGAAGGTTGGAGTCCCTCAGAGTAAAAACCACAAGAACAAGTGGAAGCTGCATGCCTTTTATGCCTTAGCCTCGGAAGTCACATACTGTCACTTCTGTTGGATTCAGTTGGTCCCATAGAGCTGCACAAGGTGGGCAGCCAGGAAGCAGGGATCACTGTGGGCCGTCCTGGAGGAGTGTCTGCCTGGGGTGCGCTTCCTTTGACAATTGCAGGGCTAACTTTACGTTTCCTTAGGATCCTTGTTCACATGTTCCTTATCAGAGAGGCCTTACAGACCATCCCTTGTAAAATAACGCCCTGCCCTCGTCACGTTCTTATCCTGCTCTGATTTTCTTCACAGCACTGATCATACCTGGACAGTTTCTATTTGTTTCTTGTTCCTTATTTTCTGGCACTACTAGATGCTCCAGGCTCATCTTGTATATTTCTTACCCCAGTCCTAATGTCTCTAAGGAGCCTTGGTTCCTTTCACTGGAGAAATTAGAAATTTGTATAAGAAACCAAGATCTGGAAATACACTTTAAAAACTCCCACTTCTCCCCATTTCCTCAGCACCACCCTAATCTTGGGCACTACCTCCCTTTGTGGCAACCTGACAGCCACCAGGTGTACTGCCTCTGCCTTTGCTCTGCTCCTCCATGCCTTCTCCTGCAGGCAGAGGCATTGTTCTAGGTCATAAATCTGATCATGCCAACCTTTTAATGGACACCATTGCTTCCAGGTTAAATTTCAAACTCCTTTGCACCTTTCTTGACCTGGCCCCTGCCTACCCCTCGAGCCTTATATTTTCTTATTGCCCCAACTTGGAAGCTGTGCTCTAGACACATTGAATTTTCCTTATTTTCTGTGTCTTTACATTGGTCCAGACAGGACTTTCACAGTGTGGAGAGACAAATTCCTAGCCTAATGATTGTTTTGAAGTTAAAAAATGTCTCTTTTTCTTTTCTCTTGTTTGGAGCTGAAATATAAAAGGCCCCCTGTGAGATGAAAAGTGTGTATTTCATCTTTTCCCCTGGTTCCTGGCACACAGCTCCTAAGTCCCTTGGAATTTTCTGGGTAATAGGATTGTCTTTTGTTCTAACGAGGGCACTTCTGGTGGGCCCCTAGTTAGCTTCAGGATGGGGGCTGGTTACCAGAAAGGCCAAGGCATGATTAGAGGGTCCACACTTTAAGCCCTGCCTTCTGATCTCCAAGGAGCAAAGAGGGGCTGGAGATTGAACTAATCACCAACAACCAGTGATTTAATTAGTCAAGCCTATGTGATGAAACCTCCATAAAATCCCCTAAACAATGGGTTTTGAAGGGCTTCTGAGCTGGTAAACACATCAAGGTGCTGGAAGGGAGGGTGTGGTGCCTGGAGAGGGCATGGAAGTGTTACCTCAAAAGGGAAAGGGAAAAGACCCCAGTTCTTGTCATACCTGAAAGAAAAGAATTCAGTCGGGGGATGGAGTGTTGTTTAGCAAAAGATTTTAAACGATTTATTTAGAAAAAAAGTTTACACCTCCAGGAACGCAAGGTGGGGTGATCCTAGGGAGGAAGAATGACGGTCTTTGTTTGCCCCTTCTCTTATTCCCTCACTTAGAGGTGGCCTTTTGATTGATTGATGGCTCGTCCCTGAAATGCTTAGTCATGTTTGTCCCCTTTGTGCCTGTCCTTGCCCTTGATGTGCACATTGGGGGGACCTAAACCTCAATGTTAATTATATTACAATGAGCATTAGGTTCTTCTTGCTGCTGCACAGTTGCAGCAGTAACCTGTTTCTTGCTGGCATTCATTTAGCAGAAGTAAAACCCCTTTATGCTGAAGGTGGGCATACAGCCATCTTCCGGACCATCCTCCCTCTCCTCCACCTATCTGCCCACTGCCCCTACTTATCTAACAACCTAACAGAAGCTGTGTGCACCGCCCACATACCTCACCCCATGCATCTCTTCTATTTGACTGGTCCTTTATGGTAAACCAGTAAGTGTAAGTAAAGTGACTTTCTGAGCACTGTGAGCTGTTCTAGCCAAGTATTGAAACCGAGCAGGAGGCCATGAGAACTCCTGATTTACAGCTGGTCAGTTAGATGTGCAGCTGCAACCTGGGACTCAGAACTGGCATCCAAAGTAGGGACTGAATTGTGGGACTGAGCCCTTCCCCGGTGGGGTCTGCCCTGACTCCAGCAGTTAGTGCCAGAACTGAGCTGGATTTTAGGACACCCAACTGCTATCTGGAGAATTGGAGAAGTGGAGAATTGGTTGGTGTGGGAAAAACTCCACATATTTGGTGTCAGAAATGTTGAAAGTGAAAACAGTTCCCTCTCCTCTGCTAATCTGGCTGGCTGGGGGCCAAACTCCACACTAAACTCTAGAAATGTGTTAGTGCACATGTGGGTGCATGTGTACGAGATGTGTGTCTCACACACGTGTGAGTTGTGTGCTTGTGTGTGCACACATATGTGCGTGCATTCCTGTGTGTGTAGTGGGGATGGGACCAAACCGATCTTGCCTTTTATTGCCCTGTAGTTGTGTTTACCCACCTCCCCAAGTAGACCGTGTGTCCCATGAGAACAAACACGTGTAACATCCTTCTGGTCCCAGCACCTGGGTGCACACTTGCAACATAGTAGATGAACAAGTATTTGTTAATTAAATTATTAAGAGGATGAATAACTAAACTAAAAAGTGAATAAATGTAAGGTTGAGTGAATGGTTAGATAAATTGGTCATATCTTTCTTTGCCCTTTCTTTGCCCTCAGGGTCAGAAGTGGTTTCTAAATGCTGAAAATTTGAACGGTGAATTGAATTGAACTGAATTTTGAATACTGATCAGCAGTCCACTGGGGACAGGGGTGGTCTTCACAACATTGGTGAGCATTAACACCCATCTCCACAGCACATCAGTGGGGAGGAAAGATGGTGTGCAGTGGGTGTGAAGGGGCTGCCTTTAGCTCATGCTGTATGGAGGGAGGAGCACTTCTTGGGAAAGTGAGGTTTTCTTTGTTCCTGAAGTACCGACAGTGCCTGGGAGAGCCACACAGCCAGTTGAGCCTCAGGTGCTAATTTCTGGCTCACCTGGCATATGGGCGGCTGGGGTGGCACTTTGAGAAGGTGGGACCATAAACACTGCTGGGATTTGAATAGGTGGAGAAGGGGCGAGGGAGGCTGTGGGACAGGGTGGAGCACAGCTTGGGTGGGAGCCAGGGAGGAGCATGGCCTGAGGGATGGAGTGAGTAGCAAGGTGGGGGGCGTGCCTTGGACCTTTTACGAAGGGCCTTGAATGCCAGTGTGGGCACCTACAGAGAACTCTTTTAAAACATATAATAAAAGAAATGTACTTTTATTTTTTATTACAAAGAAATTGTTGTTAATTATAGGAATATTGGAAAATATAGAAGAGAATGAAGACAAAAAGATCACAAGTTAGTCACCGCGAGAAGGCAATTGCTAACATTTTGATGAACACGTTTCCCTCCGGTGATTTTCAGTTGCAGTCATATGTTTATGGTCCCTTCCAACTTGTTTTCAAAATGTAACTAATACATTGCAAGCATTCTCTATGAAGCAAATGATCTTTTAAAACACAATTTTAATGGCTGCATAGTATTCCATCTAGAATGTATTTAATCAATTTCCTATTAATGTTTAGCTGAGTGTTGTCAATTTTTTCAAAACAATGCATTGATGGCATTCTTGTATATGCATCTTTGTGCACATCTCTGATTATTTCTTGAAAATAAATTTCTGGAGGCAGAATTACTAGGTCAAAGTTTCTGCTGATTTCAAAGGTCTTTAGTGCCCTGGGTCCTGGGGAAGCTTTTGAGTAGAAGAGGGATCTGGGAAGGTCTTCTTTTCTCTCCACTTTTCCTGATCACTTTTACCTTCTCAGTAGAAGACAATCAATGGGGAGCCTGCTTCGCCCACACTCCTTTCTCGAGAATGATCCAGGGTCCACTGTCTCTGATGAAGAGGGGCTCCCTCCTTCATGATCCTGTTGCACACATCCCCCTCTCCATCCTCCCCATCCCTGGCTAAGACCTGTAGGACCTGGGGCTTGGTCAGTGCTTGATATGGGCTGAGGTCACAGAGAACTGAGGCTGGGACAGGGCTGGGGGAGTGGGGCATGTACTTGCTGAACAGAACTCCCCAGCCCCTTGATAAAGTAAATAAGTTACAGGGATGTAATGTACAGCACAGGGAATATAGCCAGTATTTTATAATAACTTTATAAAGTGTAATCTGTAAAACTATCAAATCACTATCTTGTACACCTGAAACTAATATAATATTGAAGGCAACTATACTTCAAAAAAATGACCCACTCAACACTTACTCTGCATCCTGGGGATGGCCAATGCCCTCCCCATGATTTCTGTGAATTCCAGGGTTTATGCATCTTTGAATCACCTCTGGCTCCAATTTCCTGTTTCTTCTGAGCTCTCCAAATCTTCCTCTGTCTCTGCCCCTTCGTTTTGACCCCTACCACCCACTGCACCCCACGCAGGGATGCTAAATGTTTTGTTCTAGAAAATGTAACTGGCAATTCAGGGATTTGTATGAGGGGAGCTTTATTGCAGCATCATACAGTGGATAAATAAAAACAGAATTTTCCTGTCTTTACTGTCCCCCACCCCACCCACATCTTAGTTCCAGGTACCGACCGTGTTCTCCACTCAGCACTCCCCTGCCCCCCTCCCCATCCCCGCTGAGAGCTGCAGGCTGTTCGGTTATTTTCCTGAGAGGAAGTTTGGTGCCACAGGTAACCTTTTCCCTCACTCCTCTCCCTTCTGTTCCATGCAGTTTCACACAATGCTGGACACACTCCTGGGGCTCCATCTATATTAGGTGGCCTCTGAGGGGCCCAGAACACGGTCAGGGGAGAAGGAGGAGGAAATATTCAGGCCAGAAAGGAGCAGCCAGCTTAGAGTGACACCCTGTCCCTGTCACCAAAATCCTTCCTGGAATTTGAGGGCTCCCAGGAACTGGCGCAGAGTCCCTGTCCCATCCTGTCCTGATAAAGGATGTTTCAGGGCTGGCTTGAGATTGTGGGTGATGTGGAGAAGGGGAGAGACCTCTCCTCTTTACCTCACAGGGCAACTGAAGGGTCAGATGACATAATGGATAAGAAAATGCCTCATAAAACACCTCATAAATATAAGAGCTTGTTATAAGATAGTTTTGATTGAGAAATGTAATTTGAGTTCCAAACAACCACTTTCAAATGAGTTCTTGGAACATAATTGTAGTGGCCACCTGTTGTTTTCGGTCTTCCCAGTGGCCTTTTCCTCTTCTTCTGATAACAGTACCACCTACCCCTCTTCCTCTGAGGAAGTGCGCCTCCTCAACTCCAAGCCTGTGGTACTCCTGGGGCCACCATTACATCACTCCACTGCCAGGGCACAGGGATGGACATGTGACCCAGGCTTGGCCAATCACAGTGGTCCCCTCACCCCCTCCCCTGCCCTCAACTCACACAACAATGGGTCCATGGGATCCATGACCAAAGTCTGGCCAATCACTGTTCTACCTGGACATTTTGACACGGTTAAACATGAAAGGCCCTTTCCTTCTTCTGGGGGTTGCTGAGCAGGAGTGACATGAGCTGTGGACAGTGTTGTCTTGCCCCCATCCTGCCTCCCATGGCCACTTAGAGGAAGTCTTCCCCAGTCGGAAAGAATAAGGCCGACGTGGGGGTTGCTGCTGGGAAGCTGAGTCAAGAGTAGGAGAGAGCCTCCGGGTCCTTCACGGGAGCCCTGGTCTCCATCCCTGAACCAGCTCCTGTCCCTGCGCTTTCCTGTCTCCTGACTAACACATCCCCTTCTTTCCTCTTGCTGCAGCAGACTTCATGCCTCTTGCATCTGAAAGAATCCTGACCAACATAAGTTAACCCATTGTGAGTGGGAGGGGATTATTTATGAGTCTCAAGCTACTTCATGTGTGAATATCTCCCTCGTCCAAAGAACTTTGAAAGGTCTCATGGGCAGGAGACTTGGGTTTGACACAGGGTAGTTAGCAGACAATAAAGACATAGTTACTGGATTAAACTGAACTAGTGATCTTTACACATAAAGTCAGCATCTGCCTTACTTCCTTTTCAGAACACAATGGAGTATTAAAAAGTAACATATAATCGATGCTAAGTATATGTGGCTGGATGAGCCAATGAATATATTCATAATTGAGAAACGTTCTGTGTTCATTCATTTTTCTCTCTAACTTGAGGTGATTCTGTTCACAACACGAGCTCAAGAGGCAGGGCCCGTGTGCTCTGGGGAGGAGACAAGGGAAATTGGAACTTCTTTTTCTGTTCTGGGATCTTGTTTTGAACATTGCTTAAAAGACTAGGTCTTATGCCGATGCTGGTAATCATTTCGTGAGATTTCTGCCAAGACAAGATGTAAACTGTAGATTGTACCAGTTGAATGGAATGTGCAGTTGAGGATGCACAGAAGATGTGTAAAGGGGGGCAGTTTCTGGGTAGTGGTGAGAGCACCAGCTGGCAGGCAGCCCAGCCCAGCTCATTTTTTGAAAAATCAGAACACCACCACCGCCACCACCACCAACATAGCGTGGCTTCAGCAAGGAAGTGTGGCAAGGAAGGGGACAGATGAAGCAATTCAGGAGCTAGGATGATGCTTAGGAATTTTCTATTGCTTCACACTATTAGCAAAGATTAAATAAATACATTTCAATTAAAGTCTGGCATTTGAACCTAAATTTATGCTTCTGTTGAAGTTTAATAAATGTTTCAGATAATAGGCATGTGACTAAGTAGTACCACATCACAGGGGCTGTGGAGGACCTTCTGCTCACAGGCCAGGCTTCCTAGCTCATTCCAAGTCTGAGCAAGAGCTCAGTGACCTGGTAGCAGGGGTCAGAGGAAGGAGACAGCGCTAGAACGGTTCCGGCTCTGACCCCTTGCCAGTCCAGGGACTTTGTTCTCCATTTTTCTCATCTGCCAAGTGCCCTGCTTGCTTTATAGAGTTGTTTTCAAGATCAGATGAAATAATGGATGACCATATGTTTTGAAAACTTTAAATAACTATCAAAATGTAAGCTCTACTTAGGAGTAGGGGAAATAGACACTAAGAAGATAAACAATAAAGTCTAAATTAATGAGGAACTAAAGCAAGGGTCTGAATGGGACAGAAGGATTTTAGAGGATCAGTGTTGTCCATCCAGGAGAGTCCTGCTTTTTGCTGACTAGTCAGAATAGGAGTTGTTAGTAGGACCTAGGCAGAGTGTTACAGGTTTCATGGCCTGGTCAGACCCTAGAGCCAGACTGTCTGGATACAAACCCCAGCTTCACCCCTTTTCAGCCTTTGGGTGGGGCACTTCGCTTCTCTGGCTCAATTCCCTTATCTGTGAAATGGGCATAACTGCACCCTTCTCAGAGGACAGTTGTGAAAGGTAAGTGAATTCATTCACTTGAAGTACTTGGAACAGTTCTGTTACATAGTAAGTGCACATTATTTATTATCCAGGCAATGGTCTCGGCCTTGCTCATGGTCATTTCTGTGATCTTAGGTGAATTGCTGGACACGTCTGTGATAAGACAGTGGGTTGCATTTCTAATCTAGCAGGGTTCTCAACACTGGCACTATTGACATTTTGGGCCAGATAACACTTTGCTGTGGGTGGTGGTCCCATGTATTACGGGACATTTGTCAGCACCCCTGGCCTCTACCTGTTAAGACACAGGGCCAAGATTATCCTTGGTTGAGGATACTGGGCTAGAAGCATAGTTCTTAGGTTAGAAATCTGTAGAATTTGGGGGTCCCAAAGATGAGTTTGGAGAGTTCTGTGAACCTCCTGGAATGGTATGTGAACTTTGTGTGTGTGCATGCATGCACGTGTGAGTTGTACAGAGGAGTAAGCTCAGATGCAGTTTTCTCAGGGGAGAGCTCCATCTTTATCAGCATCCCAAGGCAGTCTGTGACCCCACAAAAGCTTAAAACACTGGTCCCAAGGCCCTTCCAGCTCTGACATAAAGCTATGCTCTGGAAAGAAAGGTGTCTTTTAGATGAGCACCATGTCCCTCCAGTCACAGTGGGAAGTTCCCTGGTCTTTCTCTCTGAGCCTTTCTGATAACTCTTCTGCATTCAACCTTCCTTCCTCCTTCCCCCAACCCCTCCTTTCCCTCCCATGCCAGTGACTTCAGGGGATTTTCCTTCGAAGTCTGAGTACAGTGTCCAAACAGCCGCTTTGTGCCTACACACCCTGTGTAAATGGTAGCGGTGGGTGGGAGGTAGGAGTGTGGTTGGGAGACATGGGATGAGGTGGGTCATAGGACCCCCTTTTCCGAGTAGCCTCAGTCTTCTGCTGGCACCCCTTCCTGCTGGTATCTAGTCCTTATCATCTTGGACAGAGCCAGAGATGCCAGCATCTTCTTGTCCAAGGTCACTCTGCTGGAGAGCTAATATTCATACTGCTGGGACAGGGGAGGAACCTATTGCATTCTGTGGCTGCAGCAGGGCTCGGCCCACATCTCTTGATGCCACACAGCAAGAGTCTCCCATTAAGCTCCTGGCTCCTGACCAAGGAAATCTGTTCTCCATCCAAATCAAATCCGAACCTTCATTTAGACTGGATCAGGGGTGGAGAGAAGGGAAAGGAGGCCAAGGCACTCAAAGGGTTTCTGATTATGTCATAGTTTAAATAAAAGACTGGGGAGCTGCATGAGAAGAGCAACTATTCAAACACTGTCAGCCGGTGCAGGAGCTGGACACCCGAAGGCACGCTATGGGGGAGTTCTCCCTCTCTGCTCCCAAAGGGAGGGCTTGGAAGGAAAGCACCCATCGTTGTCAAATCCTTCCCCTTTCTCTGCCCTTCCACGTCTTCCCCAAGGAATGGATTAGGAAGACTGATTGCTCTCCAGTGCGAGTCTCAATCTGAGGTATTTGTCAGGCATTAAGGCTGATGAAAGACAGATGTGGACTGGACAACCAGCTCCGCTATTTGTCTGAGTCAGCTGGCACTGTGACTCACTGCACCCCCTTGGCTTCGACAATCGGGGTTCTTCTCTCTGTGGTGCTGTTGGATCATGTGGGCATGGGGCCATCTGAATTAGCAAAAATGGATAAATAAAGGGGTAGTTATTCACTTCACAATTTCATCTTTACTAGTAAAAAGTGAGTCACTAAAAGTTTTTAAAAGCATATTCCCTAGGTGAACATTGAAAAGGATTTATTTACCTACCTTCTCCCATTTACAGCCTTCTTGACAATTTGAAGGGTCAGACAGGCCACCCACCCATGGTTCCAACAGCATCACCATCGTCAACCAACACTTATCAAAGATGCCCAGAGAATGGTGGAGTCTGGCTGTTCCTCCATTCTGCTGGATTCATGTGAGATGTTGTAGCATCCTGTGTAGGAGAAGGAAGGAAGCTATAGGATGCCTGTCAGCCTCCCTTTCTACCCCTGGAAATTAGGGCAAACTGACTCAGCTGGAGACCCTGCAGGCCAGTCCTACTGTTTGTGAACTGAGCATTAATAATAGGATTCTTGTGAGGACTAAATGAGATGATGCATTAAAAAAGTTTTAAATACAGTGTCTGCCACATAGTAAGTACCCAATAAACATGAGTTACTATTTCCACCAGTACTGAAGACTGTAGCACTTGAGACATACCGAGCAGACATAGCTAATGTGGTTGTGGCCATATTGGCAGTAAAGAAGCCAGGTAAGCAGGAGAGAGTGTGGTAATAAGATGAATATATTCTGAAGTCATACTTAGGGAAGTTGGGGGTGACATCATTTGATGCCCAAGACCAGAAATCAAATCTTATATGTTCTCATGCTTTTGCTACTCCAGAGATTCTTGCTGTATCCAGGAATCAGTCCGCTATATCTTCCTAATCTGGAATCAGAATGATACTGTCTACCTCCTTGGTTGTAATGGGAACATAGAGTGGCTGGGAGCCCAATGGCTTGAAGATCCAAGGGGAGATTTGTAGAATATGTGTCTCCTCTTGTCTTGTACATGAGTAGCCTAGACTTGACCTAAGACCCATGAATGAAGGAGAGCCTACTTTCTGTAACCAGCAGTAGGGGGCCTGAAGACTAACTGAAAAAGTACATAGGATGCCAGGATTTGGGGTGAGTGAGACTTTGTATTGGACAGAGCAGTGCTTTGGGGATTTAGGAGCTCAGGTAACATTGTAGGAAAAGTACCACAACAAAACTTCTGGGAGCCCGCCATGAAAAGAGTTCACTGTGAACTAGTCAGGTTCTCCAGAGAAACAGGGCCAATAGGGTG
Source organism: Vicugna pacos (assembly GCF_048564905.1). Taxonomy (NCBI): domain Eukaryota; kingdom Metazoa; phylum Chordata; class Mammalia; order Artiodactyla; family Camelidae; genus Vicugna; species Vicugna pacos. The sequence goes on along the minus strand of NC_133010.1, from coordinate 3,231,951 downwards.
TCTATATTTGTATCTTCCTATCTATCTATCTACCTACCTACCTATCTATCTATCATCCATCTGTTGAGGGATTTATTTTAAGGAATTGGCTTATGCAACTGTGGTCGCTGCCAAGTCCAAAATCTACAGGGCAACCCAGTAGGTTGAAGACCCAGGAAAGAGCTGCAGCCCAAAGGCTGTCTGCTGGCACAATTCCTTCTTGCTCTGGGAGGTGAGTCCTTGTTCTATTAAGTAAGACCTTCAGCTGATTGGATGAGGCCCACTCACATTATGGAAAGTCATCTACTTTACCCAGAGTCCACCAATTTAAATGTTAATTTCATAAAAAAAAAACCCAACAAAATACTTGTGCAGAAACATCCACAGTAATGTTTGACAAACTATCTGGGCATTGTGCCCCAGTCAAGTTGGCGCATAATCATCAATCATCACAAACTGAAAATGCATGGCTGAGACTATTGATCCTTGGAAGGACTCTATTCACTGTGTAAGCTTGGGAACATGAGAGTAGCCTCTGATGTACTCCAGGTGACCTCATATTCAGCCTCTCACTAGGTAGGAGCACATTTCTTTGTTCTGCCTCTTGTATGTCCAAGTTCACGTTCTTTCCTCTCGACTTAGAATGTAGGACGGTAAAAGAAACCAGAATTTGTTTAATAGGTTGTCCGTAAAGTTTCAATCTCTTTACAGAGCTTGAAGGTACAATCCTAATGAGGTAACTTAGCCACTTGATGTCAAGGTATTTGGAACTGATTTTCTCTGCCAATGTAACACATGGCAACCACTGGACAATAATTTTGTGCTGTGTCTGGCCCAACTGCGAACAATGTAGTCAGTGTTATAAATTCATGAATAGAAGCCCTGGTGCTATAACTGCCCACTGCCTAGCTCCCAGGCATGAGAAAAGGAGCCCTTCTTTGGAGCAGATATAGGGGAACAGTCTTAGCAATTCGACGCACAGGGCAGAGGGTGGAAACATTGTCAATAGATGGCAACAGCATACAAACTGCTCAGGAGGTTTTCATGACCTTATTGCTCCTGAAACCAGGCTCAGAATGACTCCCCAGTATCCTGAGAGCCTCGGGGGTGAGGCAGGCAATTTCATAGTGCACAGGTTCCTGGCTCATCAAAAAGTTCCCCAAGGAGGGTAACAGCTGCATGTGAGAGACGCAGAAGTAATAAACATCTGATCCCTTCAAGAGCCGGTCATGTATCTGGGAGAACAGCATGAAAACTTGCCTTTCAAAGTCTCCATCAAAGACCTAAACACCTTTCCCTCTTTCTGGGAAGGTTGCGGAGAACGTGAACTCTGTAGATGAATGCCTAAGTGGAGTTCCTGGCTTCACCACATCCTGTGTGCCCTTGGGCAATTTTCTCAGCCTCTCTGTGCCTCCATTTCCTCCTCTGTAAATTTAGGCAAATAACAGTACTTTCCTCATAGGTTTATTTTAATGATGCATTGAGATAAAAAGTAAAAACCTTTATGTTGGATTAAGTTATTTAAATTAGAAGTCATCATTGATTTCATGAAGTTGGATAATGTTTGATTTGAACTGATTTGTAAAAAATTCAAAGAAGAAAAATGTTAGCAAAAGATCGTTTATTACAGAGGCTTCTTCTGGTTTCCAAGTGTTACGTTAAAAAAGGGCAGACCTAAACATTAAGTAACCAATTACTATATTCCTTTATTGTTAGTGTCTATAAAGGACTGTTTAAGTATAAAGCGCAGCTCCAGTGAAAGACCTTTACCTTTGGAAGAGGAGACCTACACCTGCCATTTCCCAGGTCAAGTAGAGGATTATTCATAAGGTCCCCCCACCCTGTTTATTCTCATCACCAAGCTTTTATTCTGTGAGTCCTTGGTGCCCAGTGATGAAGCAGTGACAGCAGGGAGGCAGTGACCCTGAGGGAGGGAGAGGATGAGTGTATAGAGCAGGGAAGGATGGGAAGCCACTGCATTTATGGAGTCACCACTGTTAAAACTGCTCACCACTCTAACAAGGCATTTTTGGTTCTCTTGAAGATTAAGGACAGGCCTTACATGAGAATAAGTTTTAAACTAAAGTGCAGTAAAAAGCAAATTATACATAATGAACAACTTTAAGAAGAGGTAGCCACGTACCCCACTGGTTTAGACTGGTGGCTAAAGCAAGTGAGTGTGTGGGTTGGAGGGTGTGGGTCACAATGTCACGTTATGCGGCTGTAGCTGGGACAGGAGGGAAAGCGCAGCTCTGCGCAGTGCCCAGAGAAGGTGGGGGCTCTGTGCGGAGGCAGAGGGGACAGCGCCGCCTCGGACACTAGCCGGGACGCAACACTGGCCGGGACGCGACACTGGCTGGGATGCGGTGGGCAGCGGTGTCCGCCCAGAGGGCAGGGAGGATGGCGGGGAAGCTGTGCACATGTCTGTTTAGGGCTCAGAGTGCAAGTGTTTCCAAGAGCCTTTTAAGTTGAGGGGCTGATTAAAGAAGGTGAGGGGGGTGGGTTCTTCTTGCACTTTGTGGAGAAATTGTATCTTCTTGATAAAACATGAAGGCTCTTCAATGGTTTGCACACACCATCTGTTCCTGTCATGGGAGCAGCATACTCTACCACTGGGCCGCAGTGATAATCCAATTTCACTCATTATGGTATCTCCCACCCCCGGTTCCCAACAGATTTAGGTTCTGGGGTCTCAGGCTACACCAAGACATCAGGGTGGTGCCTGCCCTCATTAGTAGTCTGTCTCCACAAATGACTGCCTAGACCCCATTATTATAGCTCACACCTTCCTTTAGGTCCAGCGGCTCTCATTCAGTGGGTGCAGAAAAGTCTGGAAAGGCTGGTGGTCTCAATGCTTGCTCATGCACCTCCCTAGGGCACCCCATTGCCACCCAGGCGAGGGCTCTCAACCTCCCTGAGCTCTCACCCTGAGTGGGCTGCGGTTCCACTCTTGGATTCACTTCCACTCCCATCTCTGCCCTCTCTTACTCTGGGTGAAGTCCCTCTCTCCGTTGCTCAATCTCAGAGGTGCTCCTTTCTTCCTCTCTCTTTCACAACCATTTCTATGGTCCATTAAATTCCAAATCAGAATAATTAGCAACGGAAAAAATTAATTTGCCTCCCTTGAGGGCAAGGAGCTATTAATTTCCCAACTTTCTAAGGAAGTGAGAGGAAATTCATTATATTTCAGTTTTCCAGTATTGCAAAGAAAAGTAAAACAAAATAATGAACTTTCCAACTAATTGTGGATTTGTCTATCTTTCTTGTTCTACCGAGGCTATCATATATTTTGAAGCTCTGGTATTAGGTGCATACACGTTTAAGACAAGTCCCTACAAGTAGACATCTAATCCTCCTCATTTTGGTAATAACGCCCCTTTCCTGCGCCTAGTCCCTGCTATATGGGAGAGTCTAATCCTTCCCTCTGACTACCAGTTTGGTCCATGACACAGGCGTGACCAAGGAGAGTACCCCCACCCCCACCACTCCCATGGCTGACTTAGGAGTATGTACATGACACGAGATGGGCTAATTGGAACCAGTAAGCACATCCCAGGGAGTTTCATTGGACTCGTGGTGAAGGCTGAATATCTTTGAGCATGAGACATCTTACCTCCTCAGGTAGTTGATATGATGTTAAAATTTAAATGGAAACCACTACATGGATAAAAGTAGAAATCAATCGCTTCCAAACAGTGGAGTGATAAAAGGGGATGGAAAGTTCTATGCAACTCGATCCACCTCAACATACAGCATAGACAGAGGGAAAATGAAAGGAAAAATGAATGATAAACAGAAAATCAAAAATAAGTTGGTTCACCATAAATGTAATGGATTTGTCACCAACTTAAAGATGGATATTTTTTAATCACATTGAATAAAAAAGAAAATAAAATCCAGCTATATGCTATAGCCAAGACACTTGGCTGAAACAACTTCATTCAGAAGAGTTGAAAAGAAAGAAATGGAAAAAGCGTAGCATGCAAAAGCTAACCAAAAGATAGTTTAACAATATTCATATGGAATTAGTATTGGAAAATCAAAGTAGAATTACAGCAAAAATAGTGATAAAAGAGGCCCTTTTGTAACAAAGATGCAGGCTATTCTTTTCCATAGTAACTGATATTTGTACCAGGACATGTGGGCACCCAGAATAAAGACTATTTCTCAGTCTCTTACACAACCAGGCATGATCTAAGTTTGGACCAATGGGATGTAAGCAAAACTATCATATCGTAACTATCAGAAACCTTTGAGAGACAGGTGGTATATGTCCTTGACCTTTTTCTGGTTTCATGTGTGTGTATGTTCTTGGGATGGGACAACTCTAGAGGTCACCATCATGAATACCAATATAGCCACTTAATGTATCTCTTACTTGCTTGACTGTTATAAACGTGCTTAAAACTGAGCTCGTTTATCATCTAAATGCCTGTGTAGGATGGCAATAGAAATTAGTCGCTGCGCTAATTTAGGGATCATGTTTTAGGGGGGAAACGTTTTGTTAACATGTTATTTATCTTCAAATTGTTTCTAAATTGTGCATCCTTGTATAGCTCCTCCTATGACTATGGTGTTGTTGCCCCTTCTCTCACTGATTAAGGCTTTTGTCCCAGAGGGGAGATGGGGGAGAAACATCCGGGTGAGGTTTTGTGTCCCTCTCATGGTGGTGGATGTTCATTTTCCCCAGGTCTGGATCACAGGGGATGCTTTCTCAAGGACTCTCCCCAACCTGGGGGTCTAGAGAGAAAAGCAAATTTCCCCCTTGGGCTTCACACTTTGTTGCCAGCCCACACACCATCTCTACTAGTCTGTTAAGTATTCCAACTGAATTCTTACTGTCTGTAGATGTCTGCTCCAGGTAAGCCGGCGCTCATTCCCTGTCTCTCCCTGTGGGCACCTGTTTCTTCTTGGATTTCTTTCTAGCTGGTTGCCCAATAAAAGCTGTCAACTTGCCATTTTTCCAGCTTAAAAAGAAATCTTTGTAGTGGTGGGAATAATACTCTTTCCAGGTTGTTGCACTTAGGATGGAAACTGGGAGACAGAGTTGAATTACTTTTTAAAGGAAAAGAAAAATAAATCATTTTGCTCACTCATGTTTGTGGACTGAATGGTAACCACTTCTCCTCTAGTGAATTGCCATTTGGGTCTTATACCCCTATGAGGTGAGCACTACTCCCATTTACAGATGAGGTTCAGAAGAGATGCAAGGGAGAGGTGGGATTCCATGTTGGTCCTGACTGATAGACCACTGCTCTATGCTGCCTGCTGAGATCACGAGGTGTGGGTGCGAGCTTTGGGAGGAAGCTGAGGGAGAGGGCAGTACCCCCGTGTCCTCAGCCTGCACTTAGCTGAGCTTTTAAGGACCAAGCTGGGGAATGACAAGGGCGTTTAGGATGAGGGGAAAGATAGGATGGCTGGGGATGGGTTCAAGCTTTAGCTGGTGGATTTCACATGTGGACTCAGTAGGGAGCAGAATTTAGGGAAATGAGGACCACAGCTGGAGAGATGTGGAAAGCTTTCTGCTGAGATTTTTGCTGCCCACACGAGAGAGTGGAGCCCTTGCAACCTCGGAATGTGGGCTCAGTACCAGGGCAGGAGTGGGGCTTTCCCAGTGTCAGGGAATTTAGGCCATGGCCCTGTGTGGGGGGAGGCTGGGGGTGGAGGAGTGAGTATGGGAAATTGATGAGGAAGATGGAGCCACAGGATAACAACCCTAAAGCCCCATTACCCCCAGACTAAGTGTGGGATTGCACCATCTTCCTTTAACACGCAGGCACACGTGCAGACACACACACAGTCTTTTCGTGAAGGTTTCAATTACATATTTATCCACTCATTCATTCACTTGTTCATTCATTTATTCATCAATAAATATTCATTATTTCCTGGCCTTATACCCTGTACCCTGATCTTCGTGAATTCAAGGGATGGAGGGGGGGAAAACATGTAGCTGAGTGGCTGTTAGTTCTCTGCTCCCCTCAGAGATGACCTCCAGTAAGGACCTGCATGTGATATGTTAGCAAGGGTCAGTTTTCCAGAACCTTCTCACAGATGAACAACACCTTGGTGTCACCTGGACAGCTGGCCTGGCCCCAGATCCCTGTTGGGGGCTTGTGCAAGGTTTACCTTCGAGCCCACCATTCCCTAAACAAAAAGCCACAGATCCTCTGCAGCCAACTTAATACACTGTGCTGTTCTGTCCTAATCTGCTCCTCTGCCTCTTCCCTGCCAGGAGGCCACTCTGATGGACCACTTGTTCCTGAGGCTAACCTTCCACTTCCAGGCTTCTCCACCTTCCATCCTCCCCTCTGCCCATCCAAACCATCACACCCTTCAAGGCCCAGCTTAAATGTCACCTCCTCCAGGAAGTCTGCTCTGAATCCTCCAATTGAGATTGATCACGTTAACCTTTTTTTTCTTAAAAAATTTTTTCTTTTATTGAAGTGTAGTTGATTTACAATGTTAGTTTCAGGTGTACAGCAAAGTGATTCAGTTGTCCATATACATACATACATAAGAGAATTTTTTCAGATTCTCTTCCATCATATGTTATAAGAAATTGAATGTAGTTCCATGTGCTATACAGTAGGTCTTCGGTGTTTATCTATTTTGTATAAAATAATATGTGTCTCTTAATCCCCAACCCCTAACTTATCCCTCCCCACCCTTTCCCCTTTGGTAACCATAGCTTGTTTTCTGTGTCAATCATGTTAACCTCTTGGCTTTGACATCAAAATGCTTGTACCTCTCTTCTGTACTCAACCTCATTTGGTCATGGGGAAAACAGAGGCTGTTCCTGGAAAGCTGGGTTATCACCATCCTCCCTAACTCCCAGGTGTGCTCAACAACATTGAAATATGATCAGGCCTTTCCTGTGGAAAACCTTCCGTGGCCTCTCTTTGCTCCGGAGACCAAATCTGAGCCTTCAAGACTCCACATGTTCCAGCCTCTCTCTCCAGTCTCATCTGTAAACTGTTTGAGGGCAGGGACCAGAGAAAGACATGCAAATCATCTTAAACACCTGGGCCGACAGAGGTAAACTAGCTCAGCCCTTCTTCTGGACACTTGGTGCTTGTGTGGTCTGCTAGGCTGGAGTGGCCTGGAAGAAAGGCCTTTTGTGAAGTAAGGTTGGGCCTCCAGATCAGCCCCTCCTCTCTCCCCTTCCTGGAAGGTGAGAGATACACAGGCTTACGTAACAAGCCCTCCCCCTTCAGCACTGTCTGGCTCAGCCTGACTCAAGGGCCTCTAAGTATGGTTCCCTGGAAGAGCGCTTTGCAGCCATGGAAAATCCCTGCAGCAGTACCTCCTGACCCCTTGGCCTAAACTGTCTGCTGTCTGGCTTCACGGGCTGCTACAGGAAATGTCCACATACTTGGGATATGATTCTATCTGATGCCAACCTGATACTTCTAGCAGCTTCCACACTCCCCAGGGAGGTGGAGGTCCTGAATGGGAAGATACCAAGGTTGCTAGCCTAAAGTCTTAGGCTGCTGAAGGTGTAGACACATCTAGTCTACCAACCTTGGCCATGGGCTTGTTGCAAACTCTTTTCTTTATCCATAAAATAATCTGTGGGGTAGCTAGAAGGAGAGTTGGATTTTCAAACTTTTTTCTTCTTGGCTGTGGAAACCTTCCTTCAGTGGAAACCTGACAGAAGAAGCCAACTATGCAGGGATACCCTTAGAACTTCTGCTGTGTTTGAAATGGGAACTGGGACCCTGTTACTCACACTCCCTTGCCAGGCTAAGCAGAAACCCCAGGGCTCCTTTGGGGGTCTGTTTATATGACCCAGCTGTTATTATACTCCTGGTATTTACCCAAGAGAAAAGCAAACAGGTCTAAACAAAAACTTGTACACAAATGTTCCTTTCACCTTTTTTGGTAACAGTCCCAAACTGGCTACAACAGCAATGTACACCAACCAGTGAATGGATGAACAAATTATGTTATTTGTATAATGGAATACTGCCAGGCAACACAAAGGAGTGAGTGAGCTATCGATATGTGCAACCACATGAATGGATCTCAAAATCATGATGCTGAGATGAAGGAAGCCAAACCAACAAAAGTATATCCTGTATGACTCCATTTGTATGAAACTAGAAAACACAAACTAACCTATAGTGACTACACACAGATCCGTGGTTGCCTGGGATAGGAATGGGAGTGATTCCAAAGGACCCTAGGAAACTTTAGAGTGATGGGAATGTTCCATATCTTGATTAAGGTGACAGTTTTTAGGTGATAACAAAACAGATCAAACTACCTTTAAAATTTATTTATATGTTAATTATACCTCAATAAAGTTGTAAAAGAAAAACAAAAGGCCACCAGATTGTTCTATCTTGGAGAGCTAGCTTTAAAAAACACAGAAATCCTCATCAAATTCTCACCAAAGCTAGTCCTGGGACCTCATTCTTACCAGAGCCTTGTGACCAATGTTGGACCCAACCCCTGCCCTGGTACCGTTCAATGACACAGGTGAGAGGCTCTGAAGTTTCCAGGAAGCCACCTAAGAAAACCCCTTGACCTTTTTACTGGCAAATCATATTAGATTCTGCACTTTTGTATTTTCAAGTGACTGCAAGCGAGAGTCCCATAGTCTAACTGGCTATGTCCTCACCAGCAGGCCTGGCTGTACTCCCGCTAATGAGCCTTTCATAAAATATTCAACTCATACCCCCGGCTGAGTTTTATTACTGATGAATGTTTAAATCATCTTGTTGGAAGGGCTTGTTCCCTCCTGCTGCTTGCTGAGGACAACATCAGAGGACCTGTTCCCTAGAGCTATTTCTCCAGAAAAGGGGTCACCAGATGGTGTGGTCAGCAGACGGAGCAGGGTGCTGGCTCATGAATTTTCCAAACATTGGAATGAAATGGAAAAAACACACTTGTGCTGCCAGGTGGAAAACAGAGAAGCAAGGCAGACATTACTTCTTTCTCTGCCAAGAGCCTGCCTGGCGGGACTCAGAGATTCCGTAGGAAAGTAGTCATCAAGCAACAAGATTTTGCTTTGATTATTTTATTTATTTTACTTAATTTTTTATTTTATATTTCATTTCATTTCATTATTTCATTTCATTTCATTTTTAAAATTTTTTTATTTTGCTTTTGAATTCTTTCCCGGTACCTGTTAGCACCTAGTGCTGTGCTGTTCACTGGGAAATGCACAGGAAGTTCACGGTTCCATGGGGTAATGATTCAAGTGCAGTGTAGGGCAAGGGCGATCATGTACTACTTTGAGGCCACACCAAAGACTTTCTGAAAGCCTTTATGCCTCTAAAATGTTAGGAATTAAAGAAAGGGTAGACCCCCTGGGCCTAGAATCATCAGGCAAGGAGGAAAAGTTTAAGCCTTAGAAAACATGAAGGAGAGGAAGAAATGATAAAGTTTGATGATAAAGGCAGAAATAAATGTAGTGAGACAGAGTGGAATTTACTTTGATTGGACACAATGCTGAATATGACAAAAATTGTGTAAAATTATAAAACCTCAGAAATATGCTGGTTTTGTATGTCAATGCATATCACTGGAAATGCCCATAAGCTAACTGTCTGCAGGGGAGTTCCTCAGACTGAAAACAGTGGTAGTAGCTGATGAGGGCATACGACTTTGGCTTTATCTATATTGTTTAAATATTTTACAATTAACTATTTCCAAGAGATCTGTGAAATTTTCTCTTATTATTAATTTTTCAACTTCTTTTATTGTGATAAAATATATGTAACATAAAATTGGCAAAGGGTACAGCTCAGTAGCATTAAGTACACCTGCCTTGTTGTTACTATCACCTCTACCATCTGTCTTTAAAACTTTTCATCATCCCGAACAGAAACTCCATAAAAAATTAAACCATCACCTCTCCCAGCCCTGGAAACCACCATTCCATTTCCCGTCTCTGTGAATTTGACTATTTCAGGTACCTCATATAAATGGAATCATACAGTGTCTGTCCTTTTGTGTCTGGCTTATTTCACTTGTCACAGTATTTTCAAGGTTCATCCATGTTGTACCATGTACCAGAATTCCATTCCCTTTTAAGATGGAATATATTCTGTTGTATGTATGGACCACATTTTTTTATCCATTCATCCACCCATGGACATTTGGGTTGTTGCTACCTTTTGGCTATTGTGAAAAATGCTGCTATGAACATTCATGTACAAAAATCTCTTCAAGACCTTGCTTTCAGTTCTTGTAGGTATATGCCCAGAAGTGGAGTTGCTGGATCATATGGTCATCTGTGTTTAATTCTTTAAGGACTCACCATACTCATTTCCACAGCAGCTGCAACATTTTACCTACCAGCAGTGGACAAGGATTCCAACTTCTTGACTTCCTCACCAATACTTGCTATTCTCCCATTATTTTTTTAACAACAGCCATCCTAAAGGGTATGAAGTGGTGTCTCAAGGTTTTGATTTGTGCATCACTAATGATTTATAATGGCATCATTTCATGTGGCTCTGTGAATTTTTAAGTAATAAAATATTTTAAAGATGTCAGCAATGAAAAGGGAAACATAGACTACCAGGAAAACATCATACATGTATCTTATCTCTTCAAATGTTTCTAGCTTTCAACAAACTTGACGTGGGTGTTTTTGCCCTTCACCACGTGGAGTGGTTCTGGATGGTGGCGAAATCACCGCTCATTCACCGCTGAGACGTGAACTCTCTGCCCAAGCTGCAGTCTCCAGAGTAACTTGGAGGCTGCACTGCTTCCCTGTGTTGGTGGCCAGACAGAGGTGTAAGGGTCGGGGAGGTGGGGAGGTAGAGGAGAGGTGAGAGTCCTACAGTTAGCATATAAGATAAGGAAGTTTCAATCCTCTGAGCAATTCACACCTACTTTGCTTCTAGGTAGGTCTAAATAAACCGAGGTAGGGCTGGTCAGCTGCCAGCCTCTGCACAGGTTAAGAGCAGTTTGCAGGTGGGGGGACCTGCTTGTTTCCGAGTAATGGTGAAGACATAACTCTGGCTGAGTTTAGACTTGCTTGGCTTTGGGACAATTTCTAGACATGCCCCTACACAGCTGTTAATTGAGCCACACAATTTAAAGAGACTTTCTGGAAAGGATGTGGGCAGTTTGGCTGTCTTCACTTTATTGAGCTTCTTGTTTGCAGACTGTGCTCAATAGCTTTTTCTCCACATCCACTTTCCCCATCTCCCCTTAGCTCTGGTGCATAGATTCCTGATTCAGGGAGAAGCTCTATGTAAAATGCAGCCAAAGTCAAAGTCAGCACTTGGACTTCTTGGCTGAGATTTGCTATCTTTGCAATCAAAAGCTCAAAGCATTTCAGTGAAATGAGTCGCTTTTGATATAACACTTTTTTTTAAACTAATTTTGCTCCAACTGGAAGTTGAGCCCGAAAACTCTCATCTGCACCCTTTCTTGTCTTACTGTTTTCAAAGTCTCATTCAGCCTCCTGGGGTAATGCAGGAGGTTGATTAGTTTAAAAATAATTGAAATCCCCTGTGAGTTCCCAGAAAGAACATGTTATTGCACAGGGAAATTTCCATTTGGGGAAAGTGACCTCAGAGTCACTTACTCAAAATCTCAATATGATTGCAATCCAATTAAGAAAGCTTGAAGAGCCCACCTTTGAGGGTCTTTGCCCTGCCATTCCTTCTGCGGGGACCGTCCATCATCTTTTCTATCTGGCAAATCTGCCCTTCATGATCTGGCTTGGGCATCATCTCCTCTGTAAACCTTTCTTGGCTCCCCAAGGCAATTATAAACTCCTTCCTCTGGGCTCACGCAGCACCTTGAGGGCGCTTAGAACATCGAAGTGGGTTTCCTCTCTCCCATTAGCCTAGAACCTTGCAAAGTGTCTGGCACATAATAGGCCTTCAGAAATCTGTTTGTGAAGAGTTTTCACGTCATGCCATGGTTTCTGATTGGGTAGGAACCAGGCTTCACATTTTTTGATCCTTGAGTCTTTTGAGGACAGGAGACTGAACAGAGGCCACCAGCAATACCACTGCTGGTTTCCATGGTATCTATCCTTGTGTCCAGTCCTCCAGAGGATGCTCCCGTGCTCCCCATAGTCAGAAGGGGAGTGGCGGGTTTATACTGAGAAAAACCACAGCCCACAGTTCTAGGCTTTTTCTCAGAAAGTTGACCTGACCCCAGGACAACATCTTGCCAAGCTCCTCTGGGCCAGTCAGTCTCTGCACTTCCCGGGGGCTTCCTGACTCTGGGAAAACATGGGCTCCCTGGTGCCAGGGCCAGAAAAGGGCTGGAGACTGTGGAGGGGCTGCCGAGATGCTCATGTGCAGGCTCCTTCTCTGTTCAGATTGTGGAGGGGAAGGGAAGTCAAGGGAACAGCCATTTATGCCATTATGCCTCCAGCTCTGTCCGATCAGCTACCAAGAACCATCAGTCTGTTGCCTGACTCACACTGCAGTCTGCTGATCTTACCATCAAAATGTCATTGTACCCACTTCCAAGTGAGCATCTCATGTAAGTGGGCACACTCTGACTTTACAAGAACAGGCTGTGTAGACTCTTTCTATGTAAGGCTTGCTTTTGGCAGAATTTGTTCTAAGACTGGCTTTCGCTGTAACATGCCACCATGGGAAGAAATTGGGGGAAGGAGACAAATGGCCTCTATCTAATCCCCATTCCTAGAGGTTACTGAGAGAACATAATACAGGCTGGAAAACCAAGGAAATTAGCGTAGGTCATTCCTACCATCATGGAGTCATAGCTTGTCCTAAAGTGAGAAGGAAAGTTGAAAATTACCTTTGAAAACCCCTTAAATTTCCCCACAATTACACCACACATGGTTTAGTGTGTATAGCCTGTTATCAGTTTCGACAGATAGTCAAGACTTCTCCAGGACCTTTAATTTATTATTTCATTGCTTCTTTAAGGACCTTGGCAAAACCATCACGCACCTGCCTGGCCACTTGCAAACAGCTCCACTTTCTCTGCCACTGATCAGGAACCTTCTCAAATGATCCAGACGTTCATTCCACAGATCTCACCAGCCCCGTTCCAGACCCGATGGCCTCCATGCTGTTGGCCATAAGTGGTGCATGAGGAGTGATGCCTAGAGGTTAGGTTTAAATTCCTGTAAGTTAAATGTGCTCAGGAACAGCGTCTGTGTCTTCCCTGTGGGGTCTCCACCAAATAAAATTGGCTTTCAAATTTGACATCTCCATTGGCACAGGAAGAAACTAGGGCTCAGAGGCCATGATTTGATTAAGGTAATTTGACTGAAGTGACTCCTTGATGAGTCTTTTTATTCTGACACACAAACAATGGCTATGTTCTGTGAGAGTTTTTGTATTTCTGCATTTGGCCATTTAAGACAAGAACTATCAGTGTCTTGCACTTGACCTTTGTTGGTTTTTTGTTTGTATTTATATAGTGAATTTTCCTGATGAAAGTAAGTCTAAATACACAGGAAGTCTGGGGGAAGTAAAGGAGGAAAGATAAACTGGAGCCAAGAGGCCTCAATCCCTGCAACTTGGGAGGCTACAGATGTGACTCTGACCTTTCTCACAGCCATTGCTAAGTTTTTGCCACCTTGTGGCCCATGCTAGGTACCTGGAGGAATGCTGGTAGAATGGCAGGAGGGCAGCACTATGACAGCTGGCAGAGCTAATGTCCCTAAGAAGCAGTTGAATAACAAAGTCCAGGGGTTGAGGGATAGAGCTCGGGGCAGAGCGCATGCTTAGCATGCATGAGGTCCTGCATTCAATCCCCAGTACCTCCATTAACAAAATAAAAAAAAAATTGTACCTCCATTAACAAAAAAAGAAAGAAGAAAAGAAAAACAAAGTCTGCAAGTTGAGAGGACCTTCCTTTCTTATAGTAATTCACCAAGGAGGAGACTTGGGTCCTTTCCAGGGGGGAGGTGGCATTTGATCTGCTGATCACTGCTGCTTATCAGCATTTCTGCTCTGACTCCTTTGCCTCCAACACTTGGTCCAGAGCAGGTGGCACCTGTAAAGGGTGGAAGCACACCGGGCCACCTCCCTGTACCATCCGCACTTTGGTCTCAGTGGCTCTCATTTGCATCACCTTGATATTTACCCAGGAACCAGGATGTGGCATTTTCTCATTTGATTCTTGCACGAACAGGAAGACAGGTAGGACAGGTGAAAGGCATTACTTTCATTAGAGGGAAAACAAGGCCTACAGCAGGAGATGGAAAGGACCATGCTTGGTTTAAATGCTCTGTTGTCACCATCTTGAATCCTTAATAATTTTACCTTTAAGAAAATGTATTGTGGTAAAATAGACATAACATAAAATTTACCGTTTTCACCTTTTTTAAGTTTACAGTTCAGTAGCATTAAGTACACACTGTTGTATACCTATTACCACTATCCAATTCCAGAAATTTTCCACCACCCTAAACAGAAACTCCTCATCCAGTGATTCCCCATTGTCCTCTGCCCCGAGCCCCTGGTAACCCCTACCCCACCCTCTGCCTCTATGAAGTTGATTATGCTAGGAACCTCATCTAAATGAAATCACACACTATTTGTCCTTTTGCATCTGGCTTATTTCACTTGGCACAGTGTCTTCAAGGTTCATCTGTGTTGTCTCTTTTGTTAGAATTTCCTTCCTTTTTAAGACTGAATAATATGCCATTGCATGGAATAGAAACTAAACTACACTTAGTTTATCCATTCATCCCTCAGTGTACATTTAGGTTGCTTCCACCTTTTGGCTATTGCGCATAATGCTGCTAATAACTTTGGTATACAAAGTGCTATTAATTTTCAATTATTTTAAAATGGAGGAAACATTAGTAATAGATGGACTTTGGTAGATAAAAACCTTCAAAAACCAAGGCCAATGGAAAGGAAATAGCAAAAAGGATCTTGGGCAGTAAAAATGCAGGGAAACTTGCTCAAGGGCAAGGTTGTCTCCTGTTTTATTTTCTTCCTTGTTCATTTGCATCGACCTGTTCCTCCTTACCCAGTTGTTAGACACCTTATTAGTTTAATAATAGCTTTGGCAGGGGAGAGGAGCACTACATTAAATATACCTACTGACTATAAATGTACCCCAATTTCACAAATGCTCAGTGTGGATAATAATTCAAGCTGAGCGAGGGGTATATGGATTTGCACTGTACTGTTCTATTTTTTTTAATGTTTGAAATTTTAATAAGAAAATAGAAAATAATTTTAAAAACTTACAAAATATATCTTGAAGTAGAGGAAAGAAAGTCCATTCTACTTCCTGGTTTAACCCACCTTTCCTGGCTCAGTCTCCATCCCAGAGTTTGGAGGTTGGAGGTTGGTTCAGGTCCCTGGGTGCTGACAGAGAGCTGGGTGCCCCCAGGAGGCCTGGAGGGGTATAGGCAAGTTGCTGGGGACTTATTCCCCTCTTCCTGTGGCCCCATATACTGTACTGAAAGAGATTCTGGTGAAATTAACATCCTAGATGGAGAAACAAGTGGAGGGGAGACCCTAGATTTGCCCCTGGGAAGCCCTCCAGTCTCCAGTCACCTCAGAGGGCTAGCAAAACCTGAGCTGCCAGGGAGAGGGGGCAGGGCTGTAAAATGAGGCTTCCTTCAATACCCAGCCCCCACTTCCTTATATTAGGAATTTAACAAAGGAGGGAACAGTAAACCATATAGTAATACTCTGCCAGCGTTTCTTGTGGTCTGGGAACATCTGCTGGAGAAACCACACATTGTGGGTGAGTCACAGGTCTGGCCTCGCATTGGCTGAGACGATCTCCTGATGCTGGTGGAACACTGGTCTTTCTTCTATTGGAAGGGAGCAGACCCAGGGCCGCCGCCAGCAATTTCTTGGGTCCGTTGATGCTGGAGCACGTTGCCACCACCGTGGCCTCCTGGCTTCTCCTCAGCCCCTGGCAGTGTGCAGGGCTCCCTGAAACTGTCTGTGGAGTTTGGAAGAGGTTAGGAAAATGAGAAAGACAGTCTCAGGACAGCCAGCAAAATCTGCACATGAGTGTCTGGCCCTAAAAAGCTGGCCACTACATCCACACCTCATTGAAATGAGCTGACTGGTCAGTCCTGGGGATGTCAGTCCTGATGTGATTGAAAATGTGCGACGGCTGCTTAATCCTGCAGTAAAACTCTCACCTTCCATCATAGCAGCTCATTCCTTCCTGGTTTGGATGTTAAGACTTGGGCCTGGCACGGGGGTCCCAAGGCAGACCAAGGAGGGCAGGGCCTGTGTGAAGACCTGTGGCCTCAGTTCTGTGTAATCTTAGAAGGCAGGATTCACGGGTTCGTGCATGACGACTGTCTGGAAAGGGGGTGGCCATGGTTACCACAGGCTCACATTTTCAGGGCCAGTTCTGAGCCAGCTTTTCTCCCTCCACCTCTGCTGGCCACCTCCCTCTGGTTACCGTGGACACAACTTTTCCGTTTTCTAGAAACATTTGAGAAAAAGAGTAAAGAGGCTACCTCTAATATCTTTGCTTACACTGTATTTGGGACAATATCAAAGTTCTGAGGGCTTAGTGAAAATGGCTTGGAGTAACCACAGCCAGAAAAATAATAGCTGGTTTTTGGTTTTAAGTCAATATACACCAGTCGGTGCTGAACTTACATGGACGATTCCATTTAACCCTTACCACAAACTGCCTAAGATAGTATCGCGGTTTTACAGGTAGAAGCAGGTCAAGCAACTTGTCCAGGGCCACATGTGTTGTAAGTGACAGAGTTGACCTTCACACTCAACCCTGGCTGAGCCCAGAGCCCACGTGTTATCAAAGTCAGACCCCTGAAAGGCCTCGAGAGCACCTGCTTAGAGCACACTGTTCAACGAGGCCGAGGCTCATGGTTCCAAGGCACTTGCCCAAGGTCACACAATTCGTTAACAAAAGGGCTGGGAAGAGAGTCAGGTGTCTTGTCTCCTGGGCCAGGGGGACGTGGTTGAAAGAGCTTGTGCTGACCAGGCAACCTTCGGCTAATTAATGTCTCTGAACTCCACATCCCCCTCTGCAGAATGAGCATGGACATTCCTACCTCGTAATCTGGAGTGAAGAGTAAATGCAGTAATATACACAAAGCCCCTGTGTTGACCTTGGCGCTTCTTAGGACGGAATCCTGCTAATATTATTATTATTATTTTCCCTGGCTATTGTTTTGTCCTATTTTACTCACAGAGTTCCTCCTTATCTGCTCAAATAATAAGTGAGCCTTGTTTCCCTGACTGGGCATGGGGCACAATCTTGTAGATCCTTACTCTCACCTGACCTGTTGTTTGGAGTAATAATCAAAACCCAAGGGTGGGTTCTGAGATCTGGCCCAGAGCTGACTAACCACTGTGAGTGAGGGGGTAGGGGTTGGTATAGAGACCAATGTCCTGGTTTGCTCAGGACTGAGGAGTTTCCTGGGATGTGGAACTTTCAGTCCTAAAACCAGGACAGTTGTGGAAATGGGTGGCTACTCAAGATGGCGGCAGTGCTAGGCCAGAGTGAATTTCCTTGGGGAGCTCTGGGCATTTAGGTGGAAAACCCTGATCTGTTGGCACTCACAAGGGCCCCAAAAGTAGGTTGCTAGGAATTTGCCCTGTCTGCTTGACAGAGGTCTTCCCTCTCTGGCCAAGGGAAAACAGAATCTACCTTACTCTGTTGAATCAGTGACTTAACTATGAAATGATCACAGCCTGGATCCACTGCCTGCTGAAGGCAGTGGCTATCAGGGTTGAACCTGGGCCTCAACAGGGCAAGGAGTCCCTCCCAGAAGAGAATTTAGGGCATCTCCAGCCTCAGAACCTGAGGCCACCCATGGAGAGTCACTACCCAGTGAAGGTGAAAGAATTTGGAGCAATGAAGATGTTCCTGGGGAATGTAGCTGTGACCCTAAACTCCTGTGGGGCAGGGAAGTCAGCCGTTTGTGGGCCCTTGGGCAGTCTGTTCTGATGCTGAGGGGGCTGGATGGAGGGGTATAGACTGCTGAGGGAACATGCCTTGAAAACAGGGAGACTGACCGGCCCCTTACTGCCACCGGAATTTTGATGGGTAACCTCCTCCATGAGGCTTTGTTCTCAGCACTAGATTCTGATTCAGGGTAAGGTGAGGCAAGCTGGTGCCCCATAGGGCTAAAGGCTGGAGTGTGGCCTCCGAGGACAAAGCCCTGAGCTGTGCTGCCGTGGGCAGGATGCTTCCTCCCTTGGTCCTCAGTTTCCCCCACCTACAGAATGCCTAACTGACTTTTAAGGACCACCCAGCTGAGATCTTTGTTGAAACAAAGTAAAACCCAGCCTGCTACTTTCTCTTCATCTTCTCCAAGAATGTCCCCATTCCATCAAAAAGAAAAAAAGGGAGCAAAATGGTCCAAGGTCATGGGGTGAATCTTTGTCAGTCTGTGCCTCTGTGCAAGGCAGGAACCCCAGGCAGGAAAGAACAATCTTGACTTCCAGCTGCACCCTTAGCAGTCTGGCAGATAGAATGGGCAGGAGTTTAGGAGACCTGATTTCAGTCCTGGCTGTTACTGTCCTCTGTCCCCAAGTCTGTCTGAACCTGTGTTCTCACTCATTAAATGCTGGTGGCAGGGGAAGGAATGTCCCCAGCTTTCCCATTATGATTCTTTCTGAGCGCGTTGTAAGAATCAAATATGAAAGGGCTTGGAAAAGGATAAAGTTCCACTCACACTTAGAGGATTATTGTTTACTTAATTCCTTGAAGGAAAATCACAGTGAGAACTTTCTCCATCCCAGGAGGGCTGAGTTTACTGAAAATAATTTCAACACCATCCAGTGAGACTTTACACCTGCCCTAGCCTGCCGGTAACTGCTTGTCCCGAAGATTTTTTCACAGGATCTCACTGTTATACAAAGAGGCCAAATATGGCCTTAGTGTATCAGCCAGCCTAAAATGTTCCCACGTTTTTTGATTCACAGCAAGCTAGGGCTGTTAGCCCAAAGCCTTAGGGCCAAACTCAAATTGTTAACACATCTAACTGCTTTAAACATAATCCAAAGAAACATTTTTAGCTATTTAGAGCCTACCTACTTTGCATATTCCTCGAAACCTCACTCAGCTTCTGCTCACCATAGGGAAGACAAACATCAGCAAACCTCCTTAGTCTGAAAGTTCTCCCTGTGGAACTTGGTTCCCCAGTGCTCAGGGCCCTGGGGTGGCAGCAGCTCCTGGGAACCAGAGGGGCAAACCCCAAGACCAGCACAAGCACTGCAGGGGTCAGACAGGGTGCCTGCCTGGAGGTGGCAACGGCTCCAGGGTCCACCAGGGCTGCACCTGGGGTAGGGACCAGGGCGGACAGGGGTCCAGGCTGTTGTTGCCATAAGGTTGGAATTGGCAGGTAGTTTACCCAGAAGAGAGCACTGAAGAGCAAGCACTGGAGCTGGAAGGTCCCGTGGAGACCATTTTATAGAAAAGGAAATTTCAGTCTAGGAAGTTGTGTGATGTGACTTGCCCCATTCACAGACTAATTTCTGGCAGCGCTGGGGTGCCTAATCCATTACTTTCAACCCCAACACCTGACTTAAACTTGCACAAGGCCAGTTTGCACCAGTGAGCTATGTACATGAGTTCCCATGAGAACGGTACCTGTAGACTGGCCGAACGTTCTACCTTACAGCTGTGAAATCAGCACACCTCATTTCCCAGCCACAGCGACTGGTCAGGGTGAGAACCATGTCACCAGACGTGTGTCCCCTCAAGCTCTACACAAACCTGGGCAGCATGGTTCTAGACCTGCCTGGACCCCCCTTGCCTCACATAGAGACTTGAGCATGAAGACAGCGCAGAGAACAAAGGAGGCAGAGAGAGACTTTATACGCACTCTGTGGAGGGAGGGGAAGAAGGCAGAAAAGTGTTGAAACTGAGAAAACAGGAGCCTCCGGACGGCCCAGGCCAGCAAAGCTCAGACACTCCTTTTCTCTGCTGCCACTGAAGGCCACCGTCAATAGCAGTCAGCCCTGTCACCCACTGAGGGTTCAATTTAGAATGACAGCATCCATGCCCCAAGATGCTGTCAAGGCCCTTCTGGAAGGATCTAGCCCAGCTGGACAACTCCTGCCAAACTGCCGGAACCACCCAAAAGCCACCTGCTACCCTAACATCACAGTCATCCTTAGATTGTGTTGTTACTGGTGGCAGGGACATCTCCCCTCTGGTTTGTGAGATCCTGGAAACAGGAGCTGTGTATTTTCATTTTTCTGTCTTCGAGGCCTAGCACAGTACCTAGTTTGTAGCAGGCATTCAATCAATGTATGTTAAATGAGTCAGTTTGTGAATAAATGCAGGAATGAATGAGTGAGCCCTTCCCATGGATGGGGACTGGTAATACAAAACAATTATTCTAACTGTGGGTTTTGGAAGCCTTATCTTTCTTACCTGAAAAATGAAGACAGTGCACCACTGTGTTCAGGCTCAAAAATGTGGATTTTTCAGAGCACTGAAATCTCCCCCAAGTGAAATCGGCTGCAAGAGCTCTTGAAATGCTCTTTCAGTCCGATGATTCCCATAAAAATCCTGCACAGGCTGGAGGACTAGGTGCCCCACCCTAGTTCCTTCTTAATGCAGAGGGTCCCGTGCCAGTTAGGGTGGAGCTGGATACCTGCTCCAGATCTCTAAGACCATACTGCCCCATCACACTGATGATACCTGGAAGGCTGCAGACATGTAAATATGCCACGTGTATGCACCCTTCGATAGCTCCTCTGGTAGAGGGGAACTACGGAGGTAATTAAATATGCCAGTGTACTCCAGAGAAATCCGTGCAGTTGCCAAACAAAATGTGTGGTTATAGCTGGAGGGGATAAAGAGAAGTTGATCTCATTGGAAATGTAAAATCAAGAGAGACTGGTGAGACTTCTTGGCACCCATTTTGGGTTAGATGAACTAAGAGAGAAATTGGGAAGTGGAAGTGAAGGAAAGGAGTTTGAAAAGAGGTTGTTATTAGCAACTGGACAGCTGGGCTCAGGGCCAGTTTCCTGCTCAGTAAGTAGCTCTGTGCCTTTTCTGGCAACAGGATGTGGCTCTTGGCTGGGGAGCTTGACTGTGGCACAGGAGTTAGAGATGCTGGGCTTGTAGGGCTTGGGGGTCATTGTGCTTCAAAGTTAAGAGGGAAGAAGGCTGTGCCACTAATTAAATACTAATTCCACCTGACCCTGTTGAAGAACTGGTGGGAAAGGAAGGTTGGCTTCCCTAGAAAGATTTTAGAACGTGGCAGAGTGGCAGCTGCTTCAGCATCCAGGAAGCCTACTCTTCACCCCCATGGATGAGACCAAAAGCTGTTCTCAAGAATGGGGAGAACGAGAGAAGACTTTGATGTCAGGTATCCATGCCAAAAGTTTAGGCACCTTCCTGGTACTGTTACTCCAAGAGATTTTGGCTTCAGCAGTATTTCTGAAAGTGTGTTTCTATGGTTAGATGTCAGAACTCCAAGTGGAAAAGTTAAGTCCATTTCTTTAAGGCTGTGTGTGGCAGACACTGTTAATCGGCTACCCCCAACTTCTCTCCCAACCCCCTCTACCTTGCCATTTTTCACTACCAACGCTAGAATTCGCTATTCACTTCCTGTCTTCCTTGCAGATAGTGGTGAGCATATGACTCTGTTCTAACCCATGAGTATAAACGGAAGCCTAGGAGGGTAGAAGTTGAGGGATTCTAAGAAAGCTTCTGCTTTCATAATAAATGAAACAGAGGGCCAACTTGGGATTTTTCCCTTCTTCCTCCTACATACTATAAATACAAATGTGATGGCTGGAACTGCAGCAGCTATTCTGTCATTGTGAGGGAAGACCAAGAAAATTTCAGTAACATCTGCTCTGGCACAACTAGTCCATTGAACCAAGGTCACAACCACCTCTCTCTAGGCTTCTTGTCTTAAAACAGAAAAGCTCTATGGTTGAATGTAGTCATAACCGATACCCAAGACTTCTCAGTACATTTAATATGCTTGTGTGTATTTTAAATTTCTAAGAAGGGGAGAGATATGCACAAGACAGCAATTCCAAACTTGTAAACTTGAGGTATGAATTTTTTTAAAGTAATTTTTGCAAAACTAGTATTTCAGACATACCCTTTGGGAAAATCTGGGCTGGGGCATCACAAGCCTGGTATGACAGACAAACCCTAGAATGGCTCCTTTGTTCTCGTGCTGTTTAATCCCTTCCTTTTGAGTGTCGGCAGGACCTGTGACTTGCTTCTAACCAGTAGAATATGGCAGTGGTGATGGGATGTCACTTCCAAGATTATGTTACAAGTAGATAGATCATACATACATACATACATACATACATACATAGATTCTGCTGCTGATCTTGAAGTGGTAAGCTGCCATGCTGTAAACCACTTATGGAGAGGGTCACATGGCAATAACTATGGGTGGTAGTGAGTAGCTAAAGGCCTCAGTTCTATAACCACAAGAAACTGAATCTGCCAACAACCACATGCACTTGGAAAAGGACCCCTGGTCTCAGGTGACTGTGCAGCAGCCCCATCTGACTTTACTGCAGCCTTGTGAGATCTTGAGCAGAAAAGCTAAGCTGTACTTCATTTTATTGTGCTTTGTAAATATTGCATGTTTTACAAATTGAATGTTTGTGGCAGCCCTGTGTTATCAGATGATGGTTAGTAATTTTTAGCAATAAAGTGTTTTTTAATTAAGGTATGTACATTGTGTTTTTAGATATAATGTTATTGCACAATTAATAGACTACTGTGTATGTAACTGAACAAGACCCGGTGAGGCTTCCCAGGACAGATCCCTCCCCTATATCCTCTGCTGTAGCTCCTCTCTGAAGTACCCAGATAATAGTATCTCATGTATATTCCCTGAGTTTTCCAGATACTTCAAACCACTACCAGAAGGAAAAAATTAACTACTTGATTGAGAGCACATGGACTTACATTCTGGTGCCTCAGGGTTGATAGTGTTGACCACCTTTTTATCGCAAAGTCAGCCAATCAGAGAATTGTGCACAGCTGATCACGTACCTGGCTACCCTGTGACCATCCACCCTCCTCCCTTACCTGGCCTTTAACTAAGCTTTGCTGAAACCTTTCAGGGAGTTCAGGGTTTGTTTGGCCTCCTGGTGCATCAGGTACACACACTTGCCTTCGGTACAATTTTGGCGAGCCAGCGCAGGAGTCTGCGCCCGTGGCAGGTTGACCGCAGCAGGGGGCAGCCCCTTCCCTGGGTCCCAGCAGCTGCTGGAGCTCACTTCCCTCCGGGAACCGATAGGGACTCTCCCGGACAGGCTTCCGCCGCCCCACAGTACAAGGCTGTCTGGAGCTAGAAACGTCTGGAGCTCCGGTCCACGTTTGGAGTCGCCTGGGGGTGAGTAGCTCCAGCTCTCACAGGCTGGGAATTCTCTCCACTCTATCTGGACTTCTTCCCACCAGGAAGTGAGCTGCTGTGGGCTCCTCGTGACCCACTCTGGGTCTGTTCTCTTTTGAGAGCTGGGCTAGTCTTTTTGGAGGTCTCCATCTGGGAGTGAAAGTGGAATTTGGGGGCCACACCTTGTTTGATCTTTTGTTCGTGGGATGATATTTGTTGCTTGGGTGTGTGTCAGAACTTTCATTGGCCAGTTGAGACGTCTCTGAGTAATGGGGACCCCGTGTGATGACACCATGGCACCCATCCCTATTGCGTTGGCCTCACCTGTGGTGGTGGAGCTGTTCGGGATTTCCCCTTTCTAGCCTTGGTCTTTCATTCAGCTTCCTTTCTGATGGGGTGTTGGTTGGGGGTCTCCCCTTTTTAACTGATGAGGCCTTGGTTAGGAATCTCCCTCTTGGGACTAGGGAACTGGGACCCTGAGAGACCATTCAAAGTTGTTGTTTGCATGACATTGATAACATCAGCCGTGAATAATTCAGTATGGAAGATCAGAGTTCTGTTCCATCTTATATATAGTCCCCCTAGAGTGATGTTTTCTAAACCTAAGAGATCTTCAGCTATGCTCCCATAAATGAAAGAAAATGATATTTTTACTGTAACACTGTGTGACCTCAGAACTCCCTGAGATCAGGAGAACAATGGCCCTCCTGGCTCTGCTGTTATATCAGAGTGGGGCTTTTGCAACTTGGCTTTTATCTTGCGTGCATATGTGTGTGTGAGTGTGTTGGTATCTGAGTCCAAATCTTGTTCTGTCTTCCAAGTTTTGCTGAAAGTGAGGCATGTGAATATGAGATGTAAATGATCTACCTGAGTTCTCTAGGAAAAAAAATTTTTTTTGAACTTTGGCAGAAAAACTGAGATCTCTGCTTCTGTCTGTCTTTAGGTAAAAGTTAACATGTAAAAGCTCTATTTAACTGACTTAAAAGTAAGCACTTACAAATTAAATACTTCTAGGTCTAAGAAAAGTTAGACAACAAATTTTAGGGTCTTGTGATCTAGGAAATATTCAAAATTAAATTAATATCTGGTATTAAAGCTAGCTTAAGCTTGTTGATATAATCAACAGAGACAAGTCTTTTATTGTACCTAGGTTTACCGAAGGTCAGTAGGTTCATGTTTCTGTTGCAGAATTTGTCAGAAAAAAAATCCATTAACTTGGTATGGCAAAATTCTTAATTTTTTTTTTATTAGAGTACAGTCAGTTACAATGTGTCAATTTCTGGTGTAGAGCACAATGTCCCAGTCATGCATATACATACATATATTCATTTCCAGATTCCTTTTCATTAAAGGTAATTACAAGATATTGAATACAGTTCCCTGTGCTATACAGAAGAAACTTTTAAAACCTATTTTTATATATAGGGGTTAACATTTGTAAATCTCAAACTCCCAATTTTATCCCTTTCCCCAGTAACCATAAGATTGTGTTAATCTGTCTGCAAGTCTGTTTCCATTTTATAGATGAGTTCATAGTGTGCTTTTTTTTTCTTTCTCTTTCTGGCTTACTTCACTTAGAATGACATTCTCCAGGGACATCCATGTTGCTGCTAATGGCATTGTTTTATTCTTTTTTATAGTTGAGTAGTATTCTGTTGTATAAATATACCACATTTCTTTATCCAGTCATCTGTCGATGGACATTTAGTTTGCTTCTATGTCTTGGCTATTGTATATAGTGCTGCTATGAACATTGGGGTGCATGTATCTTTTTGAATTAGAGTTCCCTCTGGATATATACCCATAAGTGTGATTGCTAGATCATATGGTGAGTCTATTTTTAGTTTTTTGAGGAATCTCCATACTATTTTCCATAATGGCTGCACCAAATTACATTCCCACCAGCAGTGCAGGAGGGTTCCCTTTTATCCACATCCTTTCCAGCATTTGTTCTTTGTGGACTTTTGAATGATGGCCATTCTGACTGGTGTGAGGTGATACCGCATTATAGTTTTGATCTGCATTTCTCTGATAATTAGTGATATTGAGCATTTTTTTCATGTGCCTGTTGGCCATTTGTATGTCTTCACTGGAGAATTGCTTGGTATGACAAAATTCTTATAAGTAAATTAAATGCAAATAACGTAAGAGCTTTGGGTGGACTCTTTGGAAATAATTCTGTTTCAGGAATGAATGTCTACTTAAAAATGATCTCTCCAGAAACTTAGTAACTTAATTTTAGAGTTGTGCTAATTTAAGTTAAATAATAAAGTTTGTTGAATAGCTTCGGTCATTCCCAAACAAAATAAGATACTGGAACATTATGTACTGAACATTGGCTTCTCTTTACAGAGAAGCTAAAAGTGTTTAGGACTATTATTAAATATTAAATACATTGTATATTTATTTATATATAATATATTTTATTAAATATATTTTTATTATATATTTTATATATTTAATATACACAGATATTTTCTATAAAAAGCATATTTTTAGAACTTATAATTGGTATTTGTGTTTGCCAATCTACAGAATGCTAATGTAAAATACATTACATAATTACTTTACTTTTGTTTTCATTAGAAATTAAAGTTTTTAAGAGTTGAGAATTCTAATTTATATATGTCATTAAAGTTACTAAAAATAAAGGAAACATTTCAGTATACAGTAAAAAAAGTGGGTTATATGTTTTGAGTCAAAAAATTTTTTTGTTCTAAAGCTGGTTGTTTCTAGATTTAAAAAAAAAAAGAGGGACAAAGTCATACAAGTATAGAAAGTTGTGGAAAGTTCATAAAAAGGGAGCCCTAAAAAAGGGGTTTTGTGCATGGTCAGGCTGAGATGAGATTAAATTTAAGTAGGTATGTGGATTTTGTTATTAAAAGAAGACTGATGCAGCACAGATTAGCTTCCTCTCTGTTAAGAGATCAGGTTCACTTGCTTGTGATAACAGATGCTTCTGATAACAAATTTTGTGAGACTTTTTGATGTTGTTGACAGATTTTAATCAAAGTTCTTTTGACTTCAGCTAACTTTGAGATGCTTCAGAGGACCCCTGAGACATCTCAAAGGAAAATAGTAAACCAGCTAGGACTGGTTGGTATGTTAAATTACATGGCATTGTCAAATGAGTGAGAAGCCGCCTCAGACTTAATGGTACGGGTAAATGTTGTTAATATTGGCATTCTGGAAATTATATAAAGTTTCTGAAATTTAGATACATCCTGGTATAATGCTATCAGTGATAATTCTAGTTGTCCTGGACATAATTCTAGTTCTAGCCTAGTTATCTTAATATGTCATATGCCACAGCAACATGATTGAGCTTCTTCATCAAAAATGTTGTAACCAGATCGTTAACCTTGGCATTTTCAGTCATTTATCATTCATAGACAGTTAAGCTGGTGCTATGCAAAAGTACTTCATCTTCAATAAGATTCATAAAAAGAACTTTTTGACAAGTACAGGTTTCTCTTAAGTCATACTGCTGAACTGGGTAATACAGTTAAACTCTAATGAAAACTGATTTCATAAAAGTATTAGTCAAAAGGCTTAATTGCATAGGAGTGAGTTAACTGGTGAATATGGTTATAAGTTTTTGGTTTTTTCTAAAAGATTACTGACTTATAATCTATTTTATAATTGAATTGTTTATCAGATATTTCTCTCCCTATTAATATTGAAAGTTATTGTTTTACTTCCAACCACACTGTTACCACCAATGTTTAGAAGGAGAATTCTCTAACGAAGTTGTCACAAAGTGTAACTACATGATGTGTAATAAGGCTTGCTCTATTTCTGTTGCTCAAAGCACATGTAGAATGCTTGTGTAACAGTTGGGTATAAGTGATAAAATATATGGCCAATAATTGTGTTTCCCCATTAACATACCTTTGAGTCTGTTCCTGATATCTGAATAGTTTTTCCCCCCGATGTGGATAACTAGGCAAATTAAAAGCAGGCCTAGCACCAAGGGGCATGATCTGAACCTGGGGTAGGAGCCATCAGCCCTGCATAGAGAGATGAATATTTTGATCATCAATGCTTTCTATTGAAAAATTTATAATCCCAAGGGGAAATGATGGAAAAATCTGCACATATTGAGGTATGGGGAAGTCACTGTGGCTTATACATAGTTTAACTTAAACTTACTGACTGAAGTGGCCTGTTTTATGGCCTTTTGGACAGGCATTGTACATCTGCTTTCCCCTTGAGGAGAGGAATGCATTTGAAAGTCAAAATGGAGTAACTGACTAGTTGATTGGGAGCACATGACCCCAGACCTTCTGGCGCCTCAGGGTTGATAGTGTTGACTGCCCCATTCTCACAATACCAACCAATCAGAGAATTATGCACAGCTGATCACATACCCTGCAACACCCCGCCTCCTTACCTGGCCTGTACATAAGCTTTGCTGAAACCCTTATGGGAGTTGAGGGTTTTCTTGGGCATGAGCCATCCCGTCCTCCTTGCTCGGCCCTGCAATAAACCTTTCTCTGCTCCAAACTCCGATGTTTCAGTTTTTTGGCCTCATGGTGCAGTGGACACACGAACTTGCCTTCGGTAATATGTAGTGTAAACAACTTTAGTATGCGCTGGGAAATCAAGAAATTTGTGTGACCCCATTTACTGAGATACTTGCTTTATTGCAGTGGTCTGGAAACAAACCTGAAATATCTCTGAGATATGCCTATATTGATCTCTGACCCACACAGTAAATGAGATAATAAGTGTGCGTGTCCTTTTAAACGCTAAGTGTGTAATCATTGTTTGCAGTAGAAAACTAACACCTGGGAAAGTGCCAGCTCCCAAAGCAAGGCTCCAACTTACAGATTAGTTCTGGAACATGGTGTCTGGGGCTAAGGAAGTTAAGATTTTCCCATGTGGCTCACCTACTTTTCTTCTAGGGTACTTCTCCTCCAATAAATATATCTTAATCCAGCAAGCTCTTTTACATATAAAATGCTCAAAAAATGAAACTGCTCCAAACATGTGCTGCTCTGTCATGAATTTCGTCGTGTCTTAGTGGTCTTTGTGTCTTTTGAAACACCAGGTGTGGAGAGCTCATTCTAGGTTCCATTGACTTGGAGAGAAATTGGCTGCCCTCCCTGGGAGGCACACTGTCCTTTGAGACCATTTTGGTCTTCAGAGAATAGAAGCAGGTTTCCTGGTATTTTGGTTATTTATCATCCTACTTTGTCCTCATTTGACATTCAAAATACATGCCTTCCTGTGAAATTTCCAGAAGAATAGATGGTGAGAGTAGCAGATTAGTTTGCTGGGTCCTTTAGCCAGTGATTATTTCAAAACTTTATTTTTTTTTAAGTAAAAAGAGAGTTCATTTACCCAAAACTATTTGTAATTTCTGTCCTTTGCTCCATGCAAACAAGGAATTCTCTGACACCAGCCTACAACTTAATTCTGGCACTATATGCCCAGAGGTAGCACCAGATCCCACGGGTTAAGGGCTCAGTCCTACAAGATTGCCCTGCCCCCTCCAACTCAGAGGTCAGAGGCAAGTCCTGGTTTTCACCCGTTCTCCTGACTGACTGGCTATAGATTGGAGTTTTTGATGACTCCCTCTTTCAGCTTGATTAATTTGCCAGAGCAGCTCACAGAAATTGGAAACATTTCACCAGTTTCATTCTAAGAGGATGTAACTCAGGAACAGCCAGATGGAAGAGATGTAAGGTGTGGAAATTCCATGCTTTCTGAGGTGCCCTCTTCTGGAATTTCCACCTGTTCGCTATCCGAGAAGCTCTCTGAATCCCGTCCTTTCGGGTTTTTATGGACGTTTCATTAGATCACTGGACATTGACTATCAATTCAACCTCTAGCCCCTCTCCCCTCCCTGAAGGTCAAAGGGTGGGACTATAAGTTCCAACCCTCCAATCACAGGGTTTTCCTGGCAACCAGCCTCCATCATTAGGTGATCCTAGGAGCATTCCAAAAGTTGCTTCATTAACAGGACAAAAACAACTTGACTTCTCTCACCACTTAGGAAATTAGAAGTGCTTTAGAAGCTCTGGGCTTAAAACGGGGGACAAAGACCAAAAACACATTTCTCATTGTAAATCAATATCACAGCATCCCATAGAAAACATGATGGAAGACAGACCGTGAAAATCATGGAAGAAGAAATACAGCTGATCAGTGCCGTGAAAAGATAATGATAGTTATCTATTTACTTAATGTTAATCAGAGACAGGCAAATCTAATTTCAATTTCAATTTTAGAATTTATTTGGCCAGTTTTAGGTTATCAAAGATTAATGAGAATGATAAAACCTAGTGTGGTCAAGGTCTAGAAATGTCGGGCAATTTCATATCATTTTGTTAGGGTTGTAGATGGATACAGCTAATCTGGAAGATTTCCATTGTGACTGTTCAGTGTCACCATTTATGCAGATCTTTATATATTCTTTATATTGAGACATGTTCACCACATATTGCTGAACAGAACACAGCATCCTTTATCCCAAACTACGTCCTGTAGATAGATGTTTGCAGGTGTGCAGTTCCACCTGCACAATGTACGAACTGAGAGAGGGGTTTAAAAGGTGGTCATAGTAGTTCTTTCTGGATGATGGGATTTGGGGTTACCTTGTTCTCATTTACCATATCTGAGAGACCAGCCTGTTCCCACCCATCCTCACACACTTCTGTGACAATAGCTCTGGGTCGTTGACTCCCCTTCCAGGTACCTGGCTGGACTCAATTCCCTGGGCAAAGCCACCCTGGGAAAGGAGAACTTGGTAGTCAGGCGATTTAAAGGAATGCAAAGGAAATTTTGGCCTACCGAGAGGAGAAAACAAAAGTCATTCATTTGAACACTGAAGAACAACTACTTTTGAAACTAGGAGAATCTTCCTGGACTAGGTGCCCCAAGACCACCACAGGTAGTTAGTTGCTTCTGTGGATTTTCAATATCCTTTTTTACTTTTCTTTTTGGAGCATTTGTCTATACTTCCCACTCTCTTATATTGTGAAAGTCTTTTTTCTTTTCCTTTTTTTTTTTTTTGAGAATGAAAGTTGTACACATGCAAGTCGGCCAAACCACAGAGTCCTCTACCAGATGGTGTTTCCCAGCCCAGCCACGCGAAACACTGGTGACTCAGACTGATAGGGAGAGGCTGGGTGCTTGTCACTAGAACTTGTGCATCTTGGGGTGGGGAGGGTTTTTCCAGCTTATCAGCTGTTTCCTTGGAAACAGTTGGGCTAATTTAAACTGTGGTCTGGATGGAAATTTTTATGAAGAACAAAAATGAGAATTTAGAAAATCATTTTTAGGTTTTATTTTCCCCTGGGCCCAACATTTACTGTAAGAGAAAGGCTGAAAAGGAAAAAAATGTGTGAGTCTTGGGTTTTCTCTGGAATGGGTGGCAACTGATATTCTGCTCTTTCTTCTGCTCAGGGTCTGGAAACCCCAAAGTGATGGGGCCAGGCTGCTGCTGGGGAAGCTGGTGGATTGAGAGTGGCCCCCTTCTAAAGGGGAGGCCTTAGCCCAGAGCCTGGAATGTCACCTAATTGTTCTTTTTTTTTTTTAATTGAAGTACATTCAGTTTACAATGTTGTATCAGTTTCTGGTGTACAGCCTAATAGTTCAGTCATACATATACATACATATTCATTTTCATATTTTTTTATTATAGGTTAGTATAAGATATTGAATATAGTTCCCTGTGCTATATAGTATAAACTTGTTGTTTATTTATTTTATAAGTAGTAGTTCGTATCTGTAAATCTCAAACTCCCAATATATCGCTTCCTACCACCTTCCCCCTCTGGCAACCGTAAGTTTGTTTTCTATGTCTGGGAGTCTTTTTCTGTTTTGTAAATAAGTTCATTTGTCCTTTTTTCAGATTCCACATACGAATGATATCATATGGTATTTTTCTTTCTCTTACTGGCTTACTTCACTTGGAATGACAATCTCCAGGTCCATTCATGTTGTTACAAATGTCATTATTTTATTATTTCTTATGACTGAATGGTATTCCATTGTATAAATATACCACATTTCTTTATCCAGTCATCTGTCGATGGACATTTAGGTTGTTTCTATGTCTTGACTATT
This sequence comes from Vicugna pacos, assembly GCF_048564905.1. Lineage (NCBI taxonomy): Eukaryota > Metazoa > Chordata > Mammalia > Artiodactyla > Camelidae > Vicugna > Vicugna pacos. The sequence continues at coordinate 3,200,642 of NC_133010.1, read as the reverse complement.
GTAAATAGTGCTGCTATAAACATTGGGGTGCATGTATCTTTTCGAATTAAAGTTCCCTCTGGATATTTATCCAGGAGTGGGATTGCTGGATCATGTGGTAAGCCTATTTTTAGTTTTTTGAGGGATCTCCATACTGTTTTCCATAATGGCTGCACCAAACTATATTCCCACCAGCAGTATAGGAGGGTTCCCTTTTCTCCACACTCTCTCCAGCATTTATCCTTCATGGACTTTTGAATGAGGGATTGTTTATTTTCCTTTTCTGCTATTTCATTGTTGGTGTAAAGAAATGCAACTGATTTCTGTATGTTAATCTTGTATCCTGCTACCTTGCTGAATTCTTTTATTGGCTCTAGTAGTTTTTGTGTGGAGCCTTTAGGGTTTTCTGTACATAGGACTTTTGACTTTAAATTCCACTATGATGTTAGTATCTCTATTTACCTGCTTTCTTTTTTGAGTGTGTTTGCTATCTCTTTGTCCATTCCTTTATTTTCTTCAAGTATGTCATTATTTTAATATAAAGTACACATGCTTATTATAGAAATATAAGAAATACAGAAAAGTATAAAGAAGAAATTAAACTACCAAAAATTCTACTATCTAAAAATAACTGATGATTACATTTGGTTGGCATCATTTCAGACAGCTCTCTATGCATATATAGTAAGAAGGATCTAGATAAAGACAAAGACAGAGAGATGAAAACAGTTGTATAAGGATGGTATCATTCTATATTTGACATATTTTTAACAACAAATACTGCTTTTAATTTTAAGTGATTTAACAGAAATGTTTAGATCAAACTACTTCAGGTAATTGTTTCTTCCCTACAAGGGAAATAAGTTCCTAAAAGATGTCACTAAATTAAGAGAATTTAAGAAATTGGAAACATTATGGGTTTTTAAAAAATGCTGGTTTCCAGATGGACAGGATTGGTTGATAATTTGCTAGGAAAGATAAGGAATTAGCAGTAGATATATCCTCCATCCTCACCTCTCCTTCCACCCAGGTTTGATACTTACATTATTTTAATTTTGTCAATGTTGTCAGAGTTTGCAACAATTGCATTCAGCATTGTGAAACCATAATTATCTCAGATGTTTATAGCACTCCTACATGTAAGTGAATTCTGTGCTCCCCATCAGACCGATGTTTATGGCTTCAGAGTAACAGGGCTCTTTATTTCAGTTCAACCTTTAGTGAGCCAGCTTTCACCACCAAGTAGACTTCTCAAAAGGGCTCATAGATGCTATATTTTCTGAGTCCTTTCATGTCTGAAAATGTGAGCTCTTGCCTTTATACTCAAGCTCCAACGTGGCTGGGTGGAATCCTCTTGGATCATATTCTTTTCCCTTGTAGACATTTCTCCTTTGTTCTGGCACTGATTGCTGCTGGAAAGACATATGAAACCTGCCCTATTTTTCACCTTGTAAATGAATTTCTTTTTGTCTTGGATGTAAAAAGTTTTTTTTTTAATTTTCTAAGCTTAATAGTTTAGCCAGAATGTGTCTGAAAGTTTAGTGTTATAGAATTTTCTACTAAGTGGAATGTATTTTCAATCTTGCAGATTTAGTCTTTGTTCAAATACTTGTAGGAGTTCATTTTAGAAATATAGACCTCTCGTTCATTTGGAATTTATTCCTGTCTTATGAGGGATGGATCCAATGTTATCTTTTTCCTAGTGACTATTCAGGTGTTGTTTGGGGCATTTTGAATTTAAGTGCTGATGGAACATGCAGGTGAAGTTGTCTGCAGGGCCACTGTCAGATCGGGGCTGAAGAGGAGGGGGTCAGGGACAGAGGTACTGATTTGAGGGTTATAGTGGGGATGTCCATACAAGAAGACAAATGGGACTGATAGGTGTCAAAAATCCAGAAATGGCTAAATTAAACCCACCAAATCAATAAACAGTAGTTAGTAAGAGTTTATTGTGTGTGTAAGAACAGCTTGTGAACTGGGAGCTTTTAAATTCAAAGACTTGAATGGAGCTCAGGTGCATGACCTTATAGGATGGCTAATAAAGTGACAGTGAGGAAGTTGTTTAACCTTTACAATGACTGGTTATTATAACAAGGGTTTCCAGACAGCAGGGAATGGGTTATAAAAGTGATCCTCTCATATCATTTTTGAAAAGCTGACTTAAGTTTCCTTTACACATTTACAGGAAGTAGACCAAGTTTTGCTTGTTTTAGAGAATAAACAAAATTAAATGTCACTTATGTGGCTTATGTGGTTTTGTCTGTTCAGGGAATTTTCAAGACTGGTCTCCCTTTTGAATTTAATTTCAACAGTTCCCCACTAAGGTTGACCTTATGGAATCAATAAAGCCCCTTGAATATTGCCAAAGCTTTGACTGGAGCTTCCAGTCAATCAGTTTTCCATTAGAACTGTAGAAATTCAGCAGAGTATGAACACCTAGTATAGCTTTACTCTCAGTTATCACCATTGATGGAACCGGTAAGGAATCACATATCATTTTTCTGTTAGTTGAGTTGTCAGGACAGATGGTCCTGAGTCACTGTTGCATTATCATCATAGACATGGAGGTCATATCATTGAGTTCATCCAGTTGTCTAATCCTGAGGGATACCATTTGGTACATGAGTGCCTGCCAAAAGGCAGGATGACAACTATAAGGAGAATAATAGCCAAGGACTGAAAAGTTCCCCAGAGCAGAGATTCCCAGGAGCCCAGATTTAACTAATTAAATAAATTTAAAAGTTATCATCAGATTCAGGTTTTACCTTTCCAAGTCAATCTATATATTTTTTTTGATAATGTGTAATTAACTTTCATTTTTTTCTGAGTGATTCACATAGGTACAGCACAATGTCTGAGCAATCACACGTCCTCATGATTGCTTAGGATGTTCATGAGGATGTTTTATTTCAGGAGACAGTGTTACAGGTGGGCGCCCACCTAAATTAGGCCTCTATACGGTGTGAGCAATCAGGTCATTGAATAAGAAGCCTTTCTATGGAATCAAAAGAAAAACAAAAGTTACTAGTTAGAGCAAATTATAAATGCAGTTTCTGAGTTTGGAAAGCAGCAGCTGAGAAAATTTCTAGATTTGAGTTAGGACCATCTTTAAATAATGGAATGAGGATGGTTGTTTCAATCTCATGGATTTTTTTCTGGTTTGTAGTTTGACTGTCTTTGGTGGTGGTATCAGGTGTTCTGGTAAACTCTCTTGAGTGGCCCATGCAGCAACAGGCATGAAGGTTGTCCATGCATGATCTGTTGTGGAGATTTCTCTGAGGTTAACAGGTAGATTACAAAACCTCAAAGACATGACTGAATCTGATAATGGGTAAACAATAGTTTTCTACTGAAACAGAATTTTTTTTTACAGTCACCCCATTTTTATCAAAGGTAATTACAATGAAACTAACTTGTAAGTCTAGTCTTACTAAACTTGGCTTGGTTATTTTATACATTTATGGTAAGAATAGTCATTCTGTGTATGACACTCCAATATGACACTCCAGTCAAAGCTTTGGTAATATCCAAGGGGCTTTATTGGTTCCATAAGGTCAACCTTTAGTTCCTTAAAATTGCCTAGTAGTAAGGAATCTCAAGATTAGGTCTTTAAAATTCTCATTAGGCTAAGAAGCCAGTTAAAGACTTGTCCAATTGTGTCCTGTTACAAGAACAGGTTCTTTTTGGACTTATTTAAATATATATATTGTCCTGAAAAATAATAATATTTGATAAGAGCTTCTGAATTCTGGAGGGATCAGGTAGGGAGAAAAACACAAATGTTTCAACTTTTGTTTACAAAAGTATATTTTACCAAATTGCTGTAGTTATAGGTAGCTTAAAAGAGAAGACAAAAATGGGTTCTGGAAAATATAACATTAAAAAACCAGCAATATTTTAAATTAAGTCATAAAAATTATAATCATCTTTATCAGTTCATTGTTTTCCATGTAGTTAATTATTTTGCTTGATTTTGGGTCAACAGTTTTATGAATCAGTTTTCCATTGGAATTTTAGAAATATTTACCCAATTCAGTGATATGATTTTTAAAGGTTTGAGAAACTCATTTTCTAGAATACCTGTCAGGGTCATTTCCATGAATATCTTTGAAGATGAAGCATTTTTGCCTGATGTTGGTTGTAAATACTTTCAGAGAGGAATCGAGAGTAAAACAGTAACTGCCTGAGAGCGACAAAAATTAAAAATGGCTGTGGTTAAAGGTCTGGTGAGAATTTATTTTAAAAAATTATGCAACTGATGAGCAAATTTGATTAATTTTGTGATACACAATATTTTAAGATAATAGATGGAATTACGATTGATAACATTATAACAGGATAAAACAGAAAAAGCTGTAAGTTTGCATTATATTTAATGTTAACAATTCTGAAGACATACATGTTTTTATTAAATCAATAAACTTAAACTAGCCTTTATTTATCAAATATTAGGTTCATAAATCCCAGATTATGTGAACCTAAATGGAAAACATTTGAGTTAGTTTCTACAGTTCTGTTTTAACAGTACTTAATTCATGTAAGCTTTTATTTTTCTTTAAGCCAATTAAATAGAATTCTTTAACAAAAACTCATATACATAATATACATACATACATAGATATACATAAATAAAGAGACACAAACAGAAATCTCATAGCTTTTGTTTTAAAATTTTAGCCATGTCTCAGGTACAGTAATGCAAAACTTGAAAGAATGGCTGGATCCAAATTGTATTTCTGGCAGATAGACTAAGATTACCTGCTCAAATGGTGTTAAGTCAAATCCCTAAAGTGACCCTTTCCTCTTCACCCTACTCCTCTCAGGTCCTTTGAAGGATGTCCAGTTTTTAAAGCCCTGTGCCTCCAAGCCTGGTCTCATTAGAGTCCTTGCCAGGCTCATGTGTGTACATTAGCACCCTGGTGACCTGAAGACTCCATGTAATTGTTTTATATATTCATGAGAATACATAAATGCCAGCATTTTAAATAATTTGATAAAGTCTCTGTAGCCACTCAAAACAAACAAACCAAAAAGAACAAAAAAGATTACCTGCTTCGATGGCCAAAGTGTTTTACTAAAATTTTAAAATTTGTGCACTGTAAAGATTCTTTTAGAGAAACTATTTTTGGAGTCATTTTGCCTTTCAGAAGCTTCTTAATGCCAATCAAAGAATGCATTCCCTTGTCTCTGAGAGGTTTGGGATCCTCTCTTTTCAAAGGTGCCCCTTTAGGTGGATTATCTTATCTAAGTTAAAGTTTCCTCAGAGTGGCCACTATAATTCCAAATTATCCAAACTTTCACCCATTTTCCGAAAAGGTACAAGAACCTGGCTTGTAGAGTATATATACAGGAAGCAGGAGTATTCGAAGGAGGTGGAGAAAGAGTTTTAGACCAGGTAGAACCCATCTTTGACTTTCGATTCACTAAGATCTCTTTAACTGTGAGGGGCCTTTTGTTTCCATAGATGTTCCAAAACACAGGAAATTGCGTGTGCCTCCCCATCCCCCACCCCCCACCTTTGGAAAAGATTAGGGTCACTTACCAAGAAGCTTCAATAAACAAAATACACGTATGCACAATAAAGTCAGAGAGCCCAAAACACAAAAAGGGAGCACAGCTCAGATTCAAGAGACCTGCACAGGAGCTCCATGCTTGGTGAGAAAGCAATGAGCCCAGAGGGCACCGTGGATTCCACAGCTTGATCTGCTCACCAACCTCAGTTGCTGGGGTGAGGTTGGAGGCTCCTTTGGATCCCACCTCTAACACCAGAAACTGTCAAAAATCCAGAACTAACAAAATTAAACCCACCAAATCAAACATAGTATTTAGAAAGAGATTATTATGCATATAAGAACAGTTCGTGAACTGGGAGCTTTTAAATGCGAAGACTGATATGAAGCTCAGGGGCATGATATTATAAGATGGTTTATAAAGTAAAAGGGGGGAGTTTAATTTTTACAATCATTGATTATTACAATGAGGTTTTCCAGAGGGATGGGTTAAAATTGATTACCTCATATCATTTTAGGAAGATAACTTAAATTTCTTTTATGATATCAGAGGCTCGTATAAGAAGTGGTCCAACTGAAGTTTTGCAGAATAAGCTAAATTAAATTTCATTTATGTGGCTTAAATGGTTTTGTCTGCTCAGGGGATTTTCATGTCTGGTCTCCATTTTGTATTTAAACACAGGAAAGAATATGTCAATGCCAACATAAACCAAGAGCCAAACCTTGGGAAACTTGTTCATTTGGGGAATGCAAAGAAGGAAAGAGAGGGAGGGGTTTGAAGAGGTAGGAAAAATGTCATGCAGCGTTAAGGAAGCCAGGGCAAGGGGATTTGAAGGAGGAGGGAATCAGCAGGGCCAAATGTACCACAGAGATGGAAGAGGATGAGGATTAAGAAAAGACCATTGGATTTGGTCCTGAAAGACTGGCCTCCATGGGAAGGGAAGGTCAGGAGCCAGGTGTAAAGGGAAAAGGAATGAGCAAATGATAAGTGCCACAGCTTTTTCCAGAACTATGTGGAAGCAGAGGAGAAGATAGAGCTGTTCAAGACTTGGCAAACAGAGGGAATGTTTATTTTAGGCAGGAGACGTTAGTAGTTTAGTAGAATCATGGAAGGGGTCAGGGAAAGGAGAGGTGGAAGACAAAGAAAAGGAGCACCTGGGTGACCCCCATCCCCCATCCATGTTCCCCAGGCTCCCAGTCCTCCTGCCCAGCTTGGAGAAGGGCCTGGTTCTCGAGGTGGGTAGCAACATGTTTTTGTTTTGTTTTGTTTGTAAAAATAAATAGTAATGAAAGGAAAATCTTCACAGGCCATGGAAGCCAACTGGCAAGACCATCCCCAAAGGGCAGTTTTAAAATTGCTCTTGGCAGAAGCACGCTATGAGAAAAAAAAAAAAAAACAAAACAGTGTGACCCATAATGAGGAAAACACACACTGGGGTTAGTAAGTTCTGGGATGATTATTTCAAAATTCAATATCACAATCAGTGTATTCTGAGTCTTGTGAAAAGATAAACACTTGGGAATAGTAAGGTCCATTTAAGGAAAGGACTGTGAGCTATGAAGACATTAAAATGAAAATAAAAGGCATTTTATTGGTCCAGGAAAAGACAATTTGATCAATGGAACAGAAAAGAAAGTCTGGAAACAAACCCATGTACATATGAGAATTTAATATTTGCTAAAAAAAATACCATTTCAAGGCATTAGGTAAGGAAACATGACTTGGTGTTGGAATAATTGGTTATCCACTAAGAAAAAAAGTTGTAACCCTACCTCATACTAGTCACAAAATTAAATGAGAGATGCTTAAAGACTGAAATCATTTTAGGTGCTATAAATACATTAGGAGAAAAGGCAAAATAAGGAGGGGGGAAAGAGAAGACCTTCTACACAAGGCGCACACACACACAAGTAAGACAAAAAAGAAAAATAGGAAGTCTCATAAGTTGAATACAACATTAAAAAAAACACTTGTAAATGACAAATGACAAATAACAAGTGACAATGAAGAGAACAGGAAAATGACAGGGTTTGTCTTGGATGATAAAGGAGGAAGCTGGCCTCCTCTGGCTGTGCCCAGCCCCGCTAAATTTCCCCCAGCAATGACTTTCCTGTCCTTCGAGGAAGGATCTGGGTGGGCCCACCTATTCCAGACCCCACCCTGCTGCCCCTCACTGAGCAACTCTAATGAGCTCTGCCCCGAGGACCAGTTCTGACTTTGAATCCTGTGCAGCTGGTAAGAGGGCCTATCAGGAAACAGCAGCCCTAGAATCACAAGGTCTGCCTTTCTGAGAGCTTTGCCCCTTTAGCATTTCCTGAGGGTCCTTTTCTCCTTCATCTCCTCTACTGTCTGCCCTGAACTGCTGCAAAAATGAAATAAAGCCTTTGCGAGCAAATCAATTCAGCATGTGCCTGGCGAATATGAGGTCTGGGTAAGCTGGATGGAGGGACATAAGAGCTGGAGGCTGACTTGGAGATCCTCTTGGGACCCATTTTCAGATGAGGTGAGTTCTGGAGAGGTCGTTGATCAACATCCCTCTCCTGAGTGTCCACCATGTACCAGGCATTGTTCTCAGCTTGGGTTGGGTGTTAAGCAATGGTGAAGATGGACAACTCTGCCCCATGGGGCTGTTGAGGGGGACAAACAAAATCAAATGCAAAGAAGAAGAAAACTGGCTTTCAGGATAAATGTCAAAGAGAACTTTCACGTGGTGTGATGTGGAGTGGTTGGTGGCAGGTGGGCAAATCAAGGATGGTCTTGATCTCCCAGCTAAGACTCAAATGAGGAGAAGCTAGATGGACAAAGAAGGGGAGTGGGCTGGGCCAGGGAGCAGCCTGGCTGAGGTCTGGGCTGGGCTGAGCTTGGTGTGTCTGGTTAGTAGGAAGAAAGGCAATGTGTAGTAGGTGGGGAGGAGCTGGTAGGGGTGTGGCTGGCAGGCAGGCAGAGCGTTTTAAGCCAGGGAAGGACTTGGGATGTTTCTCTGAATGTGATGGAGAGTCTGAAGCAGGGATTTGATTTGACCTCTAGGGCAGCAGAAGCGGAAGCCAGGAGACCACTTGGGAGGCTGCTGCATGTCCGGGTGGCTTGGCTAACATGACAGTGGAGGGGGAGGGAAGAGGTCTGGCCCGGGATGTGATGTGGAGGGATGGCCAGCGGGACTTGCAGGTGGTGGGCTGGGCAGTAAACGGTAAGAGGAATCCATTGAGGTCCCAGGTCTTTGCCTTGCAGATTCCCCACTGAACAAAGCAAGACGCACCATCACAGCATACTGCAGTCAGTGCTGGCTCAAGCCAGGACTATGACACCCCTTGACCATCTTCTTCTTGCTCCTGCCCTCCAGGACTCTGCTGGCCACATGAAAGTTCCATCCCTTAAGTGGAAGCTCTGTAATAGAAGAAACTAATCCAGGTCCTACACTAATAGGAAAGGGAACGTGTGTGTATTTTATTTGTGGCCTTTGGTCAGTTTAGCTTTTCTCAAAATATTTTCTAGGTGACAGTGATATTGTGGAATGCTCTGCACTACAGCTGCCTGCTACATCCTCCTTGTCGGGTCTATAAACATATCATATTTAAGGCTCTGAGAAGTCCTGTGGCCAGGATACCTGTTTATCTTTCCCAAACTCCGTTTACCATGGAACCCCTTTTACTGACCCTGTGTTGGCATCTTAAGGACCTGTACTCTGCAGATAACACTTGGGGACACTGAGCTAATCCATTATTGCTCCAAGTAGTAAAGCCTAAGGCGGGGTAAAGGTAGGCTTTTGGTGAGAGATGGTCCCCTGAATTGTGCCCCGTTCCATATGCTAGAGTACAGAGCCACACCGATGTCCTGAGTGAGAAGGGAAGCTGTTTCTCTCTCTGCCCTGAATCATACTGTGTCCTCAGCCCTGCAACTTGAGCCCCAGGGTTGCTTGGAGAGAGTTCCATTGGCTTCCATCTGTACCATCTCTTCATAGGCCCACTTGTTCTAAGGGAGGCTGGAGAATCAGCTTCAGGTCATCTCTGACTCTGCCCCTAAATTACACTGAGCAGGTGCCCATACCTCCTTAGAAATCTAAATCATGCAAATAGACATACTGGGGTGCAGGGTGACCACAGTTCATCAGAGGCAGCCAGGACTCGGGCCAAGTGCATGCAGAATGCATCTAGCACCCACAAGCGTCAGTTCAGGAAGGATGTGGTGGCAACCATGGGATAGGGTGACAGTGTCCGCTGGGTGGATTGTGTGTATTGGCTGGGGTGGCTGAGGGCTGAGCGGCAGTGAGCAGCCCTTACTTCTGGCCTCTAATTCTTGCATCGCGTTCACATTCCTCCCCTTAAGTCCCTCTGGGCCCTGTCTGATGGCACAAGAGGACACAGAGAAGATGCTGCTTGGAGTGGAGTCAGCCCCCGCCCACTCCAGCTGGTCCAGCTCCCACATCTAGGGCTTGGTTCCACTCCAACATCAGGGAAAAGTGCCTCAAAGTCCCTTAGGCCCACTGTTGCTGGTTTTGAGACATCTAGAACAGAAATCTGCAATTACACCCTCCAAGAGGCTGGGAAGAAGCCATCCTGAGGTTCAGACAGGAAGCCCACAGCCCCAGACAGTCTCCCTGTGCTCCTCACACAGGCCTGCCAAGCAGGCAGGGTGAGGTTACTTACCTGGGCCAGGCAGAGGAAGCAGAAGTTCAGGGAGTGATGCAGTGGCTTGGGCAGGGCTGAAGCTGGAGTCAGACCCGGGCTCTCTACTCCCGACCCAGAGCACTCCTCGTGCAGGTAGAGGATTCGGCAAATGTGGAAGTTGTGTGAGGTTGTGGGCCCCCTGGTCTCATGTGACTGAGTGGGCAGCTCCTGGAAGAGGGAGTCATGAGCTTGCATGACCTGTGGCTTCCAGATGGATCCTTGACCTTGCACAGGTAGTGGGTGCAGGGAAGCACCCTTAGCCTGAGTAAGTATTATTCGCAGTGTCCATCTTCAAAAAGAACACATTTGCTTAGACCCTCTTGAAGGAAATACCACAACAAAAGAAACTGGGTATGTGGCCCGTGAATGAGCCCTGGACCCAGCTTCAAAGTGCTTCCAGGTATACCCACAAATGGCTGTGTGACCTTGGAGAGATCACTTACCCTCTCTGGGCTTCAGTTTCTAGAACCAGCAAATGGCAGCAATATTTGTCCTAAGCACTATACAGAGCTATTTCGAGGATCAAAGACAGAAATGGATGTGGAGGCATCCTGCAATCTGTACAATGGACAGCATTTTCTTATTATTCAGGAGCCGGAAGGCACGGAGCCAGTGTTTTCACAGCATCCCCTGCCCCCAAGTCCATTAAAATCAACTTAGAACTTCCCAGCGGGATGATTTCACTTCTTGTCTGGAAGCCTCACTTAATCGTTTCTTCAGCTGGCTGATCTAGGGTGGTTTTCAGAATGTAAATTTGCCCACAAATTGTAAACAAGTTCGGGCAGATCAGCTCCAGGGGAGAAGGTAGTGGGGGGATTGGGTTGAACTTGCTGGGGATATTACGGTATGCAGTCTCAGGAGATTTACACCATCCTTGCGATGCTTCCTTACTATACACAGATGATGATACTAGAGAGAGCCTCTCTGTAGGAACAGGACTAATTATGTTGCTCTAGAAAGTGTTTCTCAAAGTGGGTTCCCTTAAGATACTCAATGATAAAGGGTTTGTTCCCTGGTCATATCTCTTTGGCAGGCCTCTGAATCTGCATACTACCTCATCCTCTTAACAATGACCAGTGAGCACTTTTCTTTTTAAAGGTTCTGAGAAGCCTAGAACTTTAATTTAATTTGGTATTTTCCAAACTTACTTTGTTGGGGAACCCCAGCCCATATTTCAGCCCAAGAGTGCTGCAGGGGTAGGGGAGGTGTCAGCGGAGGCAGTGTGGACCAGCTGCGCACACAGGATTTAACAACAGCCTGGCTTAGTTGGGATCAGGCTTGGCTGGGAAGCCCAGGCCTTCAGGTCTCAATGAGCACGTGCTGGCCTCCAGCTGTAAGCAGCTTACGGGCTGGCCAGAGATGGAACTGACCTTCATGTCAGCTGGTTCACGGAGGCTCTGGGGCGGAGGGAGGGTTTAGCGTCCTCCCAGAGACAGTCTGTCTGGGATGGATCCGGGACTGGAGTCAGGGAGGTCACTGCGCCAGGTGCAAGGGTCTAGTGGCAACAGTAGCTTGGTGCCAGTCTGGCTGTGTGTTTAAATCCTACCTCCACCACCGATGAGCTCTGTGAGTTTGGGCAAGTCCCTTCCACTCTGTATGTCTCTTGTTCTTCATTTGAAAAGGAGGTTGCTGATAATAGTACCTGTCCCATCTAGCGGTAGGAGCTCTGAGGGCTTCAAAAATTGCCAGCTGTTATTTTAATGCAAACCTCTGTTTTCTTTCTCCTTCGCCTTTGAAGCCGCTTCCTCCTCAGGTGCCTCTCTGGCATGCTGGGAGGGTGGGGTGGGGGGAGTCAGCCCATTGAGGGCAGCTGAGGGAGGTGCCACTTTAGAAATCAGGGCCTGACAAGGTAGGGAAGCAGGTGCTGGGCGCAGGGGCGGGGGCGTACTCCAGCTCTCCTCAAGCTCCCACAGCCCCCTCTTGCGGATTGAAGTCTGATTCGGGTCAGCTGTGTTGCTGGCTAAGAACGCTGTTAAGAAAACTCACAGGCTTTCTGACGTGGAGGTGGGGGAGACTGAGCGGCCTCCCCTGGACAGGCTGGCAAGCTCTCAGCTCCGGCCAGACAGGTCCATCCCCAACCCTGACCCGCTCACATCTCGGGGGACCTTCACTGTCCTGTTGGCCAGTGGCCCATGGAGAAGGACACCGGAAAACAGGTGAGAGGCTCTGTTCCTGTGGTTTCTGGTCACTGGGGCAGCCCTGTGCTGGGGCAGGAGGGTCGAAAGGGGAGTCTTTGTCGACCAAAATGTTGTCATCCAAGTGCCTGGAATTCTGCCGTTGGAAAGAATCTTTGGATTACGGCCCCTAGGGCTCCAAACAGATGCTTAATGTGTGTATGTGCCCCGAGGCAGGCCTTAGGTGCAGTACAGTATCGCTGTAGCTGCAGGGGGCGGGGTGGGGTGCTGAATCAAAAGAACAGGCAGTGGATCAATGCTGAGAACAGTGCACAAGAATGAGAGATGGTGCAGGCTTAAGAACAGAGCAGGGTGGAACAGCCCCAGTGGGGTCAGGGGGGCTAGGAGGCCAGCATTCCAGCTGTGCCATTATTTTCAAGGTGAAAATGACCCGGTATGGGTCAGATGGGAGTCTGTCATGGGTAAAGGGAGAGAGTGGTTCAGACCATCCCTAAGGCTGGTGGATGATGGTAGGCCTCCTGGGGGGACACACTTGGTCAACTCCCAGTTTTTCTCCTTCTTTGTGGTTTGAGGCTCCAGGACAATGAAGCACTAGGGTGGAAGTGATAAGACGTTGCCAGTGGGAAGCGACGGAGGTCTGAGTGAAGCGCTAGGGCAGGCAGGGGAGGCTCCGTGAGCCCTGGCTACGGCCTAGCGACCTCGCCCCGCTCCATCCGGCTGGAGACCCTCCGGGCAGTGGCGGTAGAGGCGGGGCAGCGGGGGGGCTCGGGTTTCCCGGGGTGAGCAGTGGCCCGAGGCCAGCCAGTCTCCACTTGTCTCCTTGTGCGCCTGGGGGTGGGGGCAGGGGGCAGGGGGCTTCTCCTCCCCCCTCCGCCCGCCGAGTCTGCCCTCGGCTGCCCCTTCCGCATCCCCTTTTCTCCGCCGTTTGTCTTCCTCCCCCATCTCCAGCCAGGAAACCCACGACCCAGTGTTCCTCTCCCTGTTCTGTCTTCACCCGCGTCCCTCCCGCACTCTTGGCTCCTCCCCGCAGGGGATGGTTTGGCAATACAGGCAACCACTCTCCCAACTCGACTCGGGGTGCCGTGGGGCTTGGGGCTGCTGCTGAGCAACTCTTAACACAGCTGTTCTGGACAACCCTGGTGACATGAATGTGACATCTCTGCTTAGCTACCACAAAGAGACATCCACAGAAGCTTAGGTTCTCCTGGGCTTGGTAGAAATGGGGCTGACTTTTCTGGGAAGAGCAGGACCAGGCCTATGCTGCGGTAGACAGACCTTGTTAAAGCTCTTAGTGCCACAAGCCCCGAGTCAGGATGTTTTGGGAGAGGGGTGTCCAAAGTTGGAACATTTTTGGAGGAGAGTCCTGGGAGGTTTCAGGAGTGACGTCTCCTTAGATGCCTTTTAGGGATGTCTGGGGCTCTATTTCAGCTTATCTTGCTCAGCTGTAAAAAGCATTATGGAAGGTCAGGGGATGCCCAGAAGTGTGCAGACACAGGAGGGAACAGACACACTGTGTGCAGGCCCAGGATTGTGCAGGCCCAGGAGTGTGCAGGCCTATGTGTGTGCAGTCCCAGTGGTGAGCCAGCCCTGGAGAAGTGAGGCACAGGTGTGTGCAGACACATGAGTTTGCAGACACAGGAGTGTGCAGACCAATGAGTGTGCTGGCACACAAATGTGCAGGCCCAGGAGTGTGCATACACAGGGCAGAATAGGACCAGGTGTGTGCAGGCCCAGGAGAGGGCAGGCGATGACTGTGCAGGCCCATGAGTGTGAAGAAACAAGACGGAACAGGCCCAAGGGAAGACCAGTCGAAGTGGGGGAAGGTGCATGAGAGGGCAGGCCCAGTGTTGTGCAGGCCCAGGAGTGTGCACACACAGGAGTAAGCAGCCCAGGGTTGGGCAGGCCCAGGAGATTGCAGGCCCAGGAGTGTGCAGGCCTATGTGTGTGCAGTCCCAGGGGTGGGCAGGCCCTGGAAGGAGGGAGGCCCAGGTGTGTGCAGACCCAGGGAGGGCAAGAACAGGGGTGTGCAGGCCAAGGAGTGTGTAGGCTTAGGGGTCTACAGGCATAAGAGTCAGCAGGCCAATGTGTGAGCAGGCCCAGGAGTGTGCAGGCCCAGGAGTGTGCAGGCACAGGAGGGAGGTGGCCCAGGATAGTTCATGCCCTGTAGTGGGCAGGCCCAGGAGGGAGGAGTCCCAGGAGTGTGCATCCCAAGATATGTGCAGGCCCAGGTGTGTGCAGGTCCAGGAAGGAGCAGACCCAGGTGTCCACCGGCCTAGTAGTGTGCAGGCACATGATGGAGCATGCCCAGGTGTGTGCAGGCCCAGGGGTGTGCAGAAAAATTAGGGAGAAATCCCGGGAGTGGGCAGGCCCAGGAAAGGGCAGGACCAGGATTGTGCAGTCCCAGGAGTGTGCCAGCCCATGAGTGTGCAGGACCAACAGGGAGCAGGTTCAGGAGTGTGCAGTCCCAGGAGTGTGCAGACCCAGGAGAGGGGCGTCCGAAGTAGGGGCAGGCCCAGGAGTGGGCAGGTCCTGGATTGTTCAAGCCCAGGATGGAGCATGCCCATGTGTGTGCAGGCCGAGCTGTTTGCAGGCCGAAGTGTTTGCAGGCCCAATAATGTGCAGACACTCTACTGTGCAGGCCAAGGAATGTGCATAGTCAGGAGAGGGCAGGGCAGGTGAGTGCCGGCTCAGAAGAAGGTATGTCAATGTGGGGGCAGGCCCAGGAGACGGCAGGTCCAGAAGATTGCAGGCACAGGAGTGAGCAGGCCCAGGAGTGTGCAAGCACAAGAGAGTTTAGAGAGGAACAGGAGTGGGCAGGTCGAGGAGTGTGCAGACACAGGAGTGTACAGCCCAGGATTGTGCATACACAGGTGTGAGCAGACCAAGGACTATGCAGGCACAGGAGGGAGCATGCCCAGGATTGTGCAGAAAAAGGATGGAGCAGGACCAGAAGTGTGCAGACACAAGACGGAACAGGCCCAAAAGGGGGCTGGACGAAGTGGGGGAAGGTGCATTAGAGGGCAGGCCCAGTAGTGTGCAGGTCCAGGTGTGTGCACACACAGGAGTAAGCAGCCCAGGGTAGGGCAGGCCCAGGAGTGTGCAGTCCCAGGGGTGAGCAGGCCCTGGAGAAGTGAGGCCCAGATGAATGCAGACTCAGGAGTGTGCAGACACAGGACAGTGCAGGCCCACGAGTGTGCAGGCACACGAATGTGCAGGCCCAGGTGTGTGCAGACACAGGGCAGAGAAGGACCAGGTGTTTGCAGGCCCAGGAGAGGGCAGTCCCCTGTGTGTGCAGGCCCATGAGAGTGCAGTCACAAAACGGATCAGGCCCAGGAGTGTGCAGACACAGGGCAGGGAAGGACCAGGTGTCTGCAGGCCCAGGAGAGGGCAGACCCATGACTGTGCAGGCCCATGAGTGTGAAGAAATAAGATGGAGCAGGCCCAGGATTGTACAGCCCAGGATTGTGCAGACACAGGAGTGAGCAGGCCAAGGACTACGCAGGCACAGGAGGGAGCATTCCCAGAAGTGTGAAGAAAACAGATGGAGCAGGACCAGATATGTGAAGACACAGACGGAACAGGCCCAAGAGAAGGCCGTTCGAAGTGGGGGAAGATGTATGTGAGGGCAGGCCCAGTAGTGTGTAGGCCCAGGAGTGTGCAGACACAGGAGTAAGCAGCCCAGGGTAGGGCAGGCCCAGGAGTGTGCAGGCACAGGAGGGATCAGTCCCAGGGGTGTGCAGGCTCAGGAGTGTCCAGGCCCATGTCTGAGCAGGCCCAGCAGTGTGCAGGCTCAGGAGTGTGCAGGCCCAGGAGAGGGCTTGACCAATGCTGTTCAAGCGCAGGAATGGGGAGTCCCAGGAACGTTCACGCCCAGCAGAAGGCAACCCAGGTGTTTGCAAGCCCAGGAGTGTGCAGGCACTGGAGTGGTCAGTACAGGTGAAGGCTGTCCCAGGAGAGGGCAGGCCCAGGAGTGTGCAGGCCCAGGGGTGAGCAGACACATTCTTGTGCAGACACAGGAGGGAGCAGGCACAGTATTGTTCAGGCCAGGATTTTGCAGTCCTAGGTGTGTGCAGACACATGACAGTGCAGGTCCAGGGGTGTGCATTCACAGTAGGGTGTAGGCCCAGGAATGTGCTGCTCCATGTGAGGGCAGGCGCAGGAGTGTGCAGGCCCAGGATTGGGCTGGCCCAGGAGTGTGCATGCACAGGAGAGGGCAAGAACAGGAGTGTGCAGGCCAAGGAGAGAGCAGGCCCAGGTGTGTGCACACACAGGAGAAAGCAGCACAGGGTAGGGCAGGTCCAGGTGTGTGCAGGCATAGGAGGGAGCAGTCCCAGGTGTTTGCAGGCTCAGGAGTGTTCAGGCCCAGGTCTGTGCAGGCCCAGCATTGTGCAGGCCCAGGAGCGTGAAGACCCAGGTGAGGGCAGGCCGTAGAGTGGGCAGGACCAGGAGAGGGCTTGCCCAATGTTGTTCAAGTGCAGGAATTGGGAGTCCAAGGACCGTGCTCGCCCAGCAGAGGGAAGGCCCAGGAGTGTGGAAGTCCAGGTGTGTGCAGGCACAGGAGAGGGCAGTACAGGTGAGGGCTGTCCCAGGAGAGGGCAGGCCCAGGAGAGTGCAGACACAGGAGAGGGCTGGCCCAGGAGGGTACAGCCCCAGGATTGTACAGGCCCAGGGCTGTGCAGTCCCAAGTGTGTCTTGGCCAAGTTGAGGGCAGGCCCAGGATTGCGCAGGCCAAGGAGAGGGCAGGCCCAGGATTTTACAGGCCGAGGAGTGTACAGGCTCAGTAGTGTGCAGGCCCAGGAGAGGGCAGGCCAAGTAGAAGTAAGACCCTGGAGTGTGCAGGCCCATGAATATGCAGACACAGAAGTTTTCTGTCCCAGGAGTGTGCAGTCCTAGGAGAGGGCAGTACAGGTGAGGGCTGTCACAGGAGAGGGCAGGCCCAGGTGTGTGCAGACACAGGACAGGGCAGCCCCAGGAGTGTGCAGGCCCAGTAGTGTTCCAGCCCAGGCCAGGGCAGGCCCAGGACTGTACAAGTCCTGGGGTGTGCAGGCCCAGGTGTGTGTAGGCACAGGAGGGAGTAGACCTACTATTGTGCCAGCCCAAGAGTGTGCAGACACATTAGGGAGCAGGCTTAGGAGTGTTCAGCCCCGTACTGTGCAGGCACATGAGTGAGAAAGGCCAGGAGTGTGTAGGCCAAGGAGTCTACATGCACACATGTGTGCAGTCCCAAGAGTGTGACAGCACAGTGGGGAGCAGGACCAGGATTGTGCCTGCACAGAAGTGTGCATGTCCAGTAATGTGCATACACAGGAGTGTTCAGACTCAGGAGTGTTCAGACACAGTAGGGAGCAGGCACACATGTATGCAATCCAAGGAGAGTGTAGGCCGATTAGTGTGCAGGTCCAGTAGTGTGAAGGCCCAGGAGTGTGCAGAAACAGGATAGGGCAGGCCCAGTTTTGTGCATTCCCAGGAGTGTGCAGGCGCAGAAGTGTGCAGTCCCAGGGGTGTGACGACACATGTGGGAGCAGGTCCAGGATTGTGCAGACAGAGGTGTGTGTGGGCCCAGGAGATGGCAGGCCCAGAAGTGTGCAGACACAGGAGGGAGCAGGCCAAGGTGTGTGCTGGCCCAGGATTGTGCAGGCCCAGGAATGTGCAGGCCTATGTGTGTGCAGTCCCTGGGGTGAGCAGGCCCTGGAGAATGGAGGCTCAGTTGTGTACCGACATAGAGTGTGCAGACAGAGGATTGTGCAGGCCCACGTGTGTGCAGGTACACGAATGTGTAGGGCCAGGATTGTGCAGACATAGGGCAGAGCATGACCATTTGTGTGCAGTCCCAGGAGAGGGCAGACCCATGAGTGTGCAGGCCCATGGGTGTGCAGACACAAGACGGAACAGGCCCAGGAGTGTGCAGACACATGGCCGAGCAGGTCCAGATAAGTGCAGGCCCGGGGAGGGCAGACCCATGAGTGTGCAGGCCCATGAGTGTGAAGACACAAGACGGAAGAGGCTCAGGAGTGTGCAGGCCCAGGAGTGTGCAGAAAAAGGACGGAGCAGGACCAGATGTGTGCAGACACAAGACGGAACCGGCCCAAGAGAGGACCAGTCGAATTGGGGAAGTTGCATGAGAGGGCAGGCCCAGTAGTGTGCAGGACCAGGAGTGTGCACACACAGGAGTAAGCAGCCCAGGGTAGGGCAGGCCCAGGATTATGCAAGCACAGGATTGAGAAGGCCCATGAATGTGAAGGACCAAGCGTGTGCATGCAAAGATTGTGCAGACACAGGAGGGAGCAGGCACAGGATAGTTCAGGCCCAGGATTTTGCAGACCTTGGTGTGTGCAGACACATGACAGTGAAGATCCAGCAGTGTGCAGTCACAGGAGGGAGTAGGCCCAGGAATATGCAGCCCCATGTGAGGGCAGACCCAGGATTGTGCAGGCCCAGGATTGGGCTGGCCCACGTGTGTGCATGCCCAGGAGAGGGCAAGAACAGGAGTTTGCAGGCCCAGAACAGGGCTAGCCCAGGCATGTGCAGGCCCAGGATTGTGCAGACCCAGGTGATGGCAGGCCCCAGGATGTGCAGGCCCATGAGAGGTCTTGCCCATGTGTGATCAAGTGCAGGAATGGGGAATCCCAGGACTGTGCATGCCCAGCAGAGGGCAGGCCCAAGTGTGTGCAGGCCCAGGAGTGTGCAGGCACAAGAGGGAGCAGACCCAGGAGTGTGCAGGAACAGGAGGGAGCAGGCCCAGGTGTGTGTAGGCCCAAGAGTGTGCGGCCCCAGGAGACGGCAGGCATAGGTGTGTGCATGCACAGCAGGGAGCAGACCCAGGAATATGCAGGCCCAGGACCGTTCGCGCCCTGCAGAGGGCAGGCCCAGAAGTGTGCATTCCCAGGTGTGTGCAGGCCCAGGAGATGACAGTCACAGGAGGGAGCAGACCCAGTTTTGTGAAGGCCCAGGACCGTGCACGCCCAGCAGAGGTCAGTCCCAGTACTGTGCAGGCCCAGGTGTGGTCAGGCAAAGGAAGGAGCAGACCCAGTAGTGTGTAGGCCCAGGAATGTGCAGGCCCAGGTGGGAGCAGGCTGAGGATTGTGCAGGCCCATGGGTGTGCAGTACCAGGAGTTTGAAGTCCCAGGAGTATGCATTCACAGGAGGGAGCAGGTACAGGAGTGTGCAAGCCCAGGAGTGTGCAGGCCCAGGAGTGTGCAGGCCCAGGTGTGTGTGGTCCAGGTGTTGCAGGCCCAGGTGTTTGCAGTCCCAGGTGTGTGCAGGTACCATGAGAGGGTCGGGTGAAATGGGAGCTGGCCCAGGATAGGGCAGGGCCAGTGGTGTGCAGGCCCAGGAGTGTGCAGACACAGGTGTCAAAAGGGCCAGTATTGTGTAGACCTAGGAGTGTGCAGGCCCCGTAGTGTGAAAACACAGGAGGGAGCCTGTACAGGAGTGTGCAGGCCCAAGAGTGTACAGGCCCAGTTGTTTGCAGGGCCAAGATTGTGCAGTTCCAGGAGTGTGAAGATCCATGGGTGTGCAGTTCAAGGAGTGTGTAGGCCCAGGAGAGGGCTGGACCAGGAGTGTGCAGGCCCAGGAGATGGCAGGCACAGGAGGGATCAGACCCAGGTGTGTACAGGCCCAGGAGTATTCAGGCCCAGGATGGAGCAGGCACAGGAGGGAGCAGGCCCAGGATTGTGCAAGCCCAGGACTGTGCAGGAACAGGAGGGATCAGGCCCAGGAATGTGCAGGCCCACGAGTGTGCAGTCCAAGGTGTGTGCAGACACAGGAGGGTTCTGGCACAGGATTGTGCAAGCCTAGAAGTGTGCAGGCCCATGAGTGTTCTGGCACAGGTGGAGGCAGGCCCAGGAGTGTGCAGAGACAGGTGTGTGCAGGCCCTGGACTGTGCAGACCCAGGAGTGTGCAGGCCCAGTTGTATAAAGGCCCAGGATTGTGCCGACACAGGAGGGAGCTGTCCCTCTAGTGTGCAGGCCCAAGAGTGTGCAGGTCCAGGAGAGGGCTTGCCAAATTGGGGCAGGCCCAGGAAAGGGCAGGCCCAGGAGAGTGCAGGCCCAGGAGAGTGCAGATACAAGATGGTGCAGTCCCAGGAGAGGGCTGGCCCAGGGGAGGGCAGGTCCAGGAGTGTGCAGTCCCAGGAGTTGCAGGCCCAGGTGTGTGCATGCCCAGGAGTGGGCAGGTCCAGGAGACAACAGACCCAGGATTGTGCAGGCCCTGGAGTGTGCATTCACACGAGGGAGCCGGCCCAGTAGTATGCAGGCTCAGGAGAGTGCAGGCCCTGGTGTGTGTAGACACAGAAGGGAGCAGGCCCAGATGTGTGCAGGACCTGGAGTGTGCAAGCATAGGAGGGAGCAGGCCAAAGACTGTCCAGGCCCAGGAGTGTGCAGACACAGGTGTGTGCAGGCCCAGGTGTGTTCAGACACAAGAGAGTGGAGGCCCAGGATTGTGAAGTCCCAGGAGAGTTCTGAGACAGGAGTGTGCAGCCCCTGGAGTGTGCAGACACAGGAGAGGGCAGGACAGGTGAGGGCCGGCCCAGGAGAAGACAGGTCCATGAGTGTGCATGCCCAGGAATGCACAGACCCAGGACTGTGCAGTCCTATGGGTGTCTAGGCCCTGGATAGGGCAGGCTCAAGAGTGCACAGGCCCAGGAGTGTACAGGCCCAGGGGTGTGCAGGACCAGGAGTGTACAGGCCCACTTTTGTGCAGGGCCAAGGTTGAGCAGGTCCAGGAGTGTGCAGGCCCATGAGTGTGCAGTTCAAGGTGTGTGCAGGACCAGGATTGTGAAGACCCAGGTGAGAGCAGGCACAGGATTGTGAAGGCCCAGGAGTCTGAAGGCCCAGGCATGTGCCGGCACGGGATGGAGCAGGCCCAGGTGTGTGCAGGCCCAGGAGAGGACAGGCCCTGGAATGGGCAGGCTCAGGGCTGTGCAGACACAGGAGTGTACAGACCCAGGTGATGGCAGGCCCAGGATTGTGCAGGCCCAGTAGTGTGCAGACACAGGAGTTTGCAGGCCCAGGAGAGGGCATGTCGAAGTGAAGTCAGGTCCAGGAGTGTGCAGGCACTGGAGTGTGAAGGCCCAGGATTGTGCAGGCCCAGGATTGTTCAGGCCCAGGTGTGTGCTGGCACAGTAGGGAGCAGGCCCAGGTGTGTGCAGTCCAGGAGTATACAGGCCCAAGTATGTGCAGACACAGGAGGGTGCTGGCACAGGGGTGTGCAGGCACATGAGTGTGCAGGTCCAGAGGTGAGCAGACACGGGAGAGGGCAGGACAGCTGAGGGCCGGCCCAGGAAATAGCAGATCCAAGTGGGGGCAGGCCCAGGAGAGGGCCAGCCAAGGTGGGGGCATCACCAGGAAAGGGCATGTCCAGAAGTATTCAGGTCGAGGAGTGGGCAGACACTGCAGTGTGCAGGCCCAGGAGAGGGCAGGCCCACGGGATTTCAGGCCGAGGAGAAGGCAGGTCCAGGGGAGGGGAGGCCCAGTAGTGTGCAAGCCCAGGAGTGTACAGGCCCAAAAGTGTGAAGACACAGGTGGGAGCATGCACAGGATTGTGATTCCACAGGAGAGGGCAGGCCCAGGAATGTGCAGGCACAGGAGAGGGTAGGCCCATGAGTGTGCAGGCCCAGGAGAGGGCAGTCAAAAGGGTGTGCAGGCCCAGGAGTGTGCAGACACAGAAGTGTTCAGGCCCAGGAGTGTGCAGACACAGGAGAGTGCATGCTCAGGAGTTAACAGGTCCAGGAGTGTACAGGCACAAGTGGAAGCACAATCCTGGGCCTAAACACTCCTGGGCCTGCACACTCCTGGGCCTGCCCTCCCCTTGGCCTGCATACTGCTGGGCCTGCCCTCCCAGGGACTGCACACTCCTGCGTCTGCACAATCCTGGGTATGCACACTCCTGGGACTGCACACACCTGGGCCTTCACACTCCTGTGTCTGCTCTCTCCTGGGCTTGTACACTCCTGTGTCTGCACATTCCTGGGCCTGCACACTCCTGAGCCTGCACACACCTGGTCCTACATCTTCCTGGGCCTCCATACCCTTGGGCCTGCACACACTTGTGCCTGTTCCCTCCTATGCCTGCACACTTCTGGGCCTGCACACACCTGGGCCTGCACTCTCCTGGGCCCTCCCCCAATTCGGCCGGCCATCTCATGGATCTGCACACACCTGGGTCTGCACAATTCTGGGACTGCACACTCCTGGGCCTGCACACACCTCATCCTGCACATTCCTGGGCCTTCTCTGTCCTGTGTCTGCACACTCCTGGGCCTGCACACATCTGGGCCTGCTCCCCACTATTTCGGCACACTCCTGACCCTGCACACGCCTGGGCCTACCCTCTACTGGTCCTGCACACTCCTGAGCCTGCTCTCTCCTGGGCCTACACAACACTGGGCTAGCCCGCTCCTGGGATCGCACTATCCTGTGTCTGCACACTCCTGGGCCTTAACAATACTGGGCCTGCCCTCTCCAGTTTCTGCACAATCCTGGGCCTGAACACAACTGTTTCTGTACACTTCTGGGCCTGCACAATCCTGCGCCTGCCCCCTCCTGTGCCTGCACACTCCTGAGACTGCACACCCCTGTGCCTGCACACACATTGGCCTGTCTTCTCCAGGGCCAGCACACTTCTGAGCCTGCACATTCCTGGGCCTACATACTGCTGTGACTGCACACTCATGGACCTGAAAACCCCTGAGGCTGCACACACCTGTGTCTGTACACACCTGTGTCTGCACACTCCTGGGCCTGTACACACCTGTGTCTGCACACACCTGGGACTACACACTCCTGGGCTTGCTCATTAATGGGCCTACCATCCCCTGGTCCTGCACACTCCAGGGCCTGTACACTCTTTGTGCCTGCACACTCCTGTGTCTGTCAAATCCTGGGCCTGAACATTTCTGGGACTACACAATCGTGGCCCTGCACACAACTGCCTGTGTCTGCACACACCCGGGCCTGCACACCCCTGGGCCTGCACAGCCCTGGGCCTCCTACATTCTGGGCCTGCACACTCCTGAGCCTGCACACTCCTGGGCCTGCCCTCACCTGTCCTGCCCTCTCCTGTGTGACACACACTTGGGCCTGCACAATTCTCTGCACACACCTAGGCTTGCACACTGATGTGTCTGCACACTTCTGCATCTGCACAAACCTGGGCCTACACCCTCCTGGGCCTGCACACTCCTGGCCTGCTCACTCCTGTGTCTGCCTACTCCTGGCACTGCACACCCTTGGGCCTGCTCACTCCTGGGCCTGATCCCTCCTATGTCTGCACACTCCTGGGCCTGCACACAACTCATCCAGCATATTCCTGGGCCTGCTCCGTCCTGTGTCTGCCCACTTCTGGGCCTGGACACATCTGGGCATGCTACCTCCTGTTTTGGAACACACATGGGCCTGCAAACCCCTGGGCTAAACCGCTCCTGGGATCGCAATAACTTGTGTCTGCACACTCCTGGTCCTGAACACTCCTTGGACTGCACACTCTTGTGTCTGCACTCTCCAGGTCCTGCACAATCCTGGGCCTGCATACTCTTGTGTCTGCACACTCCTGGGCCTGCACACTCCTGGGCCTGCACACTCCTGGGCCTGCACACTGCTGGGCCTGCACACACCTGGGCCTAGATACCCCTGGGCCTGTACACACCTGGGACTACTCCCTCTTTGCCTGCATATTCCTGTGCCTGCACACTCCTGGGTCTAGATTCTCCTGGGCCTGCCCTCTCCTGGGCCTGCACAATCCTTGGCCTGCCCTCCCCTGGGCCAGCACACTACTTGTCTGCATACTCCTGGACCTGCATACTCCTGGACCTGCCTTCTCATGCACCTTCCTCCAATTCGGCCAGCTCTCTCCGGGGCCTGAACCCTCCTGTGTCAGCACAACCCTGGCAATGCACACTCTTGGGCCTGCACATGCTTGGGGCTGCTCCCTCCTGTGCCTGCAGACTCCTGGGCCTGCACACTCCTGATCCTGCACAATCCTGTGCCTGCACACCCCTTGGCCTGAATACTCCTGGGCCTTCCCTCTCCTTGGACAGCACACACCTGATCCTGACTTCTCCTGTGCCTGCTCCCTCCTGCGCCTGCACACTGCTGGGCCTGCCCTCTCCTGGGCCTGCACACTCCTGTGCCTGCTCCCTCCTGTGTCTGCACACTCCTGGGAATGCACAATCCTGGGCCTGCTCACCCCTGGGCCTGATCCCTCCTATGTCTTCACACTCCTGGGCCTGCACACACCACATCCTGCACATTCCTGGGCCTGCTCCGTCCTTTGTCTGCACACTCCTAGGCCTGCACACATCTGGGCCTGCTCCCTCCTGTTTTGGAACACTCCTTGGCCTGCACAACCCTGGGCTAGCCCGCTCCTGCGATCATACTATCTTGTGTCTGCACACTCCTAGGCCTGCATACTACTGGGCCTGCCCTCCCCTGGGCCTGCCCTCTCCTTGGCCTGCACTCTCCTGTGCCTGTTCCCTCTTGTATCTGCACACACCTGGGCCTGCACACTACTAGGCCTGCACACTCCTGGACCTGCACTCCCCTGCCCCTGCACACTAATCGGCCTGCATAATTCTGGTCCTCCTCCCTCCTGTATATGCACACTCCAGGGCCTGCACACCCCTGGGCCTGCACACTCCTGGGTTTGGACTCTCCTGGGCCTGAAATCTCCTGGGTTTGAACTCTCCTGGGCCTGCCGATCCCTGGGCCTGCACACTCCTGGGGCTGCCCACTTCTGGGGCTCCACATACATGGACCTGCCCACACCTGGGCCTGCTCCTACTTCAGACGGTACTCTCCTGGGCTTGCACACTCCTGGGCCTGCACACTCCTGGGCCTGCTTCCCCCTGTTCCTGCACACTCATGGGCATGCACACTCCTGGGCCTGCACACTCTTGGGCCTGCCCAATTCAGGGCCTGCACATTTCTGGGCATGCACAATCCTGTGCCTATTCTCTCCTGTGTCTGAACACCACAGGGCCTGCACACTCCTGGGCCTGCACACTTCTAGTCCTGCTCCCTCGTGTGTCTGTACACTCCTGGGCCTGTTCTCTCCTGTTCCTGCGCACCCCTGGGACTGCTCCCTCCTGTGCCTGCACACTCCTGAGTCTGGACTCTCCTGGGCCTGCACACTCCTGGGCCTGCCCGCTACTGTGTCTGCACACTCTTTGCATGCACACGCTTGGTCCTTCACATTCCGGGGCCTTCTCCCTCCTGTGTCTGTACACTCTTGTGTCTGCATATTCCTGGGCCTGCACACTCCTGGGCATGCACAGTCCTGGGCCTGCTACATTCTGTATCTTCACACCTCTGGATCTGCACACACTTGGGCCTGTACACTCTTGGGCCTACCATCTGCTGTGTCTGCAAGCTCCTGGGCCTGCACACTCCTGGGCCTGCTCCCTACTGTGCATGCAAACACGTGGTCCTGCAACTCCTGTGTCTGCACCCTCCAGGGCCTGCACACTCCTGGGCCAGCTCCCTCCTGTGCCTGCAGACTCCTGGGACTGCACACTCCTGATCCTGCACAATCCTGTTCCTGCATACTATTTGGCCTGAATACTCCTGGGCCTGCACACACCTGGGCATTATCTCTCCTGGGACTGCACATTCCTTGGCCTGATCCCTACTATGTCTGCACACTCCTGGGTCTACACATATCTGGGCTTGCTCCCTTCTGTTTTGGCACACTCCTGGGTCTGCCCTCTATTGGTCCTGCACAATCCTGGGCCTGCTCTCTCCTGGGCCTGCACACCCCTTGGCTAGCACGCTACTGGGATCGCACTATCCTGTGTCTGCACACTCCTGGGCCTGAACAATCCTGGGCCTGCACATTCCTGGAACTGACTTCAATTCGACATGCCCTCTCCTGGGCCTGCACACTCATGTGTCTGCACACTCCTGGGCCTGCACATTCCAGGGCCTGTCCTCTCCTGGGCTGCAACAACTGGGAATGCACACACAAAGGCCTGCTCCATTCTGTGCCTGCACACTCCTGGGCCTGCACACACCTGGGCATTCACACTCCTGT
This sequence comes from Vicugna pacos, assembly GCF_048564905.1. Lineage (NCBI taxonomy): Eukaryota > Metazoa > Chordata > Mammalia > Artiodactyla > Camelidae > Vicugna > Vicugna pacos. The sequence continues at coordinate 3,174,328 of NC_133010.1, read as the reverse complement.
GCCTACTCTCTCCTGGGTCTTCACACTCCTGTGCCTGCACACTCCAAGACAAGCCCTCTCCTTGGCAGGCCCTCAACATTCCTGCCCTCCCTTTGTCTGCACACTCCTGGGCCTGCAAACTCCTGGGTCTTCACACTCCTGTATCTGCACACTGCTGAACCAGCCTTCTCATTGGCCGGCCCTCAAAATTCCTGCCCTCTCCTTTGTCGGCACACTCCTGGGTCTGCCCTCTTTTGGGCCTGAACACTCAGATTTCTGCACACACTTGGGTCTGCACACTCCTGGGCTTGCCCTCTCCTATGCCTGTGCACTGCTGGGCCTGGACACACCTTGGCCTGCACACTTCTGGGCCTGCACACTACTGGGCCTGCCATTTCCTGGGCCTGCACACACCTGGCACAGTCCTCTCCTGGTCCCACCCTCTCCTGGGCCTGCCCTCGCCTGAGCCTTCACAATAATGGACTTACCCTATCCTGGGCCTAAAACCTCCTGTGTATGCACACACATGGGCCTGCACATTCCTGGGCCTGCTCCCTCCTGTGCCTCCACACTCCTGGGCCTGCACACACCTGGGTATGCACACTCCTGGGACTGTCCTCTCCTGGAACTGCACACACCTGGGCCTGCCATCACTTAGGCCTGCACAACCTTGTGTCTGCCCACCATTGGGCCTCCACACTCCTGGGCCTGAACCCTACTGTCCCTGCTCCCTACTGTTCCTGCACACACCTAGGCTTTCTCCCTCCTGTGCCTGCACAACACAGGTCCTCCACACTCCTGATTCTGCTTCCTCCTGTGCCTGCACAGGCTTCGGACTGCACCCACCTGTGTCTGCATACCCCTGGGCCTGCACACTCCTGTGTCTGACACTTCTGGGCCTCCACTCTCCTGGGCCTGCACACTCCTGATTCTTCACACTCCTGTGCCTGCTCCATCTTGTGCCTGCTCCCACCTGTGCCTTTACAATCCTGGGACTGCAGACTCCTGGGCCTGCACACTCCTGGACTGGCTCTCACCTGGGCCTGCACCTACTTCGGCCGGCCCTCTTCTAGGCCTGCACATGATTAGGCCTGCACAATCCTGTGTGTGCATTCTCCTGGGCCTGCACACTCCTGTGTCTGCACACTCCGGGGCCTGCACACTTCTGATACTGCGCACACCTGGGCCAGCACACTCCTGGGACTTCTCCCTCCTATGCCAGCACACAGCTTCGCTTGCACACTCCTGGGCCTGCTCCCTCCTTTGCCTGCATACTCCTTGGCCTGCACACTACTGGGCCTGCCCTCTCCGGGCCTGCACACACCGGGGCCAGCCCTCTCCTGGGCCTGCACACTCCTAGGCATGCACATTCCTGTGCCTGCACACTCCTGGGCCAGCACACCACTGTGCTTGCAACCTCCTGTGTCTGCACAACCTTGGGCATGCACACACCTGGGACTGCACACTCCTGGGCCTGAACACTCCTGGGCCTGCACACCCCTTGGCATGGACACACCTGTGTCTGCTACCTCCTGTGTCTGCACACTCATAGGCGTGCACACACCTGGGACTGCACAATCCTGGGCCTGCTCCCTCTTGCGTCTCCACACCCCTGGGAATGCACACAACTGGGCCTGCACACACCTGGGACAGCACACTCCTGTGTCTGCACATTTCTGGCCCTGCACCCTCCTGGACCTCACCTCCCCTGTATCTGTACAATCCTGGTCCTGCCCAATCCTGGGCCTGCGCCCTACTGTGCCTGAACACAACTGGGCCTGCTCCCTCCTGTGCCAGCACAATCCAAGGCCTGCACACTCCTGGGCCTGTCCTTTCCTGGGCCTGTACATCCCTGATCCTGCCCTCTACTTTGTCTGCACACTCCTGGGCCTACAGACTCCTGGGCCTGCACACTACTGGGCCTGCACTCTTCTGGTCCTGCACACTCCTGGGCCTACTCGAAGCTGTGCCGGCACACCCCTGGTCCTGTACACCCCTGGGCCTGCCGTCTCCTGGGCCTACATACTCCCTGTGTCTGCATCCTCCTGGGCTTCCTCCCACCTGTGCCTCCACAGTCGTGGGACAGCACAATCCTTGGCCTTCACACTCCTGGGCATGCACCCTTCTGGAAATGCCATCTCCGGGGCCTGCACAATCCTGGGCCTGGACACTTCTGTTTCTGCACACTCCAGGTCCTGCCGTCGCCTGTGTCTGCACACTGCTGGGCCTGAACACACTTGGGCCTGCACACTGCTGTGTCTGCTCACCCCTGGGCCTGAACTCTCCTGTGTCTGAGACTCCTGGGCCTCCACACCCCTGGGCCTGCATACCCCTGGGCCTGCAACTCCTTGTCCTGCTTTCTCCTGTGTCTGAAAATTCCTCAGCCTGCTCTCTCCTGGGCCTGTACACTGTTGATCCTGCCTTCTGCTTGGCCTGCACATCCATGGGCCTGACTTCTCCTGGGCCTGAATACTCCTGTGTCTGCACACTCTTGTGCCTGCACACTCCTGGGCCTATCCTCTCAAGGGCCTGCCCTCTCCTGGTCCTGCACACAGCTGGCACTGCACACTCCTTCGCCTGCACACCCCTAGGCCTGCTCCCTCCTGTTTCTGAACACTCCTGGGCCAGCACATCCCTGGGCCTGCACTCTCCTTGACCTGCTCCCTCCTGTGCCTGCACACCCCTGGGCCTGCAAACTCTTTGGCCTGCTCCCTCCTGTGCCTGCACACTCCTGGGCCAACACACTCCTGGGCCTATCCACTCATGGGCCTGCCCTTTCCTGGTCCTGCATACTCCTGGGACTGATCGATCCTGTGTCTGCACACTCCTGGGCCTGTACACCCCTGGGCCTGCAGAACCCTGTGCCTGCTTTCTCTTGTGACAGCACACCCCTGGGCATGCCCACTATTGGGCCTGCACAATCCTGGACCTGCACACTCCTGGAGCTGCCCAATCCTGAACCTGCCTTCTCTTGGGCCGGCCCTCAACATTCCTGCTCTTTCCTTTGTCTGCACACACCCGGGCCTGCACACTCCTGGGCCTGCCCTCTCCTATGCCTGTGCACTCCTGGGCCTGGACACACCAAGGCCTCCAGACTCCTGGAGTGCCCTCAAATGTCCTGCTCTCTGCTGTGTCTGCACCCTCCTGGGCCTGCACACTCCTAAGCCTGCTCCATCCTTTGCCAGCACACTCCTGTGTCTGAACACTCCTGTAGCTGATCCATCCTGTGCATGCTCCCTCCTGTGCCTGTACAATCCTGGGCATGCACACTCCTGGCCTGCCCTCTCCTGGGACTGCAGACTCCTGGGCCTACACACTCCTGGAACTGCTGTCACCTGGGCCTGCACCCACTTCGGCCATCCCTCACCTGGGCCTGCACACGATTGGGCCTGGACAATCCAGTGTCTGCACACCCCTGGTCCTGCACAATACTGTGTCTGACAATCCTGGGCCTCCACACTCCTGGGCCTGCACATTCCTGGGTCTTCACAATCCTGGGCCTGCACAATCCTGGACTTGCCCTCTCCTTGGCCAGCCCTGTATATTCCTGCCCTCTCCTTTGTCTGCACACTCCCAGGCCTGCACACTCCTGGGCCTGCAAACTCCTGGGTGTTCACTCTCCTAGGCCTGCACTATACTGGGCCTGCTCTGTCCTGTACAGGCACACAACTGGGCCTGCACACTACTGGGCCTCTACACCCCTTGGCATGCACACTCCTGTGCCTTCTCTCTAATGTGCCAGCAATTTCCTGGGCCTGTACACTCCTGGGCCTGCACATTCCTGAGCTTTTACACTCCTGTGACTCCACACTCTTGTGCCTGAATACTCCTGGGCCTGCCATCTCATGGGCTGCACATTCCTGGGCCTACCCTCTCCTGGACCTGCGCGCACCTGAGCCTACCTTCACCTGGGCCTGCACAATCCTGTGCCTATCCTCTCATGGGCCTTCCCTTTCCTGGTCGTGCACATTCCTGGGCCTGCTCGATCTTGTGCCTGCACACTCCTGGGCCTGTTTAACCTTGGGCCTGCCGATCCCTCTGCCTGCTCTCCCTTGTGACAGCACACTCCTGGGCCTGCACAATATTGGGACTGAAAAATCCTGGACCTGAACACTCCAGGGCCTGCACTCTCCTGGGCCTGCACACTCTTGTGCCTGAACAATCTTGGGCCGGCATACTCCTTGGCGTGCGCACCCCTGTGCCTGCTTCCTCCACTGTCTGCACACGCTTGGGCCTGCACATTCCTCAGACTGCACACTCATGGGCCTTCCCTCTCCTGGGTCTGCACACAGTTGGGACTGCACTCTCCTGGACCTGCACAATCCTTGGCCTGCTACCTCCTGTGCCTTTACACTCCAGATTCTGGCCTCTGCTGGGCCTGCACACCCATGGGCCTGCCCTCTCCTTGGCCTGCAAAGAGTTGGGACTGCACAACCATTGGCCTGCACATTCCTGGGCTGCTACAACCTGTGCCTGCACACTCCTGGGCCTGCACACTCCTTCGCCTGCTCCCTCCTGGGCCTGCACACTCCTGGGCCTGCACACGCCTGAGCCTGCTCCCTCCTTTGCCTGCACATTCCTGGGCCTGCACACTGCTGTCTGAAACTCCTGGGCCTCCACACTCCTGGGACTGTACACTCCTGGGTCTTCACACTCCTGGTCCTGCACACTCCTGGACCTGCCCTCTCCTTGTCCGGCCCTCAACGTTCCTGCCATCTCCTTTGTCTGCACACTCCTGGGCCTGCACACCCCTGGGCCTGCCCACTTTTGGGCCTGCACATTCCTGGGCCTGCACACTCCTGTGTCTTCACACTCCTGGGCCTCACAGTCCTGGACCTGCCTTCTCCTTGGCTGGCCCTCAACATTCTTGCCCTTTCTTTGTCTGCACACACCTGGGCCTGCACACTCTTGGGCCTGCCCTCTTTTGGGCCTGCAAACTCCTGTTTCTGCACACTCTTGGGTCTGCACAATCCTGGGCCTGCCCTCTCCTATGCCTGCACGCACCTTGGCCTGGACACACCTTGGCCTCCACACTCCTGGAATGCCCTCAACTGTCCTGCCTTCTGCTGTGTCTGCACACCCCTGGGCCTACACATTCCTGTGCCTGCTCAATCCTGTGCCTGTACAATCCTGGGCATGCACACACCTGGCTTGCCCTCTCCTGGGACTGCAGAATCCTGGGCCTGCACACTCCTGGACCTGATCTCACCTGGGCCTGCACCCACTTCGGCCAGCCCTCTCCTGGGCCTGCAGACAATTGGCCTGTACAATACTATGTCTGCACACTCCTGGGGCTGCACACTCCTGTGTCTGCACATTCCAGGGCCTGCACACTCCTGGGCCTGCACAAAACTGGGCCTGCACAATTCTGGAGCTGCCTACTCCTGAACCTGCCTTCTCTTGGGCCGGCTCTCACCTGTACTGTCCTTACCTGAGTGTGCACAGCCCTGGGCCTGCACACTCCTGTGTCTGCACCCTTTGGGCTTGCAGAATCCTGGGCCTGCACACCCATGGGCCTGCTCCCTACTGTGCCTGAACAAACCTGGTCCTGCTCCCTCCTGTGCCTGCAGAATCCAGATCCTGCTCACTCCTGGTTCTGCTCCCTACTGTACCTGCAGAGTCCTGGGACTGCACACTCCTGGGCCTGCAGACCCCTGGGCCTGCAACTCCTTGTCCTACCTTCTCTTGTGCCTTTACACTCCTGATCCTGCCCTCTAATGGGCCTGCACACGCACGGGCCTGCCATCTCCTAGGCCTGCACACAGTTGTGAATGCACAATCCTGGACCTGCACAATCCTTGGCCTGCTACCTCCTGTGCATTTACACTCCTGATCCTGGCCTCTGCTGGGCCTGCAAACTCATGGGCATGCACACTCCTGGGACTACCCTCTTCTGGACCTGTGCTCACATGAGCCTGCCCTCACCTGGGCCTGCACAATCCTGTGCCTGCCCTCTCCTGGGCCTGCACTATACTGGGCCTGCACACACATGGGCCTGCACAAAACTGGGCCTGCACACTCCTAGAGCTGCCCACTCCTGAACCTGCCTACTCTTGAGCCGGACCTCACCTGTCCTACCCTCACCTGAGTGTGCACACTCCTGGGACTGCACACCCCTGTGTCTGCACACCTTTGGGCTTCCAGACTCCTGGGCCTGCACACTCATGGGCCTGCTCCCTACTGTGCCTGAACAAACCTGGTCCTACAACCTCATGTACCTGCAGAGTCCTGGGACTGCACACTCCTGGGCCTGCAGACCCCTTGGCCTGCAACTCCTTATCCTGCCTTCTCCTGTGCCTTTACACTCCTGATCCTGCCCTCTACTGGGCCTGCACACAGTTGGGGATGCACTCTCCTGGACCTGCACACTCCTTGGCCTGCTACCTCCTGTGCCTTTACACTCCTGATCCTGGCCTCTGCTGGGCCTGCACACAGATGGGCCTGCCCTCTCCTGGGCCTGCACACAGTTGGGACTACACACCCCTTGGCCTGCACACTCCTGGGCCTGCTTCCTCCTGGGTATGACCTTTCCTGTTTCTGCACACTCCTGGGCCTATACTCTCCTTGGCCTACTCCCGCCTGTACCTGCACACTCCTGGGCCTGCACACTCCTTTGCCTGCTCCCCCCTGTGCCTGCACACTCCTGGGCCAGCACAGTCCTGGGCCTATCCACTCATGGGCCTGCTCTCTACAGGTCCTGCACACCCCTGGGCATGATCGAACCTGTTCCTGCACACTCTTGGGCCTGAAGACCTCTGGGCCTGCAGACTCCTGTGCCTGCTATCTCTTGTGACAGCACACCCCTGGGCATGCACACTATTGGGCCTGCACAATCCTGGACCTGCACACTCCTGGGCCTGCACAATCCTGGGCCTGCTTCTTCCTGGGTCTGACCTTTCCTGTGTCTGCACACCCCTGGGCCTGCACTCTCCTTGGCCTGCTCCCTCCTGTGTCTGCACACTCCTGGGCCAGCACACTCCTGGGCCTATCCACACATGGGCCTGCCCTCTCCTGGTCCTACACAATCCTGGGCCTGATCGATCCTGTGCCTGCACACTCCTGGGCCTGTACACCCCTGGGCCTGCAGACATCTGTGCCTGCTCTCTCTTGTGACAGAACACCCCTGGGCATGCACAATATTGGGCCTGCACATTCCTGGGCCTGCACATTCCTGGGCCTGCTACCTCCTGTGCCTGCACACACCTGGGCCTGCTCCCACCTGTGCCTCCACAGTCTTGGGACAGCACACTCCTGGGCCTTCACACACCTGGGCTGCACCCTCTTGGACATGCCGTCTCCTGGGCCTGCACACTCCTGGGCCTGCACACACTTGGGCCTGGACACTTCTGTTTCTGCACACTTCAGGTCCTGCCATCTCCTGTGTCTGCAACCAGCTGGGCGTGAACAGTCCTGGGCCTGCACACTGCTGTGTCTGCTCAACACCGGGCCTGCACACTCCTGTGTCTGACACTCCTGGGCCTCCACATTCCTGGGCCAGCACAAACCTGGGTCTTCTCCTGGCCTGCACAATTCTGGACCTGACCTCTTCTTGGCGGGCACTCAAAATTCCTTCCCTCTCCTTTGTCTGCGCACTCTGGGGCTTGCTCTCTTTTGGGCTTGAACAATCCTGGGCCTGCACACCCCTGGGTCTTCACTCTCCTGGGCCTTAACACTCCTGGACCTGCCCTCTCCTTGGACGGCCCTCAAAATTCCTGCCCTTTCCTTGGTCTGCACACTCCCAGGTCTGCACACTCCTGGGCCTGCCCTCTCCTATGCCTGCCCACTCCTGGGCCTGGACACACCAGGGCAACCAAACTCCTAGAATGATCTCAGTTGTCCTGCTCTCAGCTGTGTCTGCACACCCCTGTGCCTGAACATTCCTGTGCCTGCTCCATCCTGTGGAAGCACACTCCTGTGTCTGAACACTCCTGTGCCTGATACATCCAGTGCCTGTTCCCCCCTATGCCTGTACAAACCTGGGCATGCACACACCTTGCCGGCCCTCTCCTGGGACTGCAGATTCCTGGGCCTGCACAATCCTGGAACGGCTTTAACACACAATTATCTCTCAGAACGGAGCATGGGGAGAGACGCTCATTCATCTTGCAAAAAGTGAAGGGGTTGCAGGAGAAACACATACTCTGGCATCTCAGCCTGTATCCTAGTGTCGGTTTGAATTCCCTGCAGTTTTCACTGAAAAACCGATTTGGAGCATTTAACACCCAATATATATGTATGTAGTGGAGTTTGTAACTGAAAGGAAACTATGTGTTCCCAACAAGCTACGTGAAGGACGGCTTTCACACATAATTATCTCTCAGAACTTAGCATGGTGAGAGACGTTCGTTCATCTAGCAAAATGGGAAGAGATTGCAGGAGAAACACTTTCTCTGGTTTCTCACTCTGTTTCCTACTGGCAGTTTGAAGTTGCTGCAGTGTTCACAGTAAAACCGAATTGGCGCCTGTAACTACCCGTATATATATATGTATTGGAGTTTTCAAATGAAAAGAAACTTTGAGCTCCCAAGAAGTTAAATGAAGGACGGCTTTCACACTCAATTATCTCTCAGAACACAGCATGTGGAGTGACGTTCGTTTATAAAGCCCAAAGGGAACTGGTTGCAGTAGAAGCACTTACTCTGGCATATCAGTCTGTATCCTAGTGTCGGTTTGAGTTTCCTGCAGTTTTCACAGTAAAACCGATTTGGAGCTTTTACCACCCCAAATATATGTATGTAGTGGAGTTTGCAACTGAAAGGAAACTTTGTTTTCCTAACAAGCAAGGTGAAGTGCGGCTTTCAAACACACTTATCTCTCAGAACAGAGCATGTGGAGACACGTTCGTTCATCTAGCCCAAAGGGAACGGTTTTCAGTGGAGACGCTTACTCTGGTTCCACAGTCTGTTTGCAAGTGCCGGTATGAAGTTCCTGCATTTTTCACTGTAAAACCGACTAGGAGCTTGTACCTCTTCATATTGATGTATGTAGTGGAGATTCCAACTGAAAAGAAACTTTGTGTTCCCAACAAGCTAGGTGAAGGGTGGCTTTCACACACACATAAATCTCAGAACTGAGCAATAGGAGAGACGTTCGTTTATCTAGCTCAAAGGAACTGGTGGCAAGAGAAACGCTTATTATGCTTTCTCAGTCTGTTTCCTAATGCCGGTTTGAAGTTCCTACAGTTTTCACTGTAAAACCGAGTTGGAGCCAGTACCTCTCCATATATATATATATATATATATATATATATATATATATATATATATATATATATATATATATATATATATATATATATATATATATATATATATATATATATATATATATATATATATATATGTAGTGGAGTTTGCAAATGAAAAGAAACTTTTTTTTCCAAACATGCTTGGTGAAAGTAGGCTTGCACACACACTTATCTCTCAGAAATGAGCATGTGGATGGATGTTCGTTCATTAGCACAAAGGAACGGGTTGCAGGAGGAACACAACTCTGGTTTCTCATTCTGTTTTCTAGTGCCGGTTTGAAGTTCCGGCAATTTTCACTGTAAAACCGTTTTGGAGCTTGTACCTCCCCATATATATGCATGCAATGGGGTTTGCAACTGAAAAGAAACTGTTTTTTCCCAACAAGATAGGTGAAGGAGGGCTTTCACACATAATTATCTCTCAGAAATGAGCAAGGGGAGAGACGTTGGTTCATCTGGCACAAAGGGAACTGTTTGCAGGAGAAACAATTAATCTGGATTTTCAGTCTGTTTCCTAGTCTCAGTATGCAATACCTGCATTTTTCATAGTAAAACTTACTTGGCGCCTGTAACTACCCATATATATATATATATATATATATATATGTAGTGGAGTTTTCAAATGAAAAGAAACGTTGAGTTCCCAAGAAGCTATGTGAAGGAAGGCTTTCACACCCAATTATCTCTCAGAACTGAGCATGTGGAGAGACGTTCTTTCATGTAGCAGAAATGGAACGGGTTGCAAGAGAATCCCTTACTATGGTTTCTCAGGCTGTTTCCTAGTGCCGGTTTGAAATTCCTGCAGTATTCACTGTAAAAGCGTGATTGAACTTCTTCTTCCCCTTACATATCTATCTAATGTTGTTTGCAAAAGAATAGAAACTTTGTGTTCACTACAAGATAAGTGACGGACGGGTTTAACACACAGATAAATCTCAGAACTGAGCAATTTGACAGACGTTCATTTATCTAGCTCCAAAATAACTGTTGGCAGGAGAAACACTTACTCTGGATTCTCAGTGAGTTTCCTAATGCCGGTGGGAAGTTCCTACAGTTTTCACCGAAAAACCAAGTTGGAGCCAGTTCATGTCCATATATATATATATATATATATATATATTTAGGGGAGTTTGCAAATGAAAAGGAAGTTTTTTTTCCAAACATGCTTGGTGAAAGTAGGCTTGCACACACAATTATCTCTCAGAAATGAGCATGTGGAGAAACCATCGTTCATCCAGCACAAAGGGAATGGTTTGCAGGAGAAACACTTACTCTGGAATCTCAGTCTGTTTCCTGGTGCCGGTTTGAAGTTCCTGCAGTTTTCACTGTAAACCCGAGTTGGAGCTTGTACTTCCCCATATATATATATGTAGTGGAGTTTGCCAGTGAAAAGAATCTTTTTGTTCCACACAAGATTGGTGAAAGTAGGCTTGCATACACCCTTTTCTCTCAGAAATGAGCATGTGGAGATATGTTCGTTCATTAGTACAAAGGAACGGGTTGCATGAGGAACACTACTCTGGTTTCTCAATCTGTTTTCTAGTGCCGGTTTGAAGTTCCTGGGGTTTTAACTGTAAAACCCACTAGGAGCTTGTACCTCTTCATAAAGATGTATACAGAGGAGATTCCAACTAAAAAGAAATTTTGTGTTCCCAAAAAGCTTGTTGAAGGAGGGCTTTCACACACAATTATCTCTCAGAACTGAGCATGGGGAGAGACGTTCGTTTATCTTGCCCAAAGGGAACGTTTTGCAGTGGAAACACATACTCTGGTTCCACAGTCTCTTTCCATGTGCTGGATTGAATTTCCTACAGTTTTCACTGTAAACCCGACCAGGAGATTGTACATTTTCATATAGATGTATGCAGTGGAGATTCCAACTAAAAAGAAATTTTGTGTTCCCAACAAGCTAGGTGAAGGAGGGCTTTCACACAAAATTATCTCTCAGAACTGAGCATGGTGAGAGATGTTCGTTCATCTAGCACAAAGGGAAGGGTTTGCAGGAGAAAAACATACTGTGGAATCTCAGTCTGATTCCTAGTGACAGTTTGAAGTTCCTGCAGTTTTCACAGTAAAATCGAGTTGACGCTTGTAACTACCTATATATATATATATATGTAGAGGACTTTTCAAATGAAAAGAAATTTTGAGTTCCCAAGAAGCTAGGTGAAGGACGGCTTTCACACACTCTTATATCTCAGAACTGAGCATGTGGATAGATTTCGTTCTTCAAGCCCAATGGGAACTGGTTGCAGGAGAAACAATTACTCTGGCATCTCAGTCTGTATCCTAGTGTCGGTTTGAGTTTCCTGCAGTTTTCACAGTAAAACCGATTTGGAGCTTTTACCACCCCATATATATGTATGTAGTGGAGTTTCCAACTGAAAGGAAACTTTGTTTTCCTAACAAGCTAGGTGAAGGACGGCTTTCACACACACATATCTCTCACAACCGATCATGTGGTGAGATGTTCGTTCATGTAGCACAAATGAAACGGGTTGCAAGAGAAACAGTTACCATGGTTTCTCAGTCTGTTTGCAAATGTCGGTTTGAAGTTCCTGCAGTTTTCACTGTAAAACTGGCTAGGAGCTTGTACCTCTTCGTAAAGATATATTCAGTGGAGATTCCAACTGAAAAGAATCTTTGTGTTCCCAACAAGCTTGGTGAAGGACGACTATCACACACACATACCTCTCTCAAATTAGCATATGGAGAGACGTTCGTTCATATAGCAGAAATGGATCGAGTTGCAGGAGAAACACTTACTCTGGTTTCTCAGTCTGTTTCCTAGTGCCGGTTTGAAGTGCCTGCCGTTTTCACTGTAAAACCGAGTTGGAGCTTGTACCTCCCCATATATATGTATGGAGTGGAGTTTGCAACTGAAAAGAAACTTTGTGTTCCCTTCAAGCTAGGTGAAGGACGGCTTTCACACACACTTATCTCTCAGAACTGAGCATGTGGAGACACGTTCGTTCATCTAGCCCAAAGGGAACGGTTTGCAGTGGAGACACTTACTCTGGTTTCACAGTCTGTTTGCAAGTGCCCGTTTGAAGTTCCTGCACTTTTCACTGTAAAACCGAAATGGAACTTGTACTTCCTCTTTCATATCTATGTAATGTTTGCAACTGAATAGAAACTTTGTGTTCACAATAAGGTAGGTGAAGGACGGCTATCACACACACTTATTTCTGAGAACTGAGCATGTGGAGAGACGTTCGTTTATGAAGCCCAAAGGGAACTGGTTGCAGGAGAATCAATTACCATGGCATCTCAGTTTGTATCCTAGTGTAGGTTTGACGTTCCTGCCGTTTTCGCTGTAAAACCGTGTTGGAGTTTTAACCACCCATTATATATGTATGTAGTGGAGTTTGCAACTGAAAGGAAAGTTTGTTTTCCTTCAAGCAAGATGAAGTACGGCTTTCACACACAGATATCTCTCACAACTGAGCATGTTGAGAGACGTTCGTTCATGTAGCAGAAATGGAACTGGTTGCAAGAGATACACTTACTCTGCTTTCTCAGTCTGTTTCCTAGTGCCGGTTTTAAGTTCCTGCAGTTTTCACTGTAAAACCGTGATGGAGCCTGTATCTCTCCACATATATAAATGTAGTGGTGTTTGCAACTGAAAAGAAATTTGTGTTCCCAATATGCTAGGAGAAGGACGGCTTTCACACTCATTTATCTCTCAGAACTGAGCATATGTAGAGACGTACTTTCATCTTACACCAAGGGAAAGCTTTGCTGGCAGAACTCTTAGTCTGGTTTTTCAGTTTGTCTCCTTGTGCCGGTTTGAAATTCCTGCAATTTTCACTGTTAAACTGAGTTGGAGCCTGTATCTACCCATATATATGTATGTAGTGGAGTTTGCAAAGAAAAGAAACTTTGTGTTCCCAACAAGCTAGGTGAAGTTAGGCTTTAACACACACTTAACTCTCAGAACCTAGCATGTGGAGAGACGTTCGTTTATCAATGTCAAAGGGAACAGGTTGCAGGAGAAACACTTTCTCTGGTTTCTCAGTCTGTTTCCTAGTGCCGGTTTGAAGTCCCTGCAGTTTTCACTGTAAAACCGATTTGAAGCTTGTATCTACCTATATATATGTATGTAGTCGAGTTTGAAACTGAAAAGAAACTATGTATTCCCAACAAGCTAGGTGAAGGACGGCTTTCACACACACTTATCTCTCAGAACTGAGCATGTGGAGAGACGTTCGTTCATCCAGCACAAAGGGAATGGGTTGCAGGAGAAACACTTCCTCTGGTTTCTCAGTGTGTTTCCTAGTGCCAGATTGATGTTCCTGCAGTTTTCACTGTAAACTTACTTGGAAATTATTCCTCCGCATATATTTGCTTATAGTGTAGTTTCCCACTTAGAAGAATTGTTTGGTCCCAACAATCTAGATGATTGAAGGCTTTCACACCCATTCAACCCTCCGAAGTGCGCGTGTGTATGGGCATTCGTTCAAGTAGTATAAAGAGAATGGGTAGCAGTAGAAACACTTACTGTGATTTCTCAATATCTTTCCTAGTGCCAGGTTGCAGTTCATGCAGTTTTCACTGTAAAACCAATTTGTATTTAGTACCACTGCATATATATTTGTAATGTGTGTTTCTCCACCTAAAAGAAACTATTTTTTCCCGACAAGCCTGGTGATTGACGGCGATCACACATATTCAATTTTCCGAACTATGAATATTCAGAAGTGTTCCTTCATCTGGCATACAGTTTATGGTTAACAGTGGAAAGACTTACTGTGATTTCTCAGTATGTTTCCTTGTGCACGTATGAAATCATGCAGTTTTCTCTGTAAAACCGTTTGGGACTAGTATCTCCACATATACATGTATGTATTGTATTTCTCCACTGAAAAGAGACTGTGTGTTCCCAAAAAGCTTGGTGATTGACGGCTTTCACACACTCTTATCTCTCAGAATTGTGCATGTGAAGAGGCGTTCATTCGTCTAGCTTCAAGAGATTGTAAAAGCGTTGATCATGGCCTATACTGGTAGGAAAAGAGTAAAGGGAAGATTTATTTATGGACTTTATAGTTATGGTCAACAGAAATCACAGAATTTCATTTTCAGCAGTAGATTTCTTTTTTTTCTTTGAAGTTCAGAAATCTTAATCGTTTCCTGTATCTGGATATATATATATTGAATGTATTAAAGTGTTTGAGCAACTGCTTTAAATTAGAATAATTACTTTGCTTTTGGTCTTTAACCTAAGGGAATATCCAGAATTCCAGTGGCAGTTCAAAAACAAGGGCCTGTACCTTGCCTATTACATTTTTTAAGTACAGTATGAATAATTGTAGACTAGGGTACTCTGGATAACTGAAAAGCTGCTTGGATATGTTATATGTAAGTTATATTTTTCAAAAATTATAAATATCATAAAAATCAATCACCCTTGGAGATCTTTTAGGTATAATTTAATCTTTAATAATGTAGATTTAGATAGCCATTTTGTTTATGTACCACTTATGAAAATAAGTTGGCTTTATATAACTCCTTTGTAGATATATGATTTAAAAATTGTTTTTTTATCATTTGCTTGTTAAAAATAGGATATTAATTGCATAATATGTATTTACCTTCAAGTTCATACATTTTTCCCTATACTATCTTGATTTGTTTAGATAAGCTAACCCATTGTCTTATTTATTTTAAACACTCAGTATGTGCTTCTGTCTGTTGCTTTATTAGAGAGCAAGAATTCTTTATTATTTTTAATAAAATATATTTGCATGAAACTATACTGGTATTCTTTCTTTCACAAAGTCAAGCAATGATACCTGTTTTGTTAGATCAATTGTCGAAGCCTCTCAACTTCCAAAAGATTACGTGGACAAAGTTAAAAACGTCATAAATGATCAACTAACAAAATATATTGTGTTCCTTGATTAAAGGTGTAAATATAGGTCAGTCTTAAATTCGGATGTAAAGCTCTTATGAATTGCATGAGTCTTCTCCAAAATTCTTTAATTTTGGCTTTAAACCCTCCAGTAAAATACTAGTTTGAAGAAAGAAGAAAGTCGAGAATAGATTCAATCCAAATTCTATGGGAATAAACAAAGCTAAATGTTTCAGTCATTTTTTGAAGCAGAACAGATATGTTTTCTGCACCATATGATTTTAATACTATTCATCTGTACATAAGGTTTTGACACCATGAGACCACAAGCCAACAAACAAGATCTCAGGCAAAGCAAGAAAAACAACTGAGGGGATTTTCTACTGCAAAATTTCCCCTAAGTAGAACTGTAATAGAGAACAAATCTGATGCCATATTGGATCTGTTCCTTCTGTTTGAAGCACTGCGCCCTGTTTTCCAGGCTTAATCTTGCTGGCTCTGCACCTTTTGTAAAACAATGTTGCCTTTAGCCTAAAACCTACAGGAACGCTAATTCTTGGGGACCTGACCTTTAAGGATGTTAGCACTTCTGCACTTATGCAGAGATGGCAAGTTGCAAAATAGAGAGTAACCTTTGTTTTGTTCGAGGTTTACAGGGACACCATAGACTGACCCACATGGATGGCTGCAAGAAAAAAGAATGCCTGCAGCAAGAAGTTTGCACAGCCAACCACACCCCCTCCCCTTTTTAGTTTAAAAGGAGCCTGATTTCTGACTTGGGCAAGAAGAATCTCCAGCACATTAGTCCCCCAACTTCTTGGTCTGCCAGCTTTCTGAATAAAGTTACTATTCCTTGCCCCAAAACCTTGTCTCCTGATTTATTTATTTATCCCTGTTGTGCAGTGAACAGAACAAGTTTAGCCTCGGTAATAGAACCAACTATGTCATTCCCTCTGATGTGAAATCTCTCTGGGTGTACACGTGCTTGCCTGGTGGTGGTGGTGGTGGTGGTGGTGGTAGACATAAATGTTTCACTACTTCTGAATTCAATAGGCTAAAATTTCCTGCTATTTAAGTCAACTCTAGACTTTTACAGTCTCACCTGCAGATGTGCTTCTCGAAGCTACAAAAATTCCAACAATGAAAATAATTCTATTGTCTCCAGACAAGATAATTTTCCTCAAAACTGAGCAGCTCTGAGACACACTTCAGGAGTACAGATAGATGCAGTGTGCTTCATTTCCCATGCTGTTCCGACACAATTTTCCGCTTATATCAAAGTAAATTAAAATCCGTCTTCAATAGCAGATGCTCTGGCATGATACAACAATGTCAATTCCACGTATTTATTGAGCCAGAGCAGCTTTAGAATAAATTATTTTATACCAAACTCCTGCTTGATGTCCTGTCTTCTCCCTGGTGGCTAATTCCTTCTTCATTCTTCCTAAAAGTTCTCCTGTTATGGGAAGTTAGCCTTTACTGTGCACATTCAATTGGGAAGGCACAAATTAAATATGTTAGGGGATGACATGCATATTTAATTCTTACTTATACATATATACAAACACACAGGACCTGTGTCTTGGAAGACGTCACTTCCTAATGTGGACAAGAGGATGGTCTATAGTTCAATCAATGACCTAAAAGCAGTTTTCTAGGATATAATAAAGCAATGCTTGAGTTATGAGACAGAACAACCCCTGGATATGAATCAGTGGCACCAATCAGCGGGTGCACATGCGTGCACACACACGCCCATGCACACGGAGCAGCCTTGGAGACACTCCATCTGTGCTGATGGAGCAAAGTCATGCTGGGGAGATCAGGAAAAAGTGCATAATACAATCAAACCAGGACACCTGTGTAATGAGGAATAGGAGTCAATTGAATTTTCTTTTTAGCTGAAAGTCAAACAAAAACACTTTTAGATTCAAACGTCATTGCTAAAAATTTCCTTAAAGCACAGGAGCCTGTTTTCCTGCCTTGCTTAGTGTCATATGGCATATTAAACATGACAGATTCATACTTCTCTGACTGTGGAACGGGAAAGGCCTTGCTGTCATATTTCTGAACATTAGTCTATGTTTTGCAGCACAGTGGGTACTGAAAATGGGGCAATTTGAGTGAATGAGAAAGGACATAAGCTAGCAGGCAGTGACTGTGTGTGATTTGCCAACTTTCTCCAAAAAGTAGGGGTAGCAAGCAAATCAGATAAATTGAGGGTTCTTGAGGTGGGGAGTCGTGTGGGCTGACAGATGGGTGGTCCCAGGTAGCTTGTTTTACTGCGTAAAATAGTGACTATGATCCAGACAGTGACACATTGTCAAATTCTTGTTCCTGTAGCTTTGATTCCTGGCCAAGTCTGTGCAGCCAATTTTATCGATGGTGCATAATGATGTTAACTAACATTCCCTGAGGACCAGGTTGTGTGACTTCCATGCATTGACTCACTGAATTCCCTTTGTGGTACATAACAATCTTAAAATATGCAGCAGGGAATTATTCTGTCTGCAGGTGATAAAATGAAGCTCTGAACTGTTGAAGCCTGGCCCAAAATCATGCAGATGGGAAGACGCCATTCTGGGAGCTAATCTCGGGCCAGACTACAGAACCTGAAGGGCCCAGCAAGTCCCCTCACCGAGGAACCTGGCCCGCAGCCACTGCCAGGCCCTGTTCTGTTTCTATGAGTGCTCATAGGAAAATACCAGGGACTCAGGGTCAATGTGACTTGATTAAGAAATTCAAACTGGGATAACCTTTTGTTGGGGACTGTAACCTGGGAGTGAAACTGACAGTGAAGTAAGGGAGGAAACAGCCCTGGTTGTAAGAATATTTCTAGGGAAGAAGGTTCCCTGATGGGCTGGCATGGGAATCGCTGTGTTTGCGAGCCCCCTGTTGCCCTGTGGGGGTGCGGGCAGGGAAGGAGAGAGACTGTTCAGACTGGTCATAGTCACTAGAGTTTGTAAACAGCTGAGTTCTGTTCCCTCACAGCTCAGACACATGAAGGACATGAGGATGCTTAGTTAATGACCAACAGTGGGTAGCAAAGGCCAAGAGTGGGGTGGGGAGGAGAGATGGGACCACCTTCTGGAAGAACCTCTGCCCCAGGGGACCAGAAAGGTAATGAATGATTGGGGATGCACAAAGGTTTTATATGGCCTCATCAGGTAATTCCTACTTTAAACTGATAGTCTGGAATATATGGTCAAATACAGTGAAATGACTGCTTTTATTTTAGGTTCTACAAACTCTTAAATGGATAGATTTCTATCTCCATTATACAAGCACTGCTGGGTAACCTTTGTAGTCATGTGAGGATCAAAAGAGTGATTACTTATTAACACTATTACCATGCTTCTAATGAATTAACACTTCAGCAACAGTATAATGGCCACGCTTCTTAACAACTGCCTCTGTAAGAGCTCTTGAAAGTCACAAATAATAATTATAAAGAAAATATATTAAAAATAATAACAATTAGAGTTGGAACAACTATGTTGTTTATAATGATGATAGTGTTAGCATCTCCCTCTCATATTAAACAATACCCAACACTGGATTCCTTAGGAAGCAACACCAATGTATTTTTGGACTCTTCAAGTTCTTCACCCCATGAAGCCTGTTTACTCACATTGGTCCGCCACAGCCAGAATTGCTGTTTCTTGCATGGTGGGCTGCCATGCTGCGATTTCCTGGGCTTTTTCTGGCACCATGCGTCTATACCGGGTAGTCAAGTTTCCACGTACCCACTCTGATTTCCAATATATTGTTCTCCAGGGCCAACAGAGGGGCCACTGGAAAGAGGCCACAAATAAGGTGGTGAACCCAAACTGAATACCTGTTGAAGGAATGGGCACACAACATGGAGTGCTGGATGGATGGAAGGACAACATAAATTCCTTTACTCCTGTAAAGAAAGAGGCGCAAATGGTGAACTAAATCCCAAAGAGAAAAGACATTCATGGTAATAATAATGTTCAACAGTGAAAGAATCCAAACAAAAGGCAAATATAAAATCTCTGGGAAGAAGACTAATTAAAACCTGTTTCTTTCACGTATATACCCTTAGTAGGAATAACATACTTAAAAATCTTTAACCAACCATAGTTATTTGCTGATAATAAACTTGTGAATCTTGAAGCATATTATTCACTCTCAGTGTTGAAATAATACAATCTTGGAAGATGATTTTTAATTGAGGATTAAAAAAAGAATATTGTGGATGTATCTAACAATTTAAATAGAAATAGGAAATGTACCTTGGGAAAGCTCTGCATAGAGGATGTTGGAGGAAATGCACTGAAAATAGGAAAGTGAGCAGGCTCCCTTGAGTCTGGGAAGGTGAGTGCAGCACATTCAGAGTGTCTATGAAGTTATTACAAGTCACAGAAAGGTATGCAATTAAAGTGTCTTCATAAGCAAAATGTCCTTCTTCAGGAATTTTTATCTTGATATTTCTATGGTCTGTGTGGTCGCAGGAAGTCAAAGTTATGGTGATGGCTTAGAATTTCTTTTCTCTCTGTAATTTATAGGGCATTGCTACAGATGGGGCAGCAGAGATCTGCGGTAAGCTGTTCCATGGGGTGGGGGAGCGGTTAGAAATGATAAGGCCAGGGATCTAAAAGACTTTTAGACCCTTCCCTCCTAACTGGCAGACCTTGAAAGTAAACTAGCACAGGTATGTAACTAAGACATTGGATGAGAGGCAAATTTATACTCCCTTTAGTGTTACTGCTCAGTCAAGGGGTAGGGACCACTCTGGCCAGGAATTCCAAGACCATGGATGGGGTGGATGGGTAGGAGGAGCTGACATTTGCTTCTGACCTGAGAGGCAGGGGTGTGTTGCAGAAAAGCAAACAGTGCTGGAAAGATGCAGAAGGTCCACAGCCCAAAAGGAGCTGTCATATTCAGGGAAGTCAGAGAGCAAGAACCAGAGTTAGTGATGCCACAGAGTCAGCAGTGTGGCAGCAGTGATGTCAGTATCTGTGTCCATAACCCACCTAACCCTACATGAACTTATCTGCCTACAGGGGGCAGGTAAGTAGCAGAAATGTGTGGAGTGGGTGCAGCCTCTGGCAAATTGGTAAGTGGACATCCTAATGAAATGCACTGCTCAAAGTCACCATATTGGAAATAGGGCCTCACACTGTCAGATCTCCTTCTTATTCAAGAGAAGCCAGAAATTAAGAGTTTATTAGCAATCAACCCAGCTCAAAACCTAGAAAACGTAACATTTATAATGACAAAAAAGGCACAGACTATTCAAAAATAAATTAGTGAAAAATATTAAGATGATTCTGATAAATGGGGACTTAAAAAAAGAAAAAAAAAGATTATTGAATGAACAGTAGAATGCACCATCCTCTTCAGTGGGCAGACTCAAATTTGGGGGACATAGAACATTTTTTCTCCAAAATAAATTTAGTATCTAAATGCAAATTTAGTTAATAATCCCAAATAGATTTAAGAAAAAAATCTGAAAGGTGATCCTAAATTTATTCCAGATATATACACATATATACAAATAAAATAATGAGGAGGGATGTTTGAATTTGTAGTATTAGTGACATTCTGGAAAAGGATAAAATAGGACCAACTCTAGGAAGTATTAATCTATGGTCATGGAAACAGTATAGAAATAGTGCACTGAGAGTATGAATGAAAGAGATTACATTTCAAGAATACACGTGGATATTTATGAGATTTTAGTAATATTATAAAACTGACACTTCAAATCAGTGGATTCAAATACTGGAGTAATTAGCTACATCATTGGAAGTCCTGGTACAGTGTCCTCATTTATCACATTAAAATAAATTCCAGATAATTTTTTAATTAAAAAATAAAACACCAGAAACAACCCAACATGATTTAATCTGTTCAGATATTCAAGCGAGAAGAACTTTCTAAAAAGCTTTTGGAATAAAGCCCAAAACAGCAGAGGCCTAGCAACTCAGCAAGACCAGAAACGCCCACTGTAAAACAAAACTAACCCTCGCCCAACCCTCTCTCACGGCCCTGTATTGCTTTCTGATACGTTCTACACTTTCTTCTTTCCCTTAAATTCCAGTTTCTTGGAGAAGTGCCTGCGATGATGACTCCTCCAGGGCTCAGATCCCTGCATCCCCCACGGCCCTCACCGTGGCACTGAGACAGTAGTTGCACTGCCGGTGGCTGCGTGCTTCAAACCAGTTGGCATTTTCAGCTCCTGTTTATTTGATTACCAGTTAGCTTTTGACGTGGGCAAATATTTTCCTCTCAGTGGAATATTTTCCCCCCTTAATATTTGTTTTACTTAAATAAATTTAAATGCCCAGGCAGAAAAGTGTGTGTGCACATATGCACACACACAGATACACACAGATCTGTTTTTTAAAGTCTACCTAAGTATAGTCCTCCTCCTCCTTTTCCCCAGTCTTGTCAATTAAAGGTGGGCTTTAGCCCTTGCTTTTTTGCCCCACACACTCCCCTTTCTCACTATGCTCCTTTTAGTCAGTGTTCAAATCCCTCTTAAGCCAGGTTACAGCCTTCTCTGTGTTGCCTCAACTAGTTTTCTCTCAACTTCTCTGCTATTCTTCTTTCTCTTGGTGGACCTCTCTTCTCCCATTTGCCATGTACATGGCCCTTTTCCCCAGGGCCTCGTCTTCAGTCCTCCACCTGGCAGGACTGAATCACCCGCACGGCCTCACCCACAGCTCCTCTGAGCTCCTGGCTGGTGAATCCAGCTTAACAACGGACATCACCCCTCAGATGTCCCATAGACATTTCACAATTAAAATGCCACACACAGAAGCATCTCCTTGAAACCAGCTCCTGCCCTTACACTCCCCCTGCAGATCCACTCTCCAGATGGGTCACTGGAAAGTCACCTCAGCAGCTCTGTGGCCAGCCACCCCGGGTCTGCAGTCCCCTCTGTAGCAGTCACCACTTCTGCTGCCCATGACTCTCTCCCTCTGCCCAGGGCCTCTCTGCAGGCGTTTGCCACTTGTTGTCTGGGTTACCTGGGTGGTCCCCCAAATATCCTTTACCCCCAAAATATGGGCCTCCCCCCAAAAATAGTATCTTCCATTCTGCTGCCAGTATAACCAGATATTCTTCAACATAATCATTATGCAGTTCTCTTGCTTACATATATTCCAATATATCCCTGTTTCTTTAAGAATACATTCAAGTCTAAGCACACAAGGCCCATCGTGACAGAGGCCTTGTGCACCAGATACTCCCACCTTGGATACTTTGTTCTAACCCTACTTGTTATTCTTCAGTCTGGCCAAGCCGCTTCATGCCGTGTACTCTTATATGTCTCTACCTGTCTGCATGAAGTGTCCACTCCCTCTACCACACATTAGAGAGCTAACTTCCTTTCACCTTTCAAAATTCAGTTCAAATATTTCCAGCTCTAGGAAGTCCAATTTGTGTTCACCTGCTTAGCAATCCATCAACTACTTGCCAAGTCTTGCCTGGCCTGGGGATTGCAGACACCGAGTCTTACCTGTCTTGGTCTCCCCAGCAGTTGATACAGTGTTTGGCATAGCAGGTGCTCAGTGTTTGTTGAATAGATAAACGAATGAATCAGTAAAGAGATGAGAGGTCTACAATCCCCCCCAGTTACTCAGCTGCCATTTTGGAAAGTTCATTCTGCAGAGTTAAGGAAATGTCTGTGCAGGTGGTGGGCAGACAGAACAGAGGTGAGGGCATGGGGGAGACAGGCCTGGTCCTGGACAGTGCAGGAGAGGCATGGGGGGGGACAGCACTGGAGAGAGAGGGAATGGGGGGTCAGGTGCAAGGAGATGTTGAAGAACAACTGATATTAACTGCAGCAAATTAAATGGAGAACATAATATATGAAGGGAAGATCAAGTTAACACAGCAAGGGTGGAAAAGGCAGTACCAGAGACAAAGAGCTCTCACTTCATCCCTCACTGCATTTCACTTATGCCACCCGCCCTCTGGGAAGGCAGCACCAAATTCTTGAGAGACTGGTGTTTGTGCTGTGGGTGCTGTAAGTAAGAAACAGTATCTTATGGCTTCCAGATTTTAAGACTGATAGATTATTTCTCTTATATCCCATGTCTGAGTTCTCAGACAGCAGGATCTTTCGCTGGTGGGGGGAGAGCTATTGTGGTTAACAACTCAGGGTTACTCTAATAATCTCAAAGGACAGTGGGGAATTCACTAAAACAAATAAAAGAGAAATTTCACTCAGAAAAAACCATATGCCATATATAACCTTATGGGGGCCTTGAGGGCAATGTTACCGCCAACTCATCTAACAGCTGTATGTAAGTGTGCTGAAACTCCAAGCTCAAGTCACTTAAACACGTATGAGATCCAGGGTCCAGGCTGTGGTGCTCCAGACATGGACGGGAAGATGAAAAGCCTGACTACTTCCTCCGACAGGATCAGTCCAGCCACGGAGCACAATGGACACGGACACGATCACGCACCATCAAGACAAGAACCAAGTGCAATTCATGCCTAGAGAGGAGAGCAGAAAATCTCTAAAAAGTGGAGGGCTTCCTGCCAAGGCTTGGCAAGAGCCCTTCCAGGCAGAAAAGCAGAGAAAGGTACTTCAGGCGAAGGAGACTAGTGTTGGTGGCTGGGTGTGACGCCTAACGAAGCACGGGTGGAGGGATCCAGGGTCATCAGTAAGTAGCTCTTCCCCTTCAGCAGCTAAGAGGCATAACTAAAAGGCAGGTGGGGTGTCATTAATGATCATGGGGAAAACTGGGAGGAGGAAACTGAGGTCAGGAGATCACCACCAAAGGCACTTTATTTTAGAGGAACAAAAATAATTCAAAAAGCACTTGGAAATTCTATCTCCCATGAACGAAAAGAACACAAAATAAGTTTCACTCCAGCATTGAATACAGAATAACAGACTGCTTACCCTCAGAAATGGATTGAATTTTCTAATTCATTAGGAATTATTTAGATAATAGGAAAATGAATAAATCTGAAAAATCTCTCTAGAATAGCTGTTAATCCATCCTGTTATGTAGGGTAGAGTTAGGCTGAATTATTTAATAAGTATTTTAATGAGACTACAAAGTTCTAAAAGTCCTATAAATTTCTCCCAAAAGCGTACAACTTTTCCTTTCAATGACCTTCATTTGACTTAATTAGAACAATAATTTTTTCCAAGGCTTTTTTCGTGTGTGTTAAAATACCAAATGATATGCTGCCTTCAGAATGTTGTTGTTATTATTAATGCTGATAATAGCCCCAATAAGACATATTTACAAATATGACTCATTTTGGAGTAACAGGTCATTGGCTTAAAGTCCTTTTGAAAATAAGCAGAATAAACGAATGTAATTTCTACACCAGGGACAGCAGCTGCACCCTTAATGGAACCTGGTCACTAAACACAATAAAATCAAAGATGAAACTCAAATCAGACCCCAGGCAACAAAGCATAGCTGACTGAAGATGCCACAAGATGAGCTTTCATTCACCAAGGGAACCAGATGTGTTTCCATATACAATATATATTTTTAAAACCAATTATTTTATATATAGAATGTAATTTAGGAGAAAGAAAACTCCCTCTATCTGTAGACTTATAAACAGGAAGCACAAAGGGTGCCTTTGCAGACATGAACCCGCATGCATAAATGCAAAGCCTATTGACCAAAATCCTTTCCTGTTTCCTAAGCTTAAATATAAATAAATAAATAAAACTAATTTAAGGCAGTTATGAGCTGAAATGGCTCAGATACAAAACTTGCACATCATCAGCCTTCTAGTAGCTAAAAGTGTGCCATGCATAATAGAAAAGATGAAGTTTCCTATGGAAATCTATTTTGAGATGCAACAATTTAAAGGCAACTGAGAGCTCAAAAGCAAGTTCAACCAAAGAGAAACAGAGCCCAAGCAAATGTACAGAAATGGACAAAGACATTGGAGAAGGAGGGGATCTGTGTTCTACCAATACTCCATATCAGCAAATTCATCCTGAATTCAAACCAGTGATGTGCCATGAGGTCACTCAAGGAACCAGGCAGAAACGATCAGCCAGAAGAAATAGGAACAATGTGAAAGGCAGGTGTGACATGTGGAAGGGGTGACCCTGTGAACCTTGCTGCCATGGATGCTCTTGCGGGCTTTCTGCACAGGCTGGCTGGCTCACATGACTCTGTTTAGAAGGATATCAGCCAACAGCTGTGCCACACGGGCTACAGCCCGAGCTGAGTCACATCTAGTTACGGTTCTGAGTTCATCTTTTGACAACATGACCAGAAGGATCTGAGAATCAATGGTGGAGACATACCTGAATATTCATTCCATTTCATTCCTTGGCAGTAAATCTTCAGCTTTCTACAACATAAATATTGACAAAGATACACACAGGCACCCTATTTGAAAGCCTGACTGCATAATTGCATCTAATGGAGAAAAGCGGGCTCCATTTTGGTGTGGTAAGTCATTGTTTGGCTCGGTAACCGATGCTTCTGAGACCCAAAGCATATTCTAGTATAACCGACAACACAGAAGTCTCCACTGATGACTTATTCATTTCGGGGTATTCATAAAATAACCCCAGTTTGCCCATGGGATACAGATGGTTGTCCTGTTCCCATCGTGGGGTGGTCTGTTCTGCTCCCGAAACTGTGGCACCATTAGATTCATGGCCCAGCTGCCAAACATATCAAATTATAAGGCAGGATATTATCAGACCAAGGTCATAAAAGTATTACTGACATTTCAAGCTGAACACATCATCTTCCCAAGAATTTAATTTCTTGTTTTCAGGATAAATTTCTTTTTATTGCTGCCTCTGTACCCTCAAATATTGTGAAAACTAGTCCTGACTACGTACCTTGGATTTAGCAAAATTGTAGCGACGACTACTACTTTATCTCCTACCTCCTTTTCAGGTGGGCATTTTAGCTTTTAGAAGATGCCTTCCCTCATTTGTCTTCTTTACCCCCATTTCCCTGCTATTATCCACCATGACCTTTCCAGTCTGAAAATCATCAGAGAAAATAAGAAATATAGGGTCTGTGAGCTGGTGATAAGTGCTGTGGAGGAAAATAAAGGAGGGCGAGGAATGTGTGGTAGGGAGGAGTGGGGCTGGGGCAGTGACCTTTGAATAAGGCAAAGACGGAGGCAAAGGGGCGGGCTGAGGCGGGGCAGAGGGAACAGTGATCACAGGCCTGGAGGCCCTCACGCTGGGCAGACAGCATGGAGACTGGTGTGGGCCACAGTGAATAGGAAATAAGTGGTGGTTTTGGGGGTGGAGCCTTAGAGGCTGCCGTGAGGTTGTGGGCATTTTTCCTTCTGAAGGAATTGCAGAGCCATGGAGGGTCACCAAGCAAAAAAGTGATACTCTAATGTTGGATAGAACAGGTCCAAGACCCTAATTTAAGCAGAACAAATCAAGGGCCAAAGAAGTGACTTGCCACCTGAAATTCAGTGCAGAGCTTGAAAGAAACACAGCCTCGACTCGCCACCCAGTGCTCTGCCCCCTTCTGGATGCTGTCCCACAGAGCTGTCTCTAAGGTTATGTTTCTTCCTCACTCAGAGGCTTGTGGGCCAACTGAATGCGTCCCCCTTTTTCAAATGGCAATTTGTCCTGAAAGGAAATCAGAGTTGGCAGTGAAACAATGCATGAACCTGTAGCCTACAGAGCTGTTGTCCCTGAAAGCAACAGCTGGCGCATGGCTTACTCGTGGAGTTCAGCAGAAGAGACAGAGCAACAACAGACTACTTAGGGTGTGGCTGAGCTTCGGCTGACTGCACTGCACGATTGGATGGATTTCAAATTTGGACAGTGAGGCGGCTTCTCACGAAAGGCAGGTGTATACATCATACATGTATGTATGCACATCTGTATGCACAGACGTCTGTATGCATACACACGTGGACACACACAGAGTACATGATGTGACTTGTAAAGAGCTGTCCCTGCTAGGTTTCCCACTGCCTCTGATCTCAGCGTTAACCTTTTACTGGCCATCCTCCAAGGCTTGTTACGAGATTTCTTTGCAATGGAACATGCCCTTCGCTTCACAAACATTCCCCACCTCTTCCCATAACATTAGGGGAAGAGCAGGGAGCTCTGGGATATGGTGGGGATATGGACTCGAGATACCCCTGAATCTGAATCCACACTTCATGGCTTATTTGTTATTTAACTTTATTTACATTCCAAATGCAAATGTTGCAGATCTCAGAAGATGATTTACACTCACTGCTATGGCAGAATGTTGCGGTTAGTAGACCCACCACTGGATCCTTTTAATCAACATGTTCTTCCAATAATTCAGATATTATTGTATCACAAATGCCCATTTCTATATTTTGATATCTGCTTTTCAGTATAATTATCTTCCTTCTTTATTCTCTAAATCTTATGATTTTAAAACATTTTTCTGAGAAGTGGTCCACAGGCTCTACTTATGATAAGTTGATAAAGGGATCCTGGAGATCTAAACCACATTTAAATCCCAAGATAAACTCAATTGTGTCATATACATGGCTAGGTTTAGTCTGCTTATTTTGTTACTTTGTTTAATAATTTTTGTTTCAAACAACAAGATCCTACTGTATAGTACAGGGAACTACATTCAATAACTTTTAATTCCCTATAGTGGAAAAGTATATCACAAGGAAAAATATATATATGTATATGTGTATGTATAAGTGAATATATATATATATGTATGTATAAGTGAATCACTATGCTGTACACCAAGAATTAACACAATATTGTAAACCAACTATACTTTCAACAAAAAAAGTTGATATAAAATTGGGAGATGAAATTTCCACCGCCCAGGCTGCTGTCAGGATGAAACGATTCAAAGCAGGCCAGGTATTAGCAACCCCCCTGACACATCAAAACCCCATGGGGGATCTTCCTTTTGAGCAGCACAGGCTAACCGGCTGTGGCCACCTGTAAATAGGGTTGAAGTTACTTAGACCCTTGGCTTGGGAACACCGTGGCCACAGGGGTGGGGGTCACTGCAGCACCTACGAGAATGACGGGGCCAGCCTGCTGCTGAAGCTGCTCCCCAGGCTGCAGCCCGGAGCGCTGCAGGCAGGTCTGAGGTCCAGCCGGGAGCGCGCAGCTCCACAGCCCCTCGAAGCCCTGCGGTGCGGGTGGCGCTGGGACCGTGCTCTGCCATCACCCTTCCTGGCAACGAGACTCGGGAGACTCCTGGAGGAATTTTTCTCTGCCTCATGCTTCCTGTCTCAGCCTCTTGTGGAATCCGATCCATGCCCCAGGGAAGAAGGGCTTTAACGCCCCTGGACTCAAATCCATCACGGTATGGATCCAGGATGAAACATCCATGTTAACTCACCTGGCGCTCCCTTCTTGTGCTGAACTGCCCTCCCCCGTCGATGGCATTAGGTCATATTAGAAGTCCCGACTTGCTTGTCCTTAGCCAAGGCTCTGAGCCTCTTGCTCAGTCTCCCTGGGTGGAACCACTCATCTGTGGCAGAAAAGCTTGAGCTGTCGTCTACCCATCATTTTCCTTGGCCTTTTGGGTTTTCTGTTGGGTTATGGTTCTCGTGCAGGGATATCAATCTGCACATGAGAAGAACCTGTAGGCATTTTAAAAAATACCGACACTGGATCCGCCCCCCTTTCCAGCCAAGGCTGTAAGCTTTCTCCCTCTAGCAGGGGTTACACAATCATTTGCTTGGGAATTGACCACACATATTGGCATAATCATAGTAAATTGCCCTTTACTCAGTGCTTGCCCCGTGGCATTTTCTAGTTCATGTTGTTTTTGTACCTTCATTATCACATCTAATCCCTACATTATGGATTATCACCATTTCTGTTGAGGACACTCCCCCTTGCTAATCTTGAATACAAGTATCTTTGATTTTCTTAATCTATTTCATTCCTGAGTTTCCTGTTCCTGAATTTAAAGAGTGAATTATGGACACATGTATTTAAGATTCTCTTATTATATGTATCTGACTCATCCTCTAACCAAATAATATCTGGAGAAGAGAGATAGTCTCTTTTAAACATTTGCTTTTTCTTATTATATAGTAGTGGATACACACGGTGGAAAATGTAGAAAACATATAAAGTAAGAAAATTACAGCCATACATTATCTAAACACCAAAGGACAATGCTATGTCATTTTGGGCATTTAACTATTTTTCTTAATATTTTATCATAAAATTTCCCTAGGCAAGTTGCTTAACCCTGGAATTGTACTAGCGTTTTGTCAAGTACAGAATAACATTCCCAGAAATGACCCCAATATCAAAATAGTGTGTGAGGCTGGGAAGGCCACAGGGCTCTCAGCTTATTCTCTGAGTCCTACAAAGAATGCTGTTAATTCACTGATGTCACGCATTCGATGCCTGTGAGTCACTCACTCACTCAGCTGGCTCGGACTGACACCTACTTTATACCAGGTGCCGATCCACATGCTGGGGAGACCCCAGAGGGAGCCTGGATCACGGCATCACTGTCCTTCTTCATTTGCTCCCAGAATCCTACTCAAGAAGACACAGAGTCAGAGACACTCAACCACGCTGATCTTGAGAGAGATAAAAGAGGTCACAGGCCAAGAGATTCAGGTGGCCTCTGGAAGCCAGAAAAGTCAAAGATACAGGTTCCCCTGAGGCCTTCAGAAACATCCCTGCCAATACTTTGACTTCAGCAGACTTCTGCATTCAAGAACCCTACGAGGTTAAATTTGTGTTGTTTAGTGGAGACTTTTTCTTTCTTCTTCTTACTACCATGACGTTCGGGGATACTTGTTACAACAGCAACAGAAAGTGAATACAGTAAGCTCTTTGAAATGTTCAGAAATTGCAGATAACACTGGACTGTCCACTTTGATGTGGGATTGGGCTTATGTGAAAATCAAAAAGACAGTGTGACCTTTGCTAACACAAGCTTTTCTCATTTTTAGGAAGAGAACAGTAAGTCAAAACCTCTGTAGTTATTATTTTAGACAAGTGTCTCTTAAAACATTATGTAACCCTGTGACTTAGGACCCCAAGAGAGTCTCTGTTCTTAGAAGAACATGGATTCAGAGAGATAGGGTCTTACATCTGAGTCCCACAGTGGTCTCTTATTGGCAATGAGAGTTGGGCAAATCAGTTACCCTCTTTAAGCCACAGGATCTTCATTTGCAAAAGGAAGATAAGAATAAGGATTGTTTGGCTGATTAAATTGTACACACACACACACGCACACACACATATATGTACCACATTTAATACAGTGACTAGCACATACTAGGCACTCAACAAATTCCTGTTATGGATATTTAAATGCATGTATAAAAGGAGGAGAAAGTTGTGGGAACCTGTGGGAAAACTTAGTTCACAGACCTAAAAAGGGCCATTTCTCAAAGGGCTCTGATCAGTCAGTCCCCAGTGATGGGCTAATAAGCAGAAACTATAGAACTTGGGGATTTAATTTAAACATAAAATGGAAGGTATTTAAGCATAATTATTAAACAGCAGGTACGTTTTGCACTGTTGGCTGGATCATCTTATCTGGAGAGCTTTAATAAGGAGAGAGACTCCCCAGTTTTAGAGATGGGCACACAGGAAAATGATGTGGATGGGTGGGCCGTTCTCACCCCAGGATCACATGACTGAGTACTCACAGAAGTAACACCTTTCGTATGTTATTCCAGGTGGACTGTCCTCCCATGATTATTGTCAGCTGTGTCATCAGTTCAAGGAGACAGCCACCTGGGTCACACTGGGGTATTAGAAAGAAAATCTCATTTAAATTTTAGAAAGCTCTAACATGAAATAAAGTCATTATTTTATGCCTAAAAAAATCTAAGGAACAGAGAGTAAAGACACTCTTCATTGGGCAACTAAGAGAAAACATGAAACACGTTAGACTGTCAGAAAACAAGGCTGTATTCACACTTCTTCATTTCTGTATTTTCATAGCCAATACACCAGATCTCCCTGATAAGTCACAAATCTGCCCTTAAAGAATGTGATGTAGAAACACGAGGAGTAGTAGTTGACAAACTGGAACAAGAACACCTTCATGGCTAGGTTGTTCTCATAGTCAGTCTGGTCCTTGGGAGCTCTGCAGCTAGAATAAAAAAAGTTAAGTCTGCAAAACAGTGAACGGCTTTGAGACCCTAATCAAAGCCACAGACACATGAGTTAACACGGTAAATATGTGTGTGTGTGTGTGTGTATATATATATATATATATATATATATATACACACACACACAAAATTCACAGTGTTTTCATTTAAGCTGTTTTGAATTCCTTAACATAGCTACTATGTTAATTCTAAGTGTACACACTGTTGTAAGAGTTTCTCCCACTATGAACACAATATTCCACAAGACAAAAAAAAAAAAACAGTCAGCAGTTCATTAAAATTTATAAGCACAACAATATCCAATGGACAAGAACTGTCCTCTGTCAGGTGTAAGTTGACAGAAAGCTACTTTAAACATCCTGCTAAATGATATTATCTTGTCTCCCTGAACGGCAGTAAGGTAGGACTATTGAAGAAAACAAACAAAACACGGGCCAACTTGCTAGAAGTATTTGGGGAACATAAAACGGGTCAAACTCCTAGTTCAGAATTTGAATTGGTCTTAGTGTTTTCAGAAGATGACCCCTGAGCAGACCACTGGGAGAACCACCCAGCCACATGCAGCATGTGGGAAGCACTTAACTTGGGCCGCCAAGCCGCTGGCTGGGATACAAGCCAGAGAGAAGAAACATTTATTACAGAAGCCACAGCTGATGAGAATGGAGCTACACTAACAGGAACAGCATGGAGGAAGACACATAACACTGTGATTACTTGTCCTCTCCATAATGCACAAGAAAATCTGCCTCTGGAACCAGAAACCTCTTCCACTTATTTGCAATACAGAGACTAGTTACTTTCAACAATAGGGTACATGATCTAATGTAATTGAAATTATTATTAAGCACTGACCTGTTTACACAGAGCTTGGACATTCTAATGCTTCCTTTGTCCCTTTTACTAATGCAAAGCTGGAGCTAGTCCACTTCTCACATAGGCTAGAGAAAATACGTTTCCACTTGAAGTTTTCTAAAGACTGTAATATACTGGAATTGAAGTATCTAAAAGATAGTCTCTGTTTCGACTTGGTTCTAAAACTGGTGTAGAAATGGCCTCAGCTGCAGAAGGAGCTTACCAGACTAACTCATCATGAATGCCACTTTCTCATATATGGCGTTCAGCGTCATGATGATGATAAAACTGATGAGGGAAGCAGTGATGGGCGTGTCCCACCTGCACAGTCAGGTACTTCTGGATTGGGTCACTTCCATTCAGGTTCTTGGGAAGTTTTGAAGAAAATACTATGAACACTGAAAGTCCATAGACAGTGATCCCAATACCTGAAGCAATGGTCATCAGGACCTGACAACCCAAAAACCCAGCAGCATGAGACTCACTAATGATCGTAGTTTTACACAGAAAACTTGCCCCCAATCCACGCTTACACAGACAACACTCATGTGCTGTAAACCTCACATAAACGTGAGAGGTGATGTAAATCGAACATAAATGTCACAAGAGATGTGAATACCAGGCATCTTAAACTTTAGAGGAGGAAGAATGAAGGATGTCAAAAAGAATGAGCACATCCACTAATGTAACATGCTGACAGCAGGAGCAGCTGTGTGCAGGGCATAGAGAATATATGGGAACTCCACTTTCTGTGAATTTTTCTGTAAACCTAAAACTACACTAAAGAAGGAAGCCTGTTAAATATATCTTTTAATGGGTGAAAATGGAGTAACTGGTGGCATGTTCTTTTGGAGACAAGTCTTTGATAGCAGAACCAAAGAAAATATCCCTTCTACATCTATAGAATTACTTAGGTTATGAACTAGTTGTAACCCATGAAGGGGATACACTTCCTTTCAAGGGAGAACCTATCACTGATTTAGGGGTCAACAAGTGCTAGCTGTCGTCTTCATTCTGAATAGGACCAGTGAGGCTGTGGATGTGCCCTGAGGGAAATAGTAGAAATGACAGCAGGTCTCTGCTGATGAAAGCTTCACATGCTTTTCATACTCCTTGAGATCTTAAAATGGCAGGTATTCCTACTCCCTGCATTTGCACAAGATTCATGTCCCTGAGCCATTGTAGTTCTGACTGTGTGGACCCAAGGACAACGGGGGTGTCTGAAGCATAATTTGCACGTGGCTGATAGGGTTTCAGCTCCTCACTAGGCAGGTTTTTTCTGGCCACTGAAAAATGCACATTAAAGATCCCATTTTTAAACTGTTTTCCTTCCATCTAGCTTCTTGGTCATAGTCCAGAAGCATGTACTCAGTGTCCCTGGCTGCTCCTGATGGCTGCCCCAGAGAGAAAGCTACAACGAATGTGAATTTCAAGTCTAAGTGAACCACATCATGTTATTTACAGTAACAGCGGGCGGCTGGCTTGCACCTGCAGAGCAGAGCAGTGGGAGTGTTTACAAGCCCCTCCTGGAGCCACACTCCTGCATCTGGATCCCAGCTCCGATGCTAGCTGTGGGGCCTTGTGCAAATTTCTTAACCTCGGGGCTTCCATCTCCTCACCCATATAATGGGGGAATAATAATAACAATTTATAGGACTATTGTGATGAGTCAATGATTTACTAATTGTGAAAACAATTGGAACATTAACCACAGGCATGTGAAAATCTCTATCTAAGTATTGGCTATGAATATGGTGACCAAAGTCTTAAAAAGTTGTTTCTCTGTTTTTAAACCATCAGTTTTTAGAGAAAACATTTTATTTCCTCATCTAGTCTCTTTCATCATCCTTTTCTTCACAATTAATGCTTCATGCTTGTGAAAGGAATAACTTTTTGGTGTGTGTGTGATTAAATGTGAAAATTAGTTAAGGCTGAGAAAAATGTATTATAGAAGCTTTATTAAGCCTTCCTCTCTTGTACGGCACATATAGGCCATTTAAATAGTATGCATTCTTAAAAAGTCTGCATAATAATTTTTTAATTATGTATTAAGTAATCATAATAGTTAAGATTCCTTAAATGCTTACTATTGCTTCAGCACACATCTATTTTTCTAAATCCTCACAATCACCCGTGGGGAAGGTAATATTATATCTCTTTTACAGATGAGGAAGTAGGGCCATGTGGAAATGATGCAATTTGCCCCAAATGAAGCAACTATTAAGTGAAAGTACTGAAATACTCAAAGAGCCCAAAGACACACTAACTGTATAGCACTGTCTCCTACATGGTCTGTGAAATCAATTCTAATTCATTTCAGAACATTTACAAACTTGACACATTTCCATTTTCCTTTCTAGCACTTAATGGGTTCAATATTTCTTAAGAAACAGGAAAGTTTTCCATTCTCCTTCCTCAAGTTTCTTCTTATTTATCATATTTTCTGATCATAAATTTAACATTTGCTCATTAAAGAAAATTTGAAAGTACTCAGTAGTGGACAGAACTGCTGTCCTGGATCTGTCCCCAGTCTTAGAATAGGACCCAGAATTTGCTTTAGAATAAATAACCTCCCTTTTGTTTTTAGTCCTGTGATTTAAGCTAGATTGACCCACTCTTTCTGAAGCACCAGAGGTAGATCTCAGTTAGTTTAAGGCAAATAATACCCCTCATTGTATTGGCCTTGCAAATGATTGGAGAATTGGTAAATAACCCAGGAAGAGCCACTATTATGTGAGGAGATACATGCTGGTGACCATGTGAATGATAAGTTTCCTCTATCAAGAGAGGAAACTGCCAAAAGAGACCTCTCTTGGTTTGGATGGATGATCTGGGATGCTGAGTGCCTAGAAGCATTATGCTGAGACATCCTTGGACACAGAATGAAGACAGGACAAAACCAGCCCTTGACATCATCTGGGCTACAGTATCTCTCCTTGACTGAAGCCGGACCTCAGACCTGAGGTTTTCATTTACAGGAACCAATAAATCCCATGCATCCCCATTTTTTGGTTGTTGTTTAAACACATTGGAGATTGATTCTGTCACCTACAATCAAAAGACTCCAACTCTGAAAATGAATAAAAAATAAAATTAGAAAAATGGTTCTACCTATAGACATAATCCCTTCAGAAGGGTACATTGTTTGTATATTGCAAATCATTTTATATATTAATTTTATTCTCAAGCCTATCTTAAGTATAACACTGACATGTCATAAAATATTTTCATGGACACATTTTTGCATGGCTGCATTCTATTCTACTTTGTGAAGTGTTGGAAGTATATTTTGGCTGAGATTTTATATATATATATATATATATATATATATATATATATATATATACATACACACACATACATACATACATACATACATACATATAAAAGTATGTCTGTGACTTGCATCCATACTGACTTTTCCCTGCCATTTTGAAATAATTCCTGATTAAAAGTTTTTGAAAGCTGAATTAGTGGATTAAAACATAAGAATATTTTTGACTCTTGATATCAACTGCCAGACTGCTTTCTAAGAAAGCTTGAGGAGTACACCAGAAATTATCACAGCATTGTAAATCAACCATACTTCACAAAAAATATCCAGTAACCTAGGGATGGGATTGGTGATCACTGGCATTTCATCCTCATAAACAGAGCTGTGTCACTTGAGAGGTGGAAAACTATTTCATTTTGATGTGCACTGAGTGAATTACCATTGGAGTGTGACATCTATTTTTTCCTTTGTGAATGTGTGTTCATTTTCTCTGCCTTCTACACTCCTGAGTTTTTTTAATGTTACATTTGAAGTGATCTGATCTCTCTATGTATTGAAGGAATTAGCCCCTTGTTGGATTTGTAAACAAATAATATCTTCTGGTGTTTTCTTTAAAATTAGGATTCTTCTGATGCATGGAAATCATTGTATACTTTCCTCTGAAACTTACTGCTCATCTAGAGGTTGTATACTCATCCATATTTATTTCTAGTTTTTTTTTAATTGTGTTACATTGTAAATGTTTCTGGAATTTATCACAATATATGGTTCACTGTATGATTTCAATCTTTTCCTTTCCCCCCAAGTAGCTAACAAGAGTTCCATTCACTGAATAACCTTTATTTATCTCCCTGATTTGTAATGCCTTCCATCTCTTATATTAAATTATTATTGATATCAGAGCCCATATCTGGACTTCCTGTCCTATTTTCTAATCTGGCTATTCTTGAACTAGTAAAACTCTCATTATCTTATTAATTATTATATTACTAGTATGATTTTTTTCACAATAAACCCCAAATGAATTTTATAACTTCTGATATTTTGGAGATATGATCTTTTAATCTAGAATCATGTGATTAAAGCATCTTTTATATATTTCAGTAGTTTTTACTTTTATTTTTTGATAGTTCCTACTATCTTTTTGTTAGGCTATTCTTAGACATTTTACCTTGGTTAATATTCTTGGAAAACTTTAGAAATCTTAATGCCTCCATCTGGTCTCTTAATCAGACCCTGGAGAATCCTAAACCACTGATCTGATTTGAACAAATGAGGTGAAAAGAATTAGGGGAAGCACTGTGGGCAGAAGAGACCATGGAACCTCCAGAGTGGCGCCCTGCGTTAGCTCAGATAGGATAAAGTTTTCTCTATGAGACTACATAGTTCCCCGCTTGACATTTCAGCATTTCACATTAGATTTTAAAAGTCTGTGGCAGGTTCTTACCCAGAAAAAGAGCACTTGCACAAAGGGTTATATGTATACACTTTCCCCAGGTGGCAAATAGAACACACTCTTCTTCCTAATTAAAAAAACAAGTTTAGTCAATCAAGGGATTACACCAATGAAATGATTTTTTTTCCTAACTGATCACTAAATCCTTAACATAATTTAAAAAAAATAATAATTTTCAGCAATAGCCTCCTTATTTGTAAATGCATGGGTTTTATTTCCTGTTTTTTTCCTTTTCTGTTAATGATTTCAAACACACAACAAAATATGTACAGTTTTCATTTTAATACTATTTTTTGAAAATTCACATGTGAACAGTAAACTGTTTCTCTGCCATGGTCTGAGCATCTGACGAGGCCAAGCTTTAAAGCTCTATTCCTTAGCTTGCCTTTGATTACAGAAGTGATTGTAGTGACAGCCTAGACTCTGTACAGGACGGAAAGTATCACGGGGGTCTGCAGCTAACTGGTCTCCACTGTGTGTTTCTTGGTTGAGCTTTATGTGTTAATTAGCTACAACTATGAAGTTTTAGTTTCCATTTTAGAGTTTATATTTAGAATTTTTTTAAGAGATGAAATCAGTAAGACTCAAGATTTATCTGGATTATAAAACCAGATATAGTATAAAAATAGCTGTAACTAAGTACATGGCCCTTCCTTTGTGCCAGGAACGCTTCCAAGTAGATTCTATACATTACTTCGACCCGTCCTTACCACAGTCATGAATAAGCAACTCTCTTATTCTTATTTTATAGGAAACTATGGCACAGAGAAGTTAAGTTGTCCAAGATCACTCAGGAAGCAAGCTGCTGTGTTCAAATATGAATTTAGACAACTTCATTCCCAAGCACTCACTACCACAATGCTGGCCTCTCTAAACAATGGAGCATGCTTTCACAAGTAAAGTAAAATGCTTCAATTAAAAAACAAACAAAAAAAAAGTTAAGCAATTTTGTAAATAAGGAAGAACGATCAAGTGAAATGAGTCTTCATCTTCAATTTTTCAACAAGCATGTTCCAATGAAAATTTAAAC
This sequence comes from Vicugna pacos, assembly GCF_048564905.1. NCBI lineage: Eukaryota > Metazoa > Chordata > Mammalia > Artiodactyla > Camelidae > Vicugna > Vicugna pacos. The sequence goes on along the minus strand of NC_133010.1, from coordinate 3,136,571 downwards.
TTATTAGCTGGCAATTTTAAATTTAAACTTGGCAGTTTAAATGACTAAAAAACTTTTCTTCAGTATTTTTTGTATGCTGCCAATATGATAAGATTTTGTTTTTCAGGACTCAAAAGCATTATGAACATCTAATTTTGTCTAAGTTTTAGCTTTAATCTCTGAATGTACAGTCTTTCACCAACATATGCTTTTACCCCCATCTTCAGTTGTAAACAATGGGAACTATTAATAATGTGGACTATTAGAAGCTTATTACATTGTAAAAGACCAATGTCACTTTCTATTGGTAGCTGAACCTCATTTTTTTCCATTTATAAAAAGAGGAGTTTGACCTGCTCCCTCCACACCTTTTCAGTGCCAACATTCTGTAGATCTGTGATTCAATTTATTAAATCTATATTTGGAGGCATTTTCAGATGCTCCTAGTAAAAGCATTTTCTTTCCAAGAGTTATTCATGCTCACAACCTACTGTCCTGCTGCTGCTGACTGAAAGTACCATCAGCTCTAAATTATCTCAGCTGATGGAAAGAAGCAATAATACAGATGACTCAAAAAATCATCTTTTCATAGCTCTGGAATGTTGATACAAAGATATACAGTTTTATTTTTTTAATTTTGCAGCAGGAGTGGCAGCAATAAATTTACATTTCCAATTATGTAAAATGCCTAGCTCAAACACTGCTCAAACACTAATGGCACCTCAACAAATGTTTCACTGCTTCTTCTACACTTTCTCTGACTTTAGGATGAGAGCCATGCTGCTTTGTGTACATCCCAACCGGAAGGGGGTGCAGTGACCGGGACTTAATTCAAGACAAAGGGGCACCTAGTCTTCGATGAAAAGGAGGCCGCAATAATGAAGGCACATGTGAAAAAATGGGAGTCAACTATATAAAACGAATGTGTCTTTCCTTCTACATCTATATCATAGCAGCTAATTTATATTTTGCATTTATTTTTTGGTGTTATGAAAGGATAGAAATCAATGCCTCTTATACTCTTATACCAGTCTTTTTCTTTCCCCCTTTTTACTGTTATGATGAAGGAAGGACCACACTTCTCTTCTGCGTCCACCATTCCAGGCAGTGCTCCTTCACCTTGGCTACACATTAGAATAACCAGAGGAGCTTTATAAACTTCCCTATGCCAGAATGCACCCCAGGCCACTAAGTACCATCAGAGTTTGCAGTGATGGAATCCAGACACCAACATTTTTTAAGGCCCCCTGGTGATTCCAACATGCAGCCAAGGCTGACAAGTACAGAAGTAAACAGACTAAAGTGCATCTAAACAGCGCCCGCTTTTCCTGGGTAATCTCATCTATCTCCACGTGGGGACACGGCACCTCCTTTTCTGGCCAGACTTGTTCTTCCTGCTCAGCAGTGTCCCATTTGTACTCAAGTTCTGCCTGGCACCGCTTCCAGAACTCCAGAAGTATGGTGACTAACAGAGAGAGAGAACAGCATAATGTGGATCTTCAGTGATGACTGATGCTTCAGAAATCTGTACTTAATATTTATTACACTTAACACTTTGGTAAATGGTTAATAAAATCACATTTTATTTATAGGCGATACTAAAGAGAAAAATGAGGTAATACCTTTTTATTAAGAAAAAAGAAAATGTGGATAATTTATTGAACTTTTGGAAACAGACTAGCTCTCTAGCTCAGGGGAAATGTATTAACGTGATGGTCACAGGCAGGTGACTGTGTCTGATGCTAAAGTACCAGCTACCTGCACATTATGCCCACTAAAAACACAAATATTGGGGGGAAGGATGAGTATAGCTCAGTGGTAGAGCACGTGCTAAGCATGTACAAGGTCCTGGGTTCAAGCCCCATTACCTCCATTAAAAAAGAAAGTAAAAAAAACACAACTGTCACAATGTAAAAGCACTGCACTGTCCAAACTCCAAGTCTTCTCCTCACATCCCTCTGTCTCTTCTGTCCAAAGGACCTGAGGGTGGAGAAGGGGATTAGAATGCTTTAGTAACCCCTGCATTTCTATTTTCCACCACCCCAGTCACACAAAATAAAAATAATATTCTTAAATGTGGAAAACTGCCATTTTCCTCAATCTTCAGTAAACTAATTTTTAGAAATTGTCATTCTGTTTTAAGACTCGTAACTTCAAATTGTAGACAAAAACAACATGAAATGTTAATTGAAAATGTGGCTTCAGGGTAAATCGCCTACGCCCTTTTTCCCACCAGACTGTTACCCCTAGGCCCCAACTCTATAGAAATTGCAGAATAACCACTGTTCCTTCCACCATTATACCTGAGTCTCTACCATGCTCTGAGAATAAAGAGAAAAAAGACACAGTCCCTGCTTCCGGGAGCTCCTAGGTGCACAGGAGTCATCGTGAAATGATGGCTGAGGAGGCGTGTTAAGAGGGCTTGGATAACAGTCAGCAGAGGGTGCTCGGGGCAGAGAGCCAGAACTGTAGCCAAGGCTCTCCCAGAGGAGGGAACCACTGTGCTGAGTTCTGAGATGCCCTAGAAGTGATCAGGTGAAGGTATAATGTAAAGGCCATTTCTCCCTGGGGAGCTGCACATTCAAAGGAGAGAGGCCAAAGAGAGCCAGGTACCTTCCAGGAACTGCAAATAGTCTAGAAGTGAGCACAGGGTATGGGAGGCACGTGAGGCAACCAGGTGGAGAGATCACAGGTGCACATCACACAGGACTCTGTGTGCCTCCAACGTAGAGGTGACATGCAAAGTGATCTAGAAAGAGACAAGATAGAGGCAGGGAGACCTATTGGCAGGTTCATGTGAAGGCCTGCTGAGACCCCGCCAGGAGGAGAGAGAAGAAAACATTTCAGCAGGTGGACGGATTGGCCACAGGTGTGATGGAAGAGCAGGAAGAGGTAAAAGATGCCAGCCAGATTTCTGGCTTTGGCAGTGTCCTAAATTATAGTGCCATTCCCAGAAATAAGAAGGGCAGGAAGAGGAGCAAGTCATGAGAGGAGACAACTGATTCAGTTCTGGCTGGGTGCCTGTGGGCTCCAGGAGAGATGTGCAGTAGGCAAATAAAAGTCTAGAAATCGGGAGAAAGTTCTAGGCTGAGACAAGTAGTTTTCCTGTTTCAAGTGACTAATGGGTGTGAGTGGACAAGCTCAAGAGAAGAGGTGTAGAGGGGTAGCTCTCACCCTTCTGCACATGGGAAGCATCTGGGAGCCTTTAAAACATAGTGCGCCCCAGCCTGGAGTGGGGTCTTTGTACTCTTTATTGTTTTTTAAATACTTCTTTCCTTTTTGGGGGGGTATTTAGCTTTATTTATTTTAATGGAGGTACTGGGAATGGAACCCATGACCTCTTGCATGCTAAGCACGTGCTCTACTACTGAGCCGTACCATCCCCACCTTTTTTGTTTTTAGGCATTAGCTCTACTGATCAGTAAGGGCTGAGAATCAACCTGTAGAGAGCAGAGAGCCTTGTGGGTAGAGATCAAGGAGAAGCTGCCCAGAGCCCCGCAGACCCCACCAGGGGCAGCCGGAGACGCAGGGAGCCTGGGACGGGCTGTGAGGAACGTGAACCCAACACTCCCCAATGGCGAAGACGACAAACATGTTTCAAGCACCCACTTCCCAGCAGTGTTTGTTCTGACTTTACTAGTTTTCCAGTAATACTGTGTGAGAATAGAAATAACCTGGACACAGGGATCAAATTCAAATGCTGGTTCTGACCATTCTTAGCTGCGTGATTACTGATTAAAAGGTTACCCGTCTGCCACGTGTAAAATGGGGGACATAGAACCGTGCTTGTGGGCTGCTGTGAGCGTAATGCAATGACACCTATAAAGGCCCTCCTGACTCTCAGACGTAATTGCTACTATTGTCCTCATTTGGGACACCAAGAAACAGAGGTGCAGATAGCTTCAAACATTTGCCCAAGATGAGGGTTAGGGTCAGGATTCAAGCCAAAGACTTCGTGGATACAGAACCCAGGATCTTACGAGCAACACGGCACTGCCCAGCCTCCCTGCTGCAAAACCTGCCTCCCTTTGTCTCAGTTCCATGGCGCCTGCGCTGCACAGATGTCCTCACTGCCTGCCTGCCGGCCCGGTGTCTGACCCTGGCACTCCTCCCTCCGACCCACGCAGCGCTTCCTTGGGCACACATCCCCCACGAGGCCATTGCTGTGGCTACTCGGATGTTTACACGGAAACGCAGGTGGCAGCCCAGCTTTTTGCTATAGCTGCTGCTGTCAGTGGAGGCAAAGAGCTCACAGTTGGTGGAGGAGGCCACTTCTGGTCTCCTCCTTGGCTGGAGAGCTGGATGGAATCTAGTTTCCCTCTGCAACTTAGACATCCTGCATGAGAGCTATGTAAGGCCTTCTGGCCTCTTAACATAGAAATGATACCCCCGCAATCGTACTTAACATTGTAACCTCCTGGCCCCACCAGGGAGCAGAGGCCATGGCCTGTTGTCCACCAAGTTTTGTTTCCTTGCACGACAGCTACAATGGGGTGAGTTAACACCGGACCAGAAAATCTACAAAGCCCTCGTGTACAATTTCCTGACACTTGCAGGTCACCCAAATACCACAGATCCTCCAAGTAAACAACTAGTAAGAGGAACTGAGATGGTTCGTCTGTCAGACCCCTGATGGCAGGACTGATTTGGCCTCTCCTGCTCTCAGGATGATCTGTTCTCCTTCTGTGTGCCCTTCCCTGAGGGAAAGAGACTGTTCTTTGTTTATGGGCTAGGAAGTATTTGTGGCTCTCTGACCAGAATCTTCAAAATAGAGTTCTTGGTGAGAGTGGAAGCATTGCACCCACGTCTCATGAGCACAGCTACCCAACAGTCTCATCAAGCCAAGACTGTGGCCAAAACCATGGGTCCATGCTGTTGAGTGTTGGGTCTGGAGAGCAATGCCTCCACCACTGAGAAGCTGCCGCACCACTTGCTCCCTTGCCCCCATCCAGGGGGAGGTGACGCATCCATGGGATGAAAGCCTTGAGGGCACTTGGTGACTGTGGACCAAGCTGTGACTGCCTGGTCCTGTCCGCCATGTGACCCATGTTAGCCTCACATGCAGAAAATCCCTAAAGAGACCCCTGCTTGAATGAATGGGTCACCTATAAGCCAACTGTCCTCGGGCCGCCTAAGAAGCAACACAGTGTACACAGTGAGCCACCCACTCAGTGATATCCCCAAGGCTCACAGCTCCCTAATGTGACACCAGGTAATCCCAGCAAACAGAAGGCCCTTACTTTATAATTGACAAGAATTCTACTGCCAACAGTGCCTTCCACCTTCCACTTATGAAGTTTTTTCCTCTCTATTCCCTGCTCTGCAATTGTGCAATCAGTCCAGAGCTCCTTCATGAGACAGGAGGGAAGGGGGCAGGGCACAGCCATTAAAAGGGTGGCAGAGCCATTAGCACCGAGACGGTGGAAAAGTCAACTCCCAGTAGATCTTGAGCTTCAATACACACTCACCGAAATACCGCTGGATGCTAAATGGCACTCACACAGGTTCCAGGACAGGTTCAAGTCTGACCATAAAAGGTCAAAGGATGAGTAGTGGCCCAATTTCTGGGAATCCCAACACCTTCCACAAAGCGGTTGGAATATTCCTCCCACTTATTAGCATATGAAGATACTGAGTGCATAAAAACTAACAACCCCACACCTCATGGCTGCTCTCTCTGCTGAGGGAGACAGCCCACACTCTGTCTGTGGAGTGTGTATCTACTTTTACTTTAAACTGGAGCACCCAAACCCCACGCCTCATGGCCTTTCTCTTGCCTTCTGAAACCGCCCACTCTGTCTGTGGAGTATATATCTCTCTGAATAAATCTACATTTACTGAACTCTGGCTCTCTTGAATTCGTTCCTGGGCAAACCAAGGACCCACACTTGGCGAGGTACATCCCAGGGACCCAAGTAAGACCTGGGATACGGCCCGTCCTCTCCCCCACATTTTCCTGTATCATACATTCCTTCCCAAAAGATCTCACCTTGTGCACTCCAAAATAGACAACACTCATGTGTCCTGACCTGGATCTGCTTCTGCATGTATCATTTTTTATGTCCACTAGAATGTCACCTTCATGAGGACAGGGATTTGGTTCTGTTCACAACGGAAGCACCAGCACATAACAGGTGCTGGAGAAGTGTTAGCTGAATGAATGAGCTGTGGGAAGTCCTGGGATTTCCACCTGGAACTCCTAGCCAGTTGGGCCCCAGCTGACCCCAGTTGCTCCCTGCTACTCATGGCTGACCTCTTGCCACCACTCTCTGCTCTGCCATCACCTGAGCCGGGATGAGCTGAGATGATCACACACCCCGGAGAGCATGGCGGATGGTTCATGAGGTTGCAACACATTCGCCCTCTGACTGCCAGGGGTTACTTAGGATGGAAAAACTGAAGGCAGCACCATGTGCACCGCCCTACCCCACAACTCACTTGAAGCACCAGGACTGCACACAGGGGAAACGCTGGCCCTTTCCAACCTAAGGAGAGGGACTATGGGTGAGAAGAGGGCCTCTGTCAACTAACAGTCTCTTCACAAGCCCAGTCTTAGAAAAGCTCTTTAAAAACACTTCTGGTATCTTCCTTCTGTTTCTGTAATCCCGCTAAATTTTGTCATTTTAATCTACGCATCAAAAATACAGATGTTTTTGAAATCTCTATTGATTTTCAATGAAGAAAATCCTCAATTTCCTTCTCTGCTAAGAAAATTACTGCACTTTATATAAAAAAAAAACAGCTTCCTTTCATGAGTTTCTATCTTCAAACACCTAATTTCACAAGAATCAGTGAAGCAGAACATGAAAATCACACTGTGCTTTATCACCTACAGGTGGGCAGGGATGAAATGAATGAGTACTGATCTCATGAGATGGGAAGGCTGGGGCTCTTATTCCAGCTACAGATGGAAGGGTCCATATCTGTGTGGGTGAGGAAGGACCAAGGACGAGAAACCAACATTTTCGTACCCATTTCTCTTTTTCAGAGTCCCAGACAAAACACTGTGATTTTATCAACAAAACAAGAACATCTGCACCCTTCTAAAAGCACCCCCACAACTTTACTACTACACACGACACTCTGTCACTGACCGAAAGGCTGATGACAGCCAAGAAATTTGCAGGGATCTTATTCTGTACTCATCCCTTTTTGTCTTTGGGACCTCAGGAAATTTGCCTCCTCTCCCTGAGTGTCATTTTCCTCAACCTTCAAATGGGAGTGTAACAGTCATTCATTTGCTCAGTGTCTATTTGACAACAGGAGACGGCTTATGAAAACAACAACAAAAAAAGCAAAACAGCAATTCTCATCTGTGCTGTCTTCCTCCTCCTCCCTGAACATGAACTTACAGGGTAAAATGGCATCTTTCACTAAACCCCGAACTTAAGGAGCAGTTCTGATAAGGAAGTCACAGAACTGCCGTGTAACTGAGAAATGACCTGGTGAAAAAGAATGAGTTACCAGCAAATCCTCAAAACACGTAAGGGTGCAAACCCTGGGAGCTACAGGCATGGGTGAGAGTTCCTTAGTTCCCCATTTCACAACGCCGAGAATTTTTCAGGGTCCATGAAAGACACAGCCCAGTACAACCACGCCATGTTTTGGAGTACACCGAGGCCACATCGCTGCTGACATGCACTTCTGTGTGTCCCAGAGCAAGAGCCCTGGGCGGGGGTCACTGTGTTTGAGGCTGAACAAGAACTTCCTGTTCTGTCTCTTTTGCTCTCTCTCTTCCTGCAATAAAACAACAAGGACTATGGTGGGGAGCACTGCACCCACATTCTCTGGCAAACCACACACTAGGCAGCTCTAGATGATCTGAGAGAGGACCCTTCAATGAACATATATACACCAAAGTCAGGCAGAAGGCTGCCTGTGACCTTGGGAATCCAAACCATCTTGTCCTGTTAATCAGGATACTAGAAATCTAAAGAAAGTGTGCACCAGATGAAGACGATGCCTTAGACAACATTGATGGTTATGTCCAGCAGTGTCTAAGGACAAGTCATGCTCTGGTAGATGGGAGCATTTTGGTTGCTTTCAGAGTTTGCTACTGAAGGGCTAGGACATGTCATTGAGCCTTGAAACTCCAGAACTCTATACCCACATAGGCAGACAAATTAGGTGAGCCAGCTCAGCCTTCATTCCAACTTCCTAACCAAAAAGCTGTGAGGTTGAAAATTTATTTCTCAGACTATTCTGCAGCAAGGATTCCAGATGTGGCTTTAAAAATGCACATCAGAGATTGAGATTTACAAATATTGACTACTATATATAAAAATAGCTAAAAAAACTATATTTCTTCTATATAGCACAGGGAACTATATTTAATATCTTGTAATAACCTTTAATGAAAAAGAATATGAAAAGGAATACATACATATATATGTGTATATGAATGACTGGAACATTGGGCTGTGCATCAGAAATTGGCACATTGTTACTGACTATACATCAATTAAAAAAATATACATATAAATATAATGGCAATCAGAAGCTTCTGATGTCACTGAAAGCAGAAAGCTAGATGAATGGAAGCAGAGGTGGTTGGAGGAGCTATGTTATTTTGCTGGGGTGGATGCAGCCGGCATGTCAGAGATCTAGAAGGAATGCTCACAACAGTCACTCACTGATCTGCAAGTGAGTTAGGGTAACAGCTTCCTGAAATCCTCCCCACCCGTCCTGATGAGTCAGGTGTCTGGCGTTTCTCTGGAAATCACTAGGCGCAGACTGGAACTCAAAAGTAAAAATTAAAAACTGCAGTCAGGCAGCAAAGGGCCTGGCAGGACGCGTTGTACAAAAGTAGGTCAGAATCAACAAGGAATGGGGAGGGGATAGAACGTGTGCTGAAGACCCTGACTTCAGGGGTGGATTGTCTGTGTTGAGGACTCTGAGTCAGTATGAGTAGATGGATTGGTGTGGACTAAAATGGTGGCCATTGTTCAGATAAGTGAATGATTTGGACTATATGTATTAGAGGAGGTTGTTTTTTCCCCTTCAACATTTATCATTCCTAGGGAGCAGATAAATACTCTGCAACACAACATCTAAGTGCAAAAGAAATGCTACGGGATGATGGTGGTATGAAAAATTTCAGTTCTGCATTTCCAAGATTTCCTTAATGAAGTTAACAGCAGTTGATACTTAAAATAAAAAAGGTACTTATAATAAAGACATTATCATATGTATATATCCTTAAAGATACACATATGGTTATATAAGTGGGCCTGAAATGTGTTCTGCATTCTAAAATCCAATGAAATAAAATCAGTAGCACAATATGCCTGTCAGCTCTATAAACATGATGTAGCTAATGATCTCAGAAAGCAAGGTCAGCTAGGAAATTTGAGATTTGTCTTTTCCAGTGTGAAAGTTAATATTTTTTGCTTTACTTAAAAAGCATTTTTTTAATTAGGGCTGTAGCATCCTTTGGTATTCGGGGTTCAGTAGATGTGTTCAGATGTTCTAGACAGTCAATCAGAGCAAAGACTGAGGTTTAGACAGCAGTTAAATGCCTCACCGGTGTGATCAGCATCCACATACTGCTATACTGAAAATCCTTAAAAGTGAGAACTTCATTAAAGCAACGAAAAGAGAGGGAAAAAAATAGCCACACACTAGTGGAAATTTTGTAACGTGTAAAAATGACAAAGGGCTATTCATGAGCGTATTTTTAAAAACCCGCACAATTTAATAAGAAAAACAACAAACTGACAACAGGTTGCACACAGCTCCCTGTAGGAGAAGCCATGTAGATGGACTCTTATGTGAATGGGGCTGGAGCTGTAGAATTAGTTAGTCTTGCAAGTAACTCAGTTAAAAATAAATGCAAATGGGATACACTTCTAGAATATCTGAGTAAAAATCTTGGAAATCTTACTCCTCTATGAAGCAATGACAATGGCAAAATTTGTCAAAATTAACCTATGTAGAACTCTGGAAATTAAATCAAGGCTTCCATCAATCCGGGGAATGTTTATTTGAGAAAAATAAAACAGCTAAATCTCCTTAAAGATAGTAAGATTTGTGACATTGTAACTTGATCTACCCCATTCCTGTATCCTCACATAAATGTTGGCCTTTAAAAGCAATAGTCTCACCATCAAGGTAGGGGCAGAAGTGATTTAAAGTTACCCAAAAAATCCGTACCCAGAGAGCTGTCACTATGTGACCTATCACAAACTCATGCTGTGCAACCAGCCTGTCCCCAGAGTGTGTGTGGAAAACAATCAGCAGTGAGTACTTAACATTACAACTGCCTGAGGCAGTGGTACCAGTAGGGGCTAACTAGATGCTGACTAGGAAACTTAGAAGGCAAAATTGAGTAATGAGACGTTCTGGGGGTGAAGGTAGGGTTAAAAAGCTCCAAAAAATTCTGAGAATTGTAGAAGGCCGTACACATGTGTGGCACATGGCAAGGAAAGATCTGAGAAAATCTTAAGCCTTCAACTCTGGCTGAACTTGAGGTTCTGCATAAGCAAGAACTAAAGGCTACGGAAGAGCTGCAGACTGCCTGCTGGTGCTGAGGGCATCCCTCAGCACGCGGACACACAGCCACCTGGCAACAGCTCAAACGATTGGCTCCAGGCATTGAAAGAAATCACTATCCAATCATTATTACAGTGGTGACAACTAGGCTTTCTGCACACACACTGATCTCCTGGCCATGCGTGATAAAGAATACAGACTTTACAGAATTTGTTCACGAAAGTAAATAAATAGCTTCAGCAGGAACGACAATGGAATCAACGATAAACCCTGGAGATGAGGAAAATCTGGCTTTCACATCTGCCACATTGTAATATTTTAAATGTCCAGTTTTCAACAGAAAATTACAAGGTGTACAAAGAAACAGAAAAGTTTGGCCATAACAGACGGGAAAAATCAGTCAATAGAAACTCCCTGAGGAAGCCCAGACACTGGACTTACTAAACAATGACATAAATAAGCAATTACACATATGTTCAAAAAGCTAACAGAAACCATGCCTAAAGAATTAAATTATGTGAACATCTCATTGTACAGAGGATATCAATAAATAAAATTTATACTAAAAACCAACTAGAAATTCTACAGATACATATATAATGACTAAAATGAAAACTTCAACATGAGGTTTCTCTGTAGATATGAACTGGTTGAAGAAACAGTCAGTTACCTTAAAACTACTGAGATTATCCAGCCTGTGGAACAGAAAGAAAAAGGAATGAAAAACAAAATGACCTCTGTGTCAGAGATAGGAGGGACACCATCAACAATACCAATACACACATAATGGGAGCACCAGAAGGAAGGAGAGAACAAAAGGGGCAGAAAGATTATATAAAGAAATAATAGCTGAAAACTTCCCAAATTTGATGAACACATTAATTTGTACATCCCAGCAGCTCAACAAACTCCATGTGGTATAAACGTAGAGACATCTAAAATAGGCACATCAGACTCAGTGTGTCAAAAGACAAGAACGAAGGACCTTGACAGCAGAAAGAGAAAAGTGGCTCAACATATAGAAAGGCTCCTCAGTAAGACAGTTGATTTCTCATCAAAAACCATGGAGACCAGAAGGCATTGGGATGGTATCGTCAAAGTGATAATAGGAAAAGACTGTCACCAAGTATTTTATAGCCAGCAAAGTGATCCTTCAAAAAAATTAAAGGAGAAATTAAGACACCCCTACAAAAACAAAACCTGAAAGAATCCATTGCTAGCAGGCCTGCCCTACAAGCAATACAAAGGATAGTCCAGCAGGTGTAAATGAAAGGACACTCGCCTGAAAAATAAAAAGCACTACTACATGAGTAAAAAAGTAAAACAGTATAAATAGAGTATTACATGTAAATGTTTTGTTCTATTTGATGTAAAGGACAACTGCATAAAACAATACATATGAAACTATGTAGATGTGCTTGTAATGCATAAAGGTGTAATTTGTATGACAGTGACAGCATGAGGAGGGGGAGGGAAAAGGTTGATACCAAAGCAAAGTTTTGGTGTACTATTGAAATTAAGTTGGCATTCATGTGAACTAGATTGCTTTAAAACAAGATGTTAATTATAATCTTCTGGGCAATGGAGGAGGAGTAAGGAGGAGGAAGAGGAGGAGGAGGAGGAGAAAAAAGGTAAAATAAACAACAAATTAAAATGGCACACTTGAAAATGCCTACTTTGTACAAAAAAGTGTAGTAATAAAGGAATGGGGGAAAAAAGACTTATAGAAAGCAGATAGCAGATGTAACTTCAACCTGATATGAAATTACATTAATGTAAATGAATTAAACATTCTAATCAAAATACTAAATGCAGAAATAAATGGAATAGAGAATAGATGAACAACAGAGAATAATCAACAAAAAGAAATGTTGGTTCTTTGTAAAGATCAACAAAATTGACAAATTTTTAGCTAGTATTAAAAAAAGAGAGAAGATTCAAATTACTAAAATGAGAAATGAAAGGAAGGATGTCACTACTGCCCTTACAAAAATAACAAGGAACATAAGGGAATACCATGGATAATTATATAGCCAATAAATAAGATAATCTGGATGAAATGGATAAATTCCTAGAAGGACATAAATGACTGAAGCCAATTCAAGGGGAAATAGAAAACTCAAATAATCCTACAGTAATTAGTAACGGAAATAGTAAACGAAAACTTTCCAACAAGGAAATGCTAGGCCCGTATGGCTTTGCTGGTGAATTCCATCAACTACTTAAAGAAAAAACAAAAACAAAAACAAACAAAATAAAACAATGCTTCACAAACTCGTCTAAAAATAAAGAGGAGGGAACACTTCCCAATTCATTCAATGAGACTAGTATCACACTGATACCAAAACCAGACAAAGACTATCTCTTATGAATATAAATGCAAAAATCCTCAAAAGAATACAAGCAAATCCAATCCAGTAACATATAAAATAGACCACAATTAAGTGGGATGTATCCAGGTATGCAAAGGCAGTTCAACATACAAAACTTAATTCATGTAATATGCCATATTAATAGAAAAATGGATACAAACTAGGAATAGAAGAGAACTTCCTCAACTTGACAGAGAACATCTATGAATAACCTGGAGCAAAGATCATACATAATGTTGAAAGACTGAATTATTTCCTCCCACAATCAACATTGTACTAGAGGTTCTAGTCAAAGCAACCAGACAAAGAAAATAAAGCCTCTAGATTAGAAAGAAAGAAATAAAACTGCTTTGATTCCAGATGAGATGATATTATATATTGAAATCACAAGGAATCCACAAAGGCAAAAAAAGAGAGAAAAGAAAAATATCCAATTAAAATTAATAACCCAGTCTGACCAAAATTGTAAGACACAAATCAATATATAAAAAAGTAATTATATTTCTATACAACAGCAGTGAATAATCTAAAAATAAAATGAAGGAATCATTTTCATTTACAATAGCATCAAAAAGAATAAAATACTTGGGAATATTAACAAAAATATGTGGAATACTGAGAAAAATATCTGAAACTTGTATATAGAAAACTAAAATACTACTGATAGAAGTTAAAAATGACCTAAAATAAATGGAAAGTTCTGTTTTCATGGATCAGAAGCCTTATTATTGTTAGGATGGCAATTGTCCTCAAAATGAACTACAGATGCAATGCAACTCTGGCTTTCTGGCAGAAATGAACAAGCTGATCCTAAAACTAATGTGGAAATGCAAGATACCCAGAATAGTCAAAACAATCTTGAAAAAAAACAAAGTATTGAAGTTTCCAAATTTAAAACTGACTAACAAAACTGTAATCCATACAGTGTAGTACTTGCATAAAGGACAGACAAATAGATTGAGAGAAAAGAATTGAGAGTCCATAAACAAACTCTTACACATAGCCATTTAATTTTTGACAAAGGTGCCGTGACAATCCAATGGGGAAAAAATAATCTTTACTAAAATGATGCTGGGACGCCTGCATAAACACCTGGAAAGAAAGAAAACTGAACTTTAATCTTAACACCATTTATGAAAGTTAACTGAAAATAAATCACAGACCTGAAACTATAAAACTTAGAAAATGAACAATGAGAAAATCTTCAGGACTTTGGATTACAAATACTTGTAATAAATGACACCAAATGCACAAACAACAAAAGAAAAAAATCAAGTAAACTGGACTTCAGTAAAATTAAAAACTTCTGTGCTTCAAAAGACTTCATCAAGAAAGTAAGAAGACAATCCACAGGATGGATGAAATTATTTCCAATATTTTCCCTGATAAGGGACCTTTATCCAGAATAGACAAAGAAGACTTAAAACGTGACAATACAAAGAAAAATACAATTAAAATGGGCAAAGAATTTGAATAGATGTTTCTCCAAATAAGACATAAGAATGGGAAATAAGCACATAAAATGATGTTCAACATCAGTAGGCATTAGGGAAACAGAAATCAAAAGCACAATGACATGCCACTTCACACCAACCAAGATGACAAATATATATGATATATGATATATAAATATGTATCTATAAACCCGGTAATAAAAAGTGTTGGGGATGTGGAGAAACTGGACTACTCATACATTAGTACTGGAAATATAAAATGGTGCAGTCCCTTTAAAAACTTCTTCAGCAATTCCTCAAAATGTTAAAAGTAGAATACATCCCAGAAATTCCATTTTTTGATATATCCTCAAGAGAACTGAATATATGTGTTCACACAAAAACTTGTCCATGGGCATTTACAGCAGAATTATTCATCATCAACCGATGGATGGATTAGCAATGTGGAGTATTTATAACAATGGCATATTACTTGAACACAAAAAGGAATTTGGGTACTGATATATGCTACACCATGTATGAGCCTAGACAACGTCACACTAAATTAAAGACGACAATCATAAAAGGCAGCATACTCTATGATTCTACTTATATGAAATGCCCAGAACAGGCAAATCTGTAGAGGCAGAAAGTAGAGTGGTGGCTGCTGGGGGCTAAAGAAAAGGAAGGTTAGGGACTGACTTAATAAAGGGTTCTGGTTCCTTTTGGGGGTGACGGCTACAAAGCTCTGAAATGTATTTAAAATCCTAATGCACACTTTCAAAGGCTGCATTTTATGGTATGTGAATTATATCTCCATAAAGCTGTTATTCTTGAAGCTGAGTCCACCTATGGAGCAACTGGCACAGCACTGACTGTGGCATCTGGAGGGGTAGGGACCCACCGGCCCACCACGAAGGAGAGCAGCACCTGACCCAGTGTTGGAGGGGCACCATATTCTTGCCGATGGACACTGTGAGTAGCACAGACGAAGGGGCCAACAGAGCAAGTTGAGTTCATGAAACAGGGCGAAGACACAAAGACTGCTCAATAAAACCATTAAAAGTGCACAGTCTCTATGAGAACACATCTTTGTTTTTTAAATCTTTTTATATCTGTTTTATTTTCTATTAACTTTTTAATCTTTACTTTTTAAACATTTCTATATGTTTACAGTTCTCATTTCATTTTTAATTCTCTTGGTTTTGATCTGTTATTGATTATTCACAGGTTTCAAATATTGTGTTTTGATTTTTTTCTTCTTTTTATTAAGGCTTTTAAAAGACATCTCAACTTGACTGCTATTCTGCTTCAACTTGTTCTTTTATTATTGATTATACACTGTTTTCAAACCTTCTTTTCCTCCATTCTTTAAAATTCTCTCTCTCTCTCTTTCATTTTTAAGTTATATTTCCACATAGGCTTTAGATAGATAAATAAATAAACTCCTTTAAGGACCACAATATATAACTGATACTCCTTAAGCCACAGTGCCAGAGATATATGAGCAGTATGAAAAAGCAGAGGAAGTATTCCCAATTAAAAGAGGAAGAGAAATCCCCTGAAAGTACAATCAATGAATTAGACATTGATGGCCTACTAGATCAAGATTTCAAAAAAGAAGTGATCAAATTACTGAAGGAACTAAAAGAGATAGTGTTTAGAGACATAATATATGTCAAAAACAAAATAGAAGCTATAAAGAAGAGCCAATTAGAATTGGTATATTCATTGGCTGAAATGAGATCTGACATAAAGGCTGTAAAAATCAGGCTAGATAATGCAGAGGAATGAATAAGTGACCTAGAAGACAGGACAACAGAAAGCACCCAATCAGAACAGCTGAGAGAAAAACATATAAAACAATGAAAACAATATAAGGAACCTATGGGATAATATAAAGCATGCCAATCTATGCAAAATAGGGGTTCTAGAATGGGAAGAAAGAACAAAGGGGATGGAAAAGGTATTTAAAGAAATCATGACTGAAAACTTCCCAAACCTAAAGAAGGAATGAGACAGCCAAGCACAGGAGGCTCAGAGTTTCCCATACAAGAAGAGCCTAAAGAGACACACACCAAGACATATCATAATCAAGATGGCCAGACTGAAGGATAAAAAAATGATCCTAAAGGAAGCAAGAGAAAAACAAAGAGTGAGTTACAAGAGAAGGCTCTCAGCTGATTTCTCTACAGAAACACTACAGGCCAGAAGGGAGTGGCAAGATATATTCAAAGTCCTGAATGAAAAAACAGATGCAGCCTAGGATACTTTCTGCAGCAAGGCTATCCTTTAGAATAGAAGGAGAGATATAGATTTTCACAGAGAAGCAAAATCTAAAAGACTTTAGCAACACTAAACCCATGCTAAAAGAAATATTGAAAGGTCTACCCTAAATAGAAAAGAAGTAGGATGCTACAGAAATGAGAACTCTAACTGGAAAGGTGATAACTACCATGAATTACAAATAGAATAAACATGAAATTGTAAAAGAAGACATCTAAATCATTGAGTGGGAGAGGGAAGCAAAAAAAAAATAGAGTATTTTTTCTTTCTTCTTTTTCTTAAATTTTTTATTCTCGGTAGGATGGGTTTGAGATTACATTACTATCTGTTTAGTACACACAGTTAGAGTAATTGGTTAACACACTTACAAAAAAGTGTAACCAGAAGCCAAAAACTTACAAGTGAGTCACAAAAACTAAATACAATCCAAGATAATACAAAGGAAAATTACCATACTACAAAAGGAAGAAGAAAGGAACAGAGAAGAAATAGCCAATCAACTGCAAAAATAAGTTCAAAATAGCAATAAACACTCATCTATCATTAATTACTGTAAATGTTAACGGACTAAATGCTCCAGTCAAAAGACAGAGTGGCAGACTGGATAATAAAGCAAGAACCTTCAATACACTGTAAACAAGGGACACACTTTAGGGAGAAGGACACATATAGATTGAAAGTGAATGGACGGAAAAGGATAATCCATGAAAATGGAAATGCCAGAAAAGCAGGTGCAGCAGTACTGATTTCAGACATAATACACTTTAAAACAAAGGCCATAAAGAAAGATAAATAAAGACATTTTATGATTAAAGGAGCAATACAAGATGAGGATATTATAATCATTAATATATATGCACCCAACATGAGCACCTAAATACATAAAACAACTACTAACAGAGATAAAGGGGGA
Organism: Vicugna pacos; assembly: GCF_048564905.1. NCBI lineage: Eukaryota > Metazoa > Chordata > Mammalia > Artiodactyla > Camelidae > Vicugna > Vicugna pacos. The sequence goes on along the minus strand of NC_133010.1, from coordinate 3,119,097 downwards.
AATTGATGGGAATACAATCATTGTCAGAAATTTTAACACCACATTAACATCACTAAGACAGATCTTCCAGACAGAAAATAAATAAGGCAACAGAGAAATTAAATGATACAAGAGAAAGATTAGATTTAGTGGATATTTTCAGAGCATTACAACCCCCCAAAATAGGATATACATTATTTTCAAGTGCACGTGGAACATTTTCTAAGATTGGTCATGTACTTGGTCACAAAGGAAGCCTCAACAATTTTAAGAAGATAGAAATTATCTCAGGCATCTTTATTGACCACAAAGCCATTTAAACCCAAAATCAACTACAGAGAAGCAAAGGAGAAATAAAGGAAAGCATAGAGATTAAACAACATGCTATTAAAAAATCAATGGGTCAATGATGAAATCAAAGTTGTAATTAAAGAATACATTGAGACGAAAATGAAAACACAACCACACAAAACTTATGGGATGCAGCAAAACAGTGCTAAGAGGAGTGTTTAGGGCGATACAAGCCTTCCTCAGAAAAGAAGAACAATATCAAATAAACAATCTAACCCACCACCTAAAAGAACTAGAAATAGAAGAGCAAAAATACCCAAAAGTCAGCAGAAGGAAGGATATAATAAAGATCCGGGAGGAAATAAATAAAATAGAGTTTAAAAAATAAAGAAAATAATCAATCAAACCAAAAGCTAGATTTTTGAAACAGTAAATTAAATCGACAAACCTCTGGCCAAACTCACAAAGAAGAAAAAAGAGAGAGCCCAAATTTGCAAAATAAGAAAGGAAAATGGAGAAATTACAACAAATAACATAGGAATACAGAATATCATATGAAACTATCATGAAAAACTACATGGAAGAAATTGAATAACCTAGACGAGATGGACAAGTTTCTGGAAACATACAGTCCACCAAGTCTGAATCAAGAAGAAACCGACCACTTGAACAAACCGATCACTAGGAATGAAATCGAATTAAAAATAGAAAAACTTCCGTACAAATAAAAGTCCAGACCGGACAGCTTCACCGGGGAATTCTACCACACATACAAAGAAGAACTCATACAAGTCCTTCTCAAACTCTTCCAGAACATTGAAAACAAGTAATATTCCCAAACTCATTCTATGAAGCCACCATCACCCTGATACCAAAACCAGGCAAAAACACCAGGAAAGAAGAGAATTACAGACCAATATCACTGATGAACAGAGATGCAAAAAGTCCTTACCAAAATACCAGCAAATAGAATCCAACAGCACATAAAAAAGATTATATATCATGCTCAAATTGGGTTCATCTCAGGGACACAAGGGTGGTTCAACATATGTAAATCAATCAATGTAATACTTCACATCAACAAGAAAAAGGACAAAAACCACATGATCATCTCAAAAGATGCAGAAAAGCTTTTGATAAAATTCAACACCCATTTATGATAAAAATTCTCACCAATGTGGGTATTGAGGGAACATAATTCAACATCATAAAAGCTATATATGGCAAACCTACAGCCAGTATAGCACTCAAGGGTGAAAAACTCAAAAGATTCTCACTAAAATCTGGGACAAGACAAGGATGCCCACTATCACCACTTCTATCCATCATAGACATGGAAGTCCTAGATAGAGCAATCAGGGAAGTAAGAAAAGTAAAAGGGCTCTAAATTGGAAAAGAAGAGGTAATAGTGTCACTATATGCAGATGACACGATACTATATCTAGAAAACCCTAAAAGGTCTACACAAATGCTACTAAAGCTGATCGAAGGATTTATCACGGTAGCAGGTTACAAGATTAATGTTCAAAAATCAGTAGCATTTCTTTACACTAATGATGAATCAACAGAAAAAGAAGTAAAGAAACAATCCCCTTTAAAATAACACCCAAAATAATAAAATATATAGGAATAAATCTAACCACAGAAGTTAGGGAATTATACACAGAAAACTATAAACCATTGGTGAAGGAAATTAAAAAAGTATTTAAAAAATGGAAAGGTATCCCATTCTCTTGGATTGCAAGAATCAATATTGTTAAAATGGTCACACTGCCCAAGGGAATCTACAGATGTAATGCAATCCCTATCAAATTACCCCGGACATATTTCATAGAACTAGAACAAATCACAATAAAATTTATATGGAACCAAGAAAGACATAGAATTTCCAGAGCATTAATGAAGAAAAAAAGAAGGAGCCTGGAGGAATAACTCTCCCAGACTTCAGACAATACTATAGAGTTACAGTCATCAAGACACCATGGTATTGGTACAAAAACAGACATATAGACCAATGGAACAGAACAGAGAGCCCAGAAATGAACCCATAAACTTTTGGTCAACTAATCTTCGAGAAAGGAGGCAAGAATATACAATGGAATGAAGACAGTCTCTTTAGCAAGATAAACATAAGACAAGATACAATAAACCTCCTAGAAGAAAATACAGGCAAAATATCTGACACACATCTCAGAAATGTTCCCTTAGGGCAGTCTACCCAAGCAATAGAAATAAAAGCAAGAATAAACATATGGGACCTAATGAAACTTACAAGCTTCTGCACAGCAAAGGACACCACGAGTAAAACAAAAAGACAACCTACAGAATGGGAGAACGTTTTTGCAAATGAAACTGACAAAGGCTTGACCTCAAGAATATATAAGCAGCCCATATGACTTAATAAGAAACAACCAAATAACCCAATCCAAAAATGAGCAGAAGACCTAAACAAGCAATTCTCCAAGGAAGACATACAAATGATCAATGGGCACAGAAAAAAAGGCTCAGTATCACTAATTATCAGAGAAATGCAAATCAAAACTACAATGAGGTATCACTTCAAACCAGTCAGAATGGCCATCATTCAAAAATCCACAAATGACAAATGCTAGAGAGGCTGTGGAGAAAGGGGAACCTCCTATACTTCTGGTGGGAAAGCATTTGGTGCAGCCACTGTGGAAAACAGTATTGAGTTTCCTCGAAAGACTAGAAATAGACTTGCCATATGAGCCAGGAATCTTTCTCCTGGGCATATATCCTGAAGGAACCCTACTTCAGGATGACACCTGCACCCCAATGTTCATAGCAGCACTATTTACAATAGCAAAGACATGGAGATAGCCTAAATGTCCATCAACGGATGACTGGCTAAAGAAGTGATATATTTATACAATGGAATACTACTCGGCCATAAATACTGAAAATATAGGGCCACTTGCAACAACATGGATGCTCCTGGAGAATGTTATTCTAAGTTAAGTAAGCACAGTAACAAGGAATAAAGAGAAGTTACCTCCAGGTACAGTTATTTTGATTAAAATATCCATACAGAAAGCAAGTCAACCCCACGACTGCTGCCAGGAGGAGCATCTGAGTGTAATAGCTCAGCCAAGCAAAGAAGATTCCAACCTTCTCTCCGTAGAATTTCCTGCAGAAAGACAAAATGCAGTTTCAGAAGACACACATAAGTTCTCTGTAACTTCATCCTCATGTTAATTTCTTTTTTCTTTTTTTTTGTGGAGGGGGCATAATTAGGTTTATTCATTTGTTTTTAAATGGAGGCATTGAGGATTGAACCCGGGACCTTATACTTGCTAGGCATGCACTCTACCACTGAGCTATACCCTCCCTCCATCATAATAATTTCTGATTCTAAATCAAGGGGGCTTTAAGTTTAAACCTCTGACTCAATTCACACTTAAAACATATGTGTTTTCTTAGCAGCCCCCAAATTCTACCGTGAAATAAGTAGTATTTTATGTATTATAGAAGTACAGATTACTGATTCACTTGCTGAAGAGAGATAAATGAGAACAGAGCAAAGGAGGGGATGAGGCCGACTCTGGAGCAGATGCAGGGGATAATCACCACTCACTGGACAGTCTGGCACATTCAACATATCCCCCCAAAGTTCATTCTAAACAGGCTTGACACAAGTGGACATCAACAAGTCATCTGCTCCTGCCTTATCTCGGGAACTTCCCTCGAGCAAATGCATCGTAAGCCACAGATAATAAGGAAATGTCTAATAATGATAACAACTGGGAGTGCCATGTCTCTCTCACAAAATATTTATAAAACTCATTGTGGGAATGGGAGAGGGCAGGAGGGATGTGACTGAGGAAGGCACTGCCCTGTATTCTTTGTATCTAGCATGTCTGTTATTCGTAGGTTTTAAAAACTCTTCAATGTTTCTCAGTTAATCTGGAGTAGATGTAGCAGGCCAGGGAGGCAAGATTAGAAGAAAGGAGGCAGGGCATGTAGCGGTGCCAGGCTGGCCCTGAAAGGGAGACAGACACAGACAGGCAGACACAGACGGTTGAGGGATGAGGCGGAACAATAAGACGGCGGCTCAGCTGTGTCTTGCTGTTGCTGATACTTCCCTCAACTGGCTCATTACTGACTCGGCAGTGCTTGGTAAAACCTGTGGATTTCTTCAGCTCTGAGTTCTCTCTGAGGCTTCCGCCTCAGTCTGGAGCTCCGCCCCCCAAGGGGGACTCAGCTCTGAGAACAGCCTGCAGTCCTGGGAAACTTCACGCAGGAAACCCCTTGGGCTGGACCAGCGCTCACAGGGCTGCTGTGAGACCAGCTCCATCGTCAGAGACCTGGGCGTGGACCATTCCATGGGGAAAAGGGCTGAGCCTGATGCCAAATCAGATAAGAGGGATAAAGTGTGTTCATTCTCATGTGAATGGGCTTTGTGGCCTGGCTCACGGGTGGCAGGCTCAGGATGGTGTCTGGCAGAGAAAACCCTCGCAATGGGTTTCAGATGTCTTGGGCTCTTTCTTGTTAAGCTTTTTGTAATATATTCTTATCAACTATCCATCCTGAAAATGCCACATTCAAAACTGAAAGAATGTTAGAAGTTGCCTGCTCCAACTGCCCAATGGTAAACACACCCTGCTACAGTTAGAGAGCTTGTCAGGCAGCCTCTGCCTGGATTTTAACAGTGACGGGGAGTTCATTATTTACAAAGGTTACATGTCGGTAAGTAGGTCAGACAGAATTTTTGAACCTTAAACAGATGTCTGCCCCCTAGTCCTTGCTGAAAGGCTAGGAATAATGAGGATCCCTTCAAATGTATTTTGTCTGATTGTTATCCCTCTCTGTCAAAAACACCCCAATTCTTAATATCAAATTTTCAAAATTCATCTTTGATTTCTTTTTATCAAAGTTATACCATACATTCATTAAAGAGTCAAACAATTCTCAAACACCGATTGTAAAAAGGAGCAGTTCCCAACAACCGCCCCATTTCCTGTCCAGAAGCAACCATGTTCAGCTCCTACTGCTGACTCCTGGAATAATTACTCTCTATCTCTGACTAATATCCTTGTAACGCAGCCTACTGACTTTTTCAGCTTTATGTATCACCTATTTAACTTTCTATTTTGGAAAATGAGGATTAAGCCCTCTTTCAAACTCCATCTCATCTACACATCCAAAACTTCATTCTTCCAACCTTTTGATACAATTACATTATAATTTTGATCAGCTCAGTATCCTTGATTTACATTATTATTACTCTATACAGACTGTTCACAGCTGTAGCAAATTGGCTGCTAGGCTTACTTTTTTCTTCCCTACTTTGTTTTTCCTGGAGTTAATAATTGTCTTGGTGGTTCATAGGTTAGATTTCTGTGCACTTGACAATTCAACCCCAGACCTTCCCCTAATGAATAACTTTCCCAATACTTTCCAATACATTGTCTACAAACTACATCTCCTTGAATAAATCTCTTCAGATCTCCTTCAAACTTGATTAACGACATGCTAGTCTTGTCACAGACCTCAAGGGGCCACTAGTGGGAAGCAACAAAGGGAACACATGGACCAGGGGCAGGGAACAGATAAACATATTTTCCTTAGCAAAACATACTTAAAATAGTGGGAAAATTGTTTTCTTTACAAACACACACACAAATCCCAAAAGCCCATAAAGAATGATTAAACAGCCATCAAGCCCATTGCCCTGCCATCAAATTCTGTATAACAAAACAAAAATAACAGAAGGAAAATATCATACAAATATGAACCTCAAGGGGGATGGGGTACACTCAGTGCCAGAGTGTGTGCTCAGCATGCGTAATTTCTTAGATTCAATCTTCAGTACTCCATTAGAAAAAACATTTAAAAAGAAAAGAAAAATGTATCAAATTTAAATATTTACATATGTACAAACATCCTCTTTTAAAACTGTGCTCTACAGGGTAACCCGGGTTAATGAGAAAGTGCCTCTTCATGACTGTGATCCTGCTGATAATTGAGGGAGGAAATTAGTGTATGACCACATGAAATACAATCCCTTATATAATAATGATCCCAGGTGACAATCATTATTGGCTGCTGTCATCACAAAAAAGAGTCAACTGGAAATTATGTACCTTATGACAGGAGTACAAAACTTCACATAACAAGTATTCTTGCACAAAGTTGAACCTCAATCAGATCAAGCTTTTAGGGGAGGATCAAATCACTTAGCTAAAGCAAACACATAGGATGGAGAAACAAGCCTAACACCACAGGGGGGAATGAAATCAGCCAAACAGGAAATAGAGAAACACCTGAGGAATTTCAAGGAAAATGAGAAACAGGAAAATTTTAGATTAGAACCCACTTGAGAGATATGCTAGCTGCAATGTCTGAACCTAGTCTGGATCCCGATTTCAACCCCAAAACTACTTAAAAGTGTATTTTTGTGACAATCAGGGAATTTCTTTGTAACCCTAAATAAAAAAGGTTTATTCCAATTGTATTTGAAAGAGACCTTGTCATTCACTAATGAAAGGTTAAGCTATGTAGGCTTGTCTTCAAAATGATCCCGTAGTAGGGGAGGGGAGGAGTTGGAGATGAAAGATGCAACAACAGTGACTCTGAGTTTATAATTCTGGAGCTGGGTGACTGATACAGGCAGGCTGGCTGTGCTGTTCTCTCTACTTCTGTACATGTTTGAATCTTTCCATAAAATGTGAAACAAACAAAATGACTTCAGTGTTTTAAAACCCTCACTTTGAACAATAAGAGGTTTGCCCAAGTAGGTGGGCACCTGCATGGGGCACTGAGATTAGGAAGATCAGGCACCTGGCTCCAGGCCGACCTGGGGCTGCCTTGACCCTCCTCTTCTCCTCATCATCCACAGACAGCCCATAACTGCATCCTGTCAGCTCCACTCCCCAAACGCATTCCTCCCTGGCTCCCACCATCTCTCATCTGGCCCAGTCCAAGTGTCTCCTACCCGGCCTCCCTGCTTCCTGGGTCACTGCAATTCATTCTCCACAATATCTTTGCAAAATATGATTGAGAGGAAATTACTTTAGTGCTTGAACTATCATGACTGCTTCTCACTGCGCTTAGAGTCTACACTCATTTCCGTGCTCCTGATGCCCTTCTAAACCTCGTGTCTCATCACTGTCACCAGTGGTGGCTCCAGTATCTCCTCAAACCTGCTGAGCACATTTGTGCCTCGGGGCCAATGGGCAAGCTGCCTCTATTCCTGGGGTGATTTTTCCCAGAATCTCAAAGCCCAACCTCCTTATCACCATCTCAGCTCACATGTAACCTACTCAAAGATAGCTTTCTTGACTCACTTCCCCCCAAGTCTCCCAACTCAACACTGTGTTATTTCCTTCATTTCAATCTGACATTGTTTCCTTATTCGCCCGATTATTTTTGTTTGCTCGGTTGTCCTTGACCTCCCTCCCCCCAGCAGCCTTGCCCAAACAGCATAAGCTCCCGGGGAGCAGCCGGCACTGCTGCTCTGAGAAGACACATGCTGAGCGCGACATTAGAGTCACATGGTGTAGTGAAACGGTGTCGAACAGCAGATACAGCAAAGCAGTGAGAATTTCTCTCTTATTTTATAATTTAAGTGAAATCTAACGTTTACTCCTGTTTAATGAAGAATTTGATAGGTCTTTGGTCCCAGTTCCTGGAGGGCAACACCTAAAGCCTTGAAATTTCCCAAGATAGGAGTGTTTTTGCTATTCATGGTGGAAACTTGGATGGCATGTGTTCATGAGATGACTCAGGATGGGGACTGGCCAGCCAGAGACACCAAACATGTGATTAGAGGAGTGGGGCTTTGAGCTTTGTGACAAGTGAGTGACCACCAGGAGAGGAAGGGGCTCAGTGGTTAGGGCTAAGGAAAGGTTTGACTTAAAGTTAGGGTTTGGGTTAGCCATGTAAGTAGTGACCCAATAAATCATGTCTTTGTTATAAAGCCTCCAGTAAAAACTTGGAGCAACAAAGCTCAGAGCTCCTGTGAGCTTCCTGGTTGGTAACACTCTTGGAGGACTGTCACCCTCAGATGCCATGAGGGCAAACCTGAGCCCTTCCCACTGGAGTGCTCTCCACAACAGCTCACCTGATGAGATCTAAGGGCTGCTTCTTGTCTATGCTTCGAGGAGGATCCGATTCCCTGTACAGAAGTCCCTGTTCGCTGGGGCAGCTGAGGTCCTCTGACAGAGGTTGAAGTTGCACTGGGAAGCAGAAGCAAACAGGTGAGCATCACTATCACCACGTGATCACATGTTCTGTTGATAAAATGTGGTACTAACACTTCGTAGTCATTTGTAAATAAGGGGCCCTCACTTGCCAGAAGGGATGGAGGTACCATATAATTTTTCATAATTCTCACCCAGGATTAATACTAACCCCTTGAGGGTCATTTGCATATATGGGTGGAAAGGAACTCTTGGATGTTACAGTCCTGGGGCCACAGTGGGTACCTGGGGAGAGCCTTGCAGATGCTTAATATCTTACAACAGGGCCAGTCTTCCACAGCAAAAAAAACTAGGCCACCCAAGTGCCCAAACTGCAGCAGTAAAGGGACACCTGATGGTCCAGTCCCCTCCTTGGACACCCAGAGGAAGCTGGACTCTGGCTGGTTAGGGGCAGGGTCAATTCTATAACCCAGGCTTTTTTGTCCCCACAATTCAGTAGTAATTCGGTGACAGCACATGGAATATAAACAACAAAGAAACTTGACATGATGTTATATATTTAGCTTACTCAATAAACAAAATTTAAATCCAGTCATTCTCCTTCCCACCTGACCTACTTTCTTTCTCCTGTACTAGAGCCAGATTATTACCCAGCCAGCCTTAACATGGGTCCTGACTCCACTTACCTCCCTCCCAAACACCATATGAGATGATTCCTAAGCCTGGAATGTTCCTAAGCTGGATGTGGGACCAGCAATTACAACAGGCTTTAGTGAAAAAGAACTGGTTGTGCACAGATGCCAACTAAACACTGTAGAATCCTGGTGCCCCACATTAGTAATCATGACAGCTGTTTGCAAGTGTCCCCAAAGTTCATTTAAGACTCTCACTGCTAATTTTGCTGGGACATAAATATAAAACATTTGGACAGCTTGGCTGGACTGCTATGCTGGGTCTCGGGTCCAGGATGCTCAGTGTTAGCTCCCTGCTCCCAGCTCCCTGTTGTGTTCATGCATGTGCATCAAGCAGCTGTTTAGTGTCCATTTTAATACCTTAAACAGTGCATTTCATTATTGTCTTCATCCACAAATACGTGTACCACATAGCAGCAATGATCAATCTCAGCATTTGCTTTCTTTGGTCTTAGAGTCAGATAAATAGATAGCAAAGATAACAAAGTCATAGAGCGCTATAATATAGTATTTCCTTTATTTCAATGACAGGATTTATTTAAAGAGCTTAGATATAACATCCTTGCACTTATGGCATCATTAAGCGTCTGAAGCTGTTACATTATAAGCACTTCATTTCAAGTGAGATGTTATCAGTTAGAGAAGCACTGCTGAATTTGAGGGGTTGCTGTCATCTCAGACGGAGTCCCTAAAAAATGTCAACTCTCTGCAGTATTACCATCATGACAAGAACCCAGACAGATGAAATTTGGAAAGTCCTGTGGCTTTCTAGTGCACAGACAGAAAATGGTATTTCAGAGGGAAAAGCCTGAATTACAGAAAATGATAAATGAAATGGTCTAACATGCATTTCCGTTACAAAGAACTAATACTTCTTTGGTCGATAATAACATCTGTCAGTAATTATGAAAAGAGCTGACAGATGCATAGTACTTAATAATAGGCAGGGCTGTTCTAACATTGACACAGATTCATTAATCCCAATAGCAACTCTACGAGGTGGGTACTACAATTATCCCCACTTTATTGATGAGGAACTTGATATACACAGAGGCTAAATAACATTTACAAGGTCGACAGGGAGAAACCAGCACAGGTGTTCCAGCCTGAGTCTACGCCCTTGGCCACTTCTCTTTTTTTTTTTTAGTGGCGGGGAGATATTAAGGTAATTCTGGTGGGGGGTGCGGAGGTAATTAGGGTTATTTGTCTATTTTAGAGGAGGTGTTGGGGGGCTGAACCCAGGACCTTATGCTTGCTAAGCATGCACCCCATCACTTGAGCTGTACCCTCTCCTCTCGAGTTTATGCTCTTAGCTGCTAATCCTCACTGTCCCACATGGTAACTCTGGGGGAACTACAGTTCATTCATTCACTCGTTAAACTCAGCCTTCCTGGTGCCTGGGATTCAGCAGTGAACAAGACAACATGGTTCCTGCCTTAAATGAGCTTGTCGCCTCCTGACATATTATCTTCATTTTACACAGGAAGAAACAAGGTCAAGAAGATTAGCCTTTTCCTGTGAACACCTGAGGAGACATGAGGTGCTTTATTTCATTTCTGCCATTTGACTTAAACCATGGGGAGAGAAAGCTGCCTTGCAGATCCCGGAGCTCACAAGCCTATTAATCCCGAATTTTTTTTAACACTGTCCTTTACTTGATACTTGATCTGTGAAAGGATGAAGTAAACCTAAAAAGATTCTAAGACAGCGTGTGGTTTATACAAGGTAACAAACCAGCCACTGTTTACTATCCTAACAGGAATCTGTAGGCATATTTCTTTTCTTTCTGTTTTTTCCTTTTTATGGGCAGCTTTTAAAAACCAAACCAAACCAACCAAACCAAATCACTGAAATTCAACAGCAGGTTCTAAATCACCCCCAAGACAGCAGCTAAACTCGGTTTAGACTTACAATGCGGCTTCTGGTGGTTGGATTGAAGAATGTATCTCTATCCTGAATATAAAAGCCATTCATGCAGCTCTTCTCAAATAGGGCAATGAAAAACCCTTGCTCCTGTTGTTGATACTTTCATCCACTTGGAGGACTTTCATAAAACAGCTAAAGTTATCAAAGGTTGAGGACCGGGTTTTCAGATCATTGGGCTTCAGAGGCAATTTTATGTGCAGTATCTCAGCGTATGTACAGAGCACCTCCCACAGGGGGTGTACTTTTGCAAATACAAGCTTGTCATCCAAAACCTATATTGGGAGAATGAAAACACAAACCAGGAAACCATTTTCACATTTTTAGTACACAGATTTTTCTTACGTTGCTGGTAGTTAAAGCACTTGTGTAAACACACACACATATGGCACTGGTAAAAGTGAAGATATAATAAAAATAGATTTGCAGACCATCATACATTTTTGCCTTAAAGATAATTTCTTCGTTGAAATTACTGAAAAGTTATTTAAAATCATTACACTTCATTCATAAAATAAACAATGTTTTAGATGAAGAAAAGCAAACTTGTTAATTTTTGGTCCAAATTAGTAACTAAAAATAGAAACACCAAAATATTCTTTGCAGTGGTGTTGTAATGACAATTTTTTAATTTCTGAAACCTAGGACTATTTACATATCTGTTCAATATAGTGTTAAACAGCCATTAAAAGGGATTTAAAAGAGTTATATTTATTGATATGGAATATATAATAAAAGGAGAAAGCAAAAATAATGTGAAATAATAACTTTCCTTTTTGGAAGGGAAAAATATCTTCATTTGAACAAAAAAATGTTTAGAAAGATTTTAAGATTTTTTTTTTTAAGATTCTTTATGTATAATTAAGATACAGATGATTTTGAATTCCACTGTTCTTTCATTTTAAATTTTGGGGGATAAATTTTTATGATAAAAAAATCTTTAAAAATATTCTTACATAAATACAATAATAGATATATTTATAACTATATTCTCTGGCTGTTAAAAAAGATCTCCTAGCTTTGGATCTGAAACATACATTCCATAATGCAGATTCTGACTGACTCGCCTCCCAGCCCACAGAGAAGGCACGGCTGGTGTGACATGTTTCAAATATCATTCCAGGTAACATGCAGGCTCCCAGCCAATGGCTGCAAAGGGACTGACACCGATCTGGTTGCTCCCAGCTGCAGACCATCACAGATGAGTCTAGATTCATAGGCTCATGTTTTCTCTGTCAAAAGAAATCAGAAAATTTTAGGCTTTTACTTTCACCAAGGGAACAAGAAGTTGTTTGATTTTTTTTTATGCAAAAAGTAACAACAAACCAGTTTGAAACGGATGAAAAGACATTTGCTCAAAACAGCACAGTAGCAATGAAGGTGCTCTGGCTGGCAGGGACTTGGTGGATTCCCGTGAGTGCTGGACTCCTCACATGGATTTCCCTTGGCACTCCAGCAGGTCTGTGGTTGTCCCCATGGGTCTGTGGCCATATACGGCACACAAAAGCCTCTGGCTTTGTCACAATTTCAAAGCCTTTTTTGGCTTATGAAATGTTTTGCCCTCAAATGGAGTTTTCTTGAGACCAGACACTGATGTCATTTACCAGAGTTATAGTCCAGATCTGACATTCTAGATCCTTAAAATCTTGCACACATTCAAATGGTTCAGGTTTGGATGTGTATTCACCTCTGGAGGCCTGGACCAAATTCGATAAAGCCACCCGGACAAGTTCAGCAAAATGCAAAGAAATTTTTCTCTCTGCAAGACTGAAATGTCTGTGAAGCTATAAAAACTTCTGCATCTACAAAAATAGGGAATCAACTCATCAATAACCTATCTATCCATAATGCATGGACATTTAAAAAAATACTGTATTTACTCCCATTAAATTCTATCTGGCTTTTGCCAAATTGTGTCCTAAACTGTAAGGAAAGTATATAAATGTAGAGAATTTTTGACCTTTTAAGAGAAAAAGGAACCCTCCTACTCGGTTGGGGGGAATGTAAATTGGTGCAGCCACTATGGAAGACAGTATAGAGATTCCATGAAAAACTGAAAATAGACTTCCGTGTGATCCAGCAATCCCATTCATGGGTATATGTCTGGAGAAAAATATAATTCAAAAAGACACATGCATCCCAATGTTCACAGCAGCACTATTTACAATAGCCAAGACACTGAAACAACCCAAATGGTCACTGACAGATGACTGGATAAAGAAGTTGTGGTATATTATATATATATATATACACACACACACATATATACATATGAACACACACATACAACGGAACACTGCTCAGCCATAAAAGATAAATTAATGTCATTTGCAGTAACATGGATGGACCTACAGGGTACTATGCTAAGTGAAATAAGTCAGAGAAAGAAAAACAAATATTCTATGTATTAACTTATATGTATATCTAAAAAATAAAACAAATGAATGACTATAATAAAACAGAAATAGACTCACAGGTACACAGAACAGACTAGTGATTACCAATGTGGAGAAGGAGGAGAGGGGAGGCAGGAAGGGGGTAGGGGATTGACAGGTGAAAAGTACTACATATAAAATGGATAGGTTACAGGGCTGTATCATACAGCACTAGGAAATATAGCCATTATTTTATGGTGACTTTAAATGGAATATAATCTATAAAAATGTTGAGCCTCTGTGTTGTACACCTGAAGCTAATATGATGTAAATCAACTACTCAACTACAAAATTTTTAATCAAAGTTTTCTTTTCATATTATTTGCAATAAGTTAGAAGCCAGCACTGTCAATAGAAACATTTTCCAGTAATCCCATTTAGAAAATAAAAAGGAACAAGTAATACTTATATTTATCCCAAAATATCCAATATACTATCATTTCAAAAGTGTGATTAACACTTTTAAAACTTATTAATAAATATTTTACATTATTTTTGTTGTACAAAGTCTTGAAAATATATTATGTATTTTCCACTTATAGAACATCTCATTTCACAATAGCCACATGTGCCTGTTGGCTACCATACTAGACAGAGCAAATTACACCATTCACACTTCTGATAAATTACCTGCTCTTACTTATTTAAAAAACTTTCAGAAAAGGCTTTAGATATTCCCTATATCAAACAAAGCAACCTTGACGGGTGGGGAGTATCTTCATTATAAAGTGAAAAATAAAGGTAAGAAAGCCATGGTTACATGTACGTTAATGTAACAATACCTTCTTAATTCATTCAGGACTTTACAATCTTTCTTCATATGCCAAGGATTCACTGTCACTGTGCAATATTTTTCACTATTATTATCTTTGGAATTGAGATGCTTCTGATGACCCTGCTTTGTGCATCTGTACATAAAAGAAAACAACAAAACAGAGAAAAAGAGCTTATTAAAGATAATTTAGGGGGGAGGGTATAGCTCAACTGAAAGATCATATTCTTAACATGCACAAGGGCCTGGGTTCAATCCCCAGTACTTCTTCTAAAAATAAGATAAATAAAAACCTAAATACCACCCCCTGCAAAAAATTAATTAATTACTTTAATTAAAAGTTAAAAAATGATAATTTAGTGCAGGCTTATCAGTCTACAAGAGCTACAATGAATGCCCCACCCCCATTAATTTAGAAGAAGTCTCACAGTATTTCCCAACATAAATGCTAAAATGTAATTCAGAACACTTTCTGATGGTCAGCATGATTTTAACAAAAAAGTAGACAATTACCTCCCAGGTGACAAAGATCTTTCAGAGATGGGCACAGAAAATTTAGTAAAAATGATTTTGCAACTACCTTTGAAAGAAATGCTGAGAAATGATCTTTTCTGTTGAAAATTAGCCTGCTTTTACATTCTGCAGTAGGCATACGTGTTTACAAACCAGGCAGGAAAGGGATCATATTTTACACATACTTTAGAAACTGATTTGAATTTTGCTCTCTACCTGCAAGGCTATTTCTTAGGTAATAACATAAGCTGGCCAATATACTAAATTTTATTTCCCTGTTTGCTTAGTCCTCACAAATCTGTAAGCTGCTATTATTACCCCCATATAACAGATAAAGAGCATGAGGTAGAAAATAATTTGGGTAACTTGGTAAATGGTGGAGCTGGGTAAGACTGCAGCCGGTCTGACACTCAAGTCCTTTCTTCTCATCAATGTCTGATACTGCTACCTACATTCAGCAATGACCGCTGATTTCATATTTAAGTGTGTCATTTCTAAAACTGCAAAGCTATATTAGTACTGCTGTGTAAATTATTCTTTTCAGATATTATTGCCAAAAAACAGAAACAAATAAAATCAGGGTTCCACTGAGGGGAGGGCGAACTGCATATGGACGGACACAAGGGGTCTTTTTGAGGATACAGTTGCACAAATCACGATATAGCTAAAATGGCTTACTTGTACAATTATAATATGTGAATTTTATGGCCTGTAAATTACACCTTAATACAGCTACTAAATTAAGAAACTGGGATACCAAATTAAGACTAAAACACATATATAATCACACAAAGAACACAGGCAAATATCATTATTTACTGCACCATTTTCCTTCATGCAGCTTCCTTTCCTCACCCATTCCTGAAAGGATGATTCATTTTTAAAATAGTCTTTTAATTTATACAGCAAATTATTTTTGTCTACGTACTATGTACACAGGACTAGTCTAGGCACTTGGAATAGATCAATAAATAAAACAAAAGTCCTGTTCTCACGGAGCTTGGTTGGAGTCTAGCTGGGGTGGGGGGTGGAGATGACAATTCACACAACAGAGCAGCAGAGGAGGTGGCATGTTAGAAAAGAGGAACCATGGAAAAATGAAAAAAGGACAAGGTAAAGAGAGTGGAGGATATGGGAAGAGGGTGATGTTGTATTAAATACCAGAGCAGGCCACACTGAGGACTGAGGTTAGAACTAAGACTAGGAGGTGAGAAGTCCCAGGTGGACGGAATAACCATCACCAAGGCCAGCGTGCACCTCGCATTTTCCAGAATGGGGGCACGGCTGGAGCTGTGGAGAAGTGTCAGTGCAGATCCTGTACGGCCTTGGAGGACGTTGTAAGGACTGTGGCTTTTACCCGGAGTGAAATGGGGAGGCACTGCAGAAGGATGACACAATCTAAGTTAGGTTTTCAAGGCTCACTTGACTGCCAGGTGAGAATAGTCGAAACGGGTCAGAGATGAAAGTAGGAAAGCCTCTGAGAAGGACTGTGCAGGAGGAGAGGACAGTGGCTCAGGGCAGGGAAGCAGCAGTGGCAGCAGGAGCCATGGTGAGAAGTGGCTGGGCTCCGGATATGTTTTAAAGTCAGTGTTAAACCAGATCTAGTGACAGAATTCATGTGGTATGTCAGTGAAAGTCAGAATAACTCCAAATTTTTTGACCCAAGCAGCTGGAAGGATTAAGTTTCCACTAACTGAATGGGGGAGGTTGCAGAAAGAACCAGTTTGGGGGGTAGGAGGACCAAGAGCTCAGTTTATACACATGTTGGTTTTAAGATATCAGAGTTCCAAGTGAAGATGTCAAATCAGCAGAAGATTGTAAGAGTCCAGAGTTGGAGAGGAAAAAGTCTAGCGGGAGACAGAAATGTGTGAATCATGGGTCACACAGGTAGTATAGGAAGACATGAAACCCAGGTAGTCAAACATAAAGATAACCTGGCATTACCCATACAAGTTGTCCCTGAGGGCCTGCCTACTAGGTGTGGATATCAGTCCTACATCCCGACCACTCGAGTTTTAAAAAGGACCTTACAAATGAATTCGTGCAAGACACTGCCTCCAGTGGGTGGGTCCAGAGCTGGAGTGGGAGAATGGGATGGTGCACGCTACTCCCTATGGCAGAATGTGTGTGTGTGTGTGTGTGTGTGTGTGTGTGTGTACGCATGTGTGTGCGTGCAGGGGGATGAGATACACCTGGCTAAAAAAAAGAGCTAGTAAGTCTACAAGCTGAAAGATGAAAGAACATCCAGATATGGTAGAGGGAACAGGGGAAACACGGTGTACTGTAAGACATATCCCCATAATGCCACTTCCCACCATCCTTTCATCAGGAACACAGTTGGAAAGGGGGGAATTATGTAGGTACGTGTGATGTACACAAACTTTCCGAGTATGTAACACTGAATATCTACATATGTATCAAGTTAATGATATTTATATCTGCTTCAAGTTTAATAACAAGTTCACAACAGAGGGAAAATAAAATACTGAGGACTGTATCATAGAAGACTTTTCAATGCTCAGAATGGAAGCAAAATCAGCTTCACCCCACAAAGAATGTCATTAGGAGTCAAGAATGTTTATATTTGCTTAAGAAATTGAGAGTTACAACTTCCTGCCTTAAAGAGTTAACTTTAAGGCAGATACCACACTATAAGCAACGTCTATACTGGAGCTTTCTTACAGCCATTTTTAGTTCCTGCTTGTTCTGATGTAGTCCAGAACCTCTGCAAAGAAAACCTTCTTTTCAAAGGCTTAAAGGAATAAAAAAAGAAATAACACTGCATTCTTTTTTTTTTCATTTTTATTGATTCATAATCATTTTACAGTGTTGTGTCAAATTCCAGTGTTCAGTACAATTTTTCAGTCATACATGGACATATACACACTCATTGTCACATTTTTTTCTCTGTGATTTATCATAACATTTTGTGTATATTTCCCTGTGCTATACAGTGTAATCTTGTTTATCTGTTCTACAATTTTGAAATCCCAGTCTATCCCTTCCCACCCTCTACCCCGCCCCCCCCGTAACCACAAGTCTGTATTCTCTGTCCATGAGTCCATTTCTGTGCTGTATTTATGCTTTGTTTTTGTTTGTTTGTTTGTTTTTGTTTTTTAGATTCCACATATGAGCGATCTCATATGGTATTTTTCTTTCTCTTTCTGGCTTACTTCACTTAGAATGACATTCTCTAGGAGCATCCATGTTGCTGCAAATGGCATTATGTTGTCGGTTTTTATGGCTGAGTAGTATTCCATTGTATAAATATACCACATCTTCTTTATCCAGTCACCTGTTGATGGACATTTAGGCTCTTTCCATGTTTTGGCTATTGTAAATAGTGCTGCTATGAACATTGGGGTGCAGGTGTCATCCTGAAGTAGATTTCCTTCTGGGTACAAGCCCAGGAGTGGGATTCCTGGGTCATATGGTAAGTCTATTCCTAGTCTTTTGAGGAATCGCCACACTGTTTTCCATAGTGGCTGCACCAAACTGCATTCCCACCAGCAGTGTAGGAGGGTTCCCCTTTCTCCACAGCCTCTCCAGCATTTGTCATTTTTGGATTTTTGAATGACGGCCATTCTGACTGGTGTGAGGTGATACCTCATTGTAGTTTTGATTTGCATTTCTCTGATAATTAGTGATATTGAACATTTTTTCATGTGTTTTTTGATCATTTGTATGTCTTCCTTGGCGAATTGCTTGTTTAGGTCTTCTGCCCATTTTTGGATTGGATTGTTTATTTTTTTCTTATTGAGTCGTATGAGCTGCTTATATATTTTGGAGATCAAGCCTTTGTCAGTTTCACTTGCAAAAATTTTCTCCCATTCCATAGGTTTTCTTCTTGTTTTATCTCTGGTTTCCTTTGCTCTGCAGAAGATTGTAAGTTTCATTAGGTCCCATTTGTTTATTCTTGCTTTTATTTCTTCTAGGAGAAAATTTTTGAAATGTATGTCAGATAATGTTTTGCCTATGTTTTCCTCTAGGAGGTTTATTGTATCTTGTCTTATGTTTAAGTCTTTAATCCATTTTGAGTTGATTTTTGTATATGGTGTAAGGGTGTGTTCTAGCTTCATTGTTTTACATGCTGCTGTCCAGTTTTCCCAACACCATTTGCTGAAGAGACTGTCTTTATTCCATTGTATATTCTTGCCTCCTTTGTCGAAGATGAGTTGACCAAAAGTTTGTGGGTTCATTTCTGGGCTCTCTATTCTGTTCCATTGGTCTATATGTCTGTTTTGGTACCAATACCATGCTGTCTTGATGACTGTAGCTCTATAGTATTGTCTGAAGTCTGGGAGAGTTATTCCTCCAGCCTCATTCTTTCTCTTCAGTAATGCTTTAGCAATTCTAGGTCTTTGATGGTTCCATATAAATTTTATTATGATTTGTTCTAGTTCTGTGAAATATGTCCTGGGTAATTGGATAGGGATTGCATTAAATCTGTAGATTGCCTTGGGCAGTGTGACCATTTTAACAATATTGATTCTTCCAATCCAAGAGCATGGAATATCTTTCCATTTTTTAAAGTCTTCTTTAATTTCCTTCATCAATGGTTTATAGTTTTCTGTGTATAATTCTTTCACCTCCTTGGTTAGATTTATTCCCAGATATTTTATTACTTTGGGTGCTATTTTAAAGGGGATTGTTTCTTTACTTTCTTTTTCTGTTGATTTATCGTTAGTGTAAAGAAAGGCAACTGATTTTTGAACATTAATTTTGTAACCTGCTACCTTGCTGAATTCTTCGATCAGCTCTAGTAGCTTTTTTGTGGACCTTTTAGGGTTTTCTATATATAGTAACATGTCGTCAGCATATAATGACACTTTTACCTCTTCTTTTCCAATTTGGTTCCCTTTTATTTCTTTCTCTTGCCTGATTGCTGTGGCTAGGACTTCCAGGACTATGTTGAATAAGAGTGGTGATAGTGGGCATCCTTGTCTTGTCCCAGATTTTAGTGGGAAGCTTTTCAGTTTTTCACCATTGAGAACTATGCTGGCTGTAGGTTTGTCATATATGGCTTTTATTAATTTGAGATATGTTCCCTCTATACCCACTTTGGTGAGAGTTTTTATCATAAATGGGTGTTGAATTTTATCAAATGCTTTTTCTGCATCGATTGAGATGATCATGTGGTTTTTGTCCTTTCTCTTGTTGATGTGATGTATTACATTGATTGATTTGCGTATGTTGAACCAGCCTTGTGTCCCTGGGATGAACCCCACTTGGAACACTGCATTCTTTTAAGTGTTCTCTGTACCGAAAGTCACTTGCAAATGCAGCACCCTGCCACAGGACCACATTTTTAACGATAATGTCCTTTGCGCAATTTTTCAATTGCTATGTGACTTTGTGTCAGTCTCTCACTCAGAAGCAGAAAGGAGTACCAGAAAATGTCACATCATGTCTAAAACTACAGATGTGGAAGATGAATGTACACCAAGAAACAGCTAAGTGGGAGGGTAAGGCTTACCTTTTAAGTTACCGTAAGTGCAGTTACACCTTCTCTCTGCTTCCCCTGTGAAGTGAAGAACTAGTCTTTTCCAGGAAAGCTCTTATTCTGAGAAGTGTCTTCTTTAAAATATTTGGAGATTCCTTTTTAAGGTTCTTTCATGTTTAAGTCTTTCCCCAACTCTACATCCATTAACAAGTGTTAAAATTATCCTATAGCCTATTGTTACAGAACATACTCTACAAAAGCTGAGGTTTCCCAGGGTTTGGATCCCAGAACTCTGCTACCAGATAATCCTAAAGCTTTCCTTCCATAACAGACTCTTCCGCCAATTCCCAGCTGTGGGCAAATTCGGCTTCTCAGATCAGGTAACTTTCTAACTCTGCCTACGAACACTCTGCTGCCAGTAAAGGAACTCTCAGACAGAAAGCACACAAAGCCCCTAGTGAGGGTTGCCTCCTTCAAACAATCAAGATGCCATCACCAAGCAAATACTTAAACCCACTGCAAAACCTCTGAAGACATCTTACAAACAATATAGTTTGTATAGATGCATACTATTTGCTCTGGAATAGTGATTTCCAATGGAAGGAACAAAGGACCCCATGACCCAAGCAATTTTTTAAAACTGCGCATAACCATCCCTCTTCACGTGAGGATTCAGGCAAGCCCGTCTTATAGGCCTAGGTGTAACAGAATGACAGCACCTCTAGGAGTAGGGTGAAAAGTAGCGAGGTAGACTTCTAGTGAAAGGGGGTGATGCAATAGGCCCCATCGCCCACTTACCTCCCACCACAGGACAATCACCTCAGATCGAGAACAAACACTTTGGGAAACAGAGGTTGTTTATGTTTTTATGGTTTTCTGGTGGAAATAATGTCCTGAGTCATGTGAAGTTGTGGCTGCAAAATTGAACAGGGGACCAGACATTTTCACATTCAGGACACAAACACTCAACCCCCGGGTGACCACCGTATCTGCTCTCCCCTTTGCCTGTTCACCCCAAAAGCTGCAGGACTCTCCTGCTTGCAATGACAACCAACAATTCTCACAAATTCCTGCCAAGATCACGTCAGCAGCTGGTGGTGTCAAAGTCAACATTTGTACTGCTCTGAAGTCCCTCCATTACTTTATTTCCCTTCTATTTTCTCTGTTGTCTTCCTAGATACACTTGCATTCAGGAGCTGGTTACCGCACTAACATTGCCTCTGTAATCATTCCAGGATATAGGAGGTAGAGATTCAACTGTAACCAGTCCCAGAATACTTGTCATGCCACTCTAGTGTCCCAAGAAAATACTCTGGCATCCCTCATCTCACCCAAAGAACCACATTACTTAGAAGTTGTAAAAGTGGAGGGCTTTCTCTACTGGAAAACACTGTGGCTTGGGTATAGTTGTGATTTCAGTTTTTGCAACTAGTTACAGGCAAAAAGACATGTTCCACAAATTTTCTTCAAGCCTTTGAAATTTAAACTTTTATTAGATACAGAGCCGGCGGACTAACCGTAATCTATGAACATATGGTCATATTACCAAATAATGTTCATATCTGCCTTACAGACATGTAATAACTTGAATTACACCTGCATCCTGTAGGCCTTTAGAATTGGATGTGAAGCATCCTGTGACATAAAAAACCTCCTATCCAGTCACAGAACACCTTACAGACAACATCACATTAATGCCACTGAATACATTAGTAGAGTCTATGTATGGTTAAGTCACATCTCCAATTTCTCAGAGCTGGAAAGGAGATGTCTAGAAAAGCTGAAGAGCCGAATTACCAAGACAGCTCAAAAGTTAAAGCAGACTCCTTCACCTCCCAAAGCGGAGGGCGGAGGGGGCATTGCCCACCACCCTCTCCTCCCACAGGACATGGCATATGGGGAAGCAGGCAGGAGTGGGAGGCTGGGACTTGGAGGTGGAGAGGTGATGAAAGCAAGAGTGGAACTGCTCTGGTCCTAGAACAACAGAGCTGTAAAATGCTCGGCTTCAGTTCAACCAGCTCCCTCTCCCACTTTCCCTCACACCTACGTGACAAAAAGAGCAAGTCAGGCACTTTCTGCCCATGACGGTGACTACTAGCATGAAACGGACCAGGATAAAAGCATGTCGTATAAAAGATCAGTCTTAATTTAAGGACTTTGTTATAAACAATGAACAGCACTATCAGAGTGGGACACTTGTGAGGCGCTCAAATAGGGAGGAGGAGGCTGAGGATCCATTTCCAGCACTTCCATGTCTTTTATCACTCCTATTTCTGACCTTTCCTTTGCCACTTTTTGTAGCACTGCCATCACTGGCAGGTAAAGGTGCAGGAATGTGACTTGGCCGTTTGGCTGATGGGGCTACATTTCGCAGCACTGGAATGAAAAGGCGCTGGAAGAGGATCAGCTGGAAGATGTGAACCGCGGTCCTGGCCTGTGCCAAACACTAACCAGGTGACCCTGGTTTAGGCTCTTAGTCTCTCTGGGCTTCCGGCTGTTTACTTATAAAAGGTTTTGTCATTGCGGAAATATATCCAATATGAAATGTAACGTGAAAGTCAAACATAATGACATCTCACCTGCTTGCCTCACGGAACTGTACAAGCACTGAACACTATGTGAATGTAAACACAGAGTTAAGAAAACAGTTGAGTTATAGCACTAAACTGAACATGGAGATAAAATTTTATGGATTTTCTTGGCTTTCTTTTTTAATTGCAACTCTGAATTAATAGTTATTAGCTATATTCCACACCACCACCCCTGCGAATAAATAAAGTAGGTAAGCAATCCCTGGATGCCTTCTATTGCTCCATGCTAAACAGTGTGAGGGGTATAAAGGAGACTGAACATGGGAGTCTTCTCCAGTTACGAGCTAAGTGAGGAGACACATTGGAAACCACCCGGGAATGGTATCAAATCAGTACTCAAAGCCAAGATTACAGGCTAACAATCTTAAACAGTGCAGGAATACAAAGAGGAGCTAGAAGTATTTGGAGTAAATAGGGAAGACACTATGAAGGGGATGGGGATCCAACTACTTCTTAGGGCAATTCTAAGCTGTTTTAACTGAGGACTGGATAGGAAAAGGCTGGTGACTCCTGGTTTTTAATAAGGCACAGGTTACCGTAGGAGGCGAAGTCACATAATGATTGGAACACATAAGGTAAGGCAAAAATGATGGAGGGTCGAGACTACCTGGCTGAGATCTGCTTGTGGTACATCTTTGACTTGACTCTAGATGTTGGAGGGTCAAAACTGTAGGTTGAAGGAAAGGGGGGAAGAGAATATCCAAGAATTCAACAGAAGGAAAAATTCATGTATCAGGGATGAAAGCTCTTCATCCGAGTATCAGCAATCACAATAGACACTTAAAACCAAATACATACAGTTCCAGAAGCTGACAAAATGTGGAGGGTGGTGAGAGAAAGATAAATCAAAGACCATTCGAAGCCTTTGGGTATTCAAGACCAGAAGAATGATTATCCCACTGAATAAGTGGAGACGCTGCAAGAAAAAAATGATGAAATCAGCTTTAGACATGTTGAATCTGACCTATGAGCTAAGAGTAGGTGTTCTCTAAGAAGCTCAAAATTCAAAACTGAAGCACAGATCTAGAGTACAGGCTTAAGATGCAGATGGACAAGACATGATAAATCTCCTAAAAGAAAACATAGGCAAAACATTATCTGACATAAATCTTAGCAACGTTCTCCTAGGGAAATCTACCCAGGCAATGGAAATAAGAGGAAAAAATAAACAAATGGGACGTAATTAAACTCATAAGATTCTTCAAAGCAAAGGCAACCAAAAGTAAAACAAAAGAACAACCTACAAATGGGAGAAAATATTTGCAAATGATACGACTAACAAAGGCTTAATTTTCAAAATATATAAACAGCTCATGAAACTTAATAACAAAAAAACAAACAACTCAATCCAAAATAAGCAGAAGACCTAAACAAGCATTTCCCCAATAAAGACACAAAAGGCCAATAGGCACATGAAAAAATGCAAATCAAAACTGCAATGAAGTATCAACTCACACCAGTCAGAATGGCCATCGCTCAGAAATTCATGAATGATAAATTCTAGAGAGGCTGTAGAGGGAAGGGTACCCTCTTACACTGCTGGTGGGAATCCAGTTTGGTGTAGTCATTACGGAAAGCACGGAAATCCCTCAAAAAACTAAAAGTAGACTTATCTTGTGACCCAGCAATCCCACTTCTCGGTATATAACTGGAAGGAACTTCAATGTGAAAAGATACCTGCACCCCAGTATTCATAACACCACTGTACAGAATAGCCGAGACATGGAGGCAAGCTAAATGTAGCAACAGATGACTGGATAAAGAAGTTGTGGTATATTTGTACACTGGAATACTACTCTACCATGAAAAGGACAAAATAAAATCATTTGCAGCAACATGGATGGAGCTAGAGATCGTCATTCTAAGTGAAAGCAGCCAGAAAGAGAAAAATACCAAATGATACAGACTCATATGTGCAATCTAAAAAAAGAGAAAAAGACACTGTGAACTCATCTACAAAACAGAAACAGACTTGCAGACTTAGTAAACAATCTTAAGGTTACCAGGGAAAGGGGATGGGAAGGGATAAACCTGGGAGATTTACAAATGTTAACCACTATATATAAAAATAGATTTTAAACAAAGTTTCTTCTGTATAGCACAGAAACCTATGTTCATTAACCAGCAATAACCTATAATGAAAACGCCAATACAGTCACCAACTTAGGAAGCAAGAGAAGAAAGGAGAGTTAGTTATGCTGGGCTAGAGCCCACTTCTAAATTCCTTGTCAGCCACTGAGGCTGCCCCGAGTACACTGAGCCCTCCTCCCAGGGACAGGCTGACATGACATGTGTCCTGCAAACCTGGGGCAGCAGAGGCCGTCCTCATGTCTGGACCTGGGGAAGATGGGAGCAAGTCCACCTGCTCCCCTTGGGGCAGCACCCCTCCCCGCAGCCCCTACCTCCCGACTGCGCCGCGCCTGCCTCTCAGGAACCCACTGACTTGAAAACAAGTGATCCACGAACCTGGGGCAGCGGCAGGGAGATGGGCAGCGACCTGGCAAGCTGATCGATTTGCCCCCATCTCCCCCACGGCCTGTCCAGGGCTCGGCTTCTGCTGCTCCAGGCACTGTCCCCAGGTCAGCTTGCTCCCGGGAGGAGGGCGCTGTGTGGTCGAAGGCAGTGGCTGGTTATGTGGTCTGCCCATGGGTGCCTGTGGATTTCCTTCAAACTCCCCAGCGCATGGCCTGAGCTTGGCCTCTGCTGCCCCAGGTTCGTGGAACTCAGGTTACAGGTCAGCCTGCTCCTGGAAGACAGGTGCTGTGCTGTTAGGGAAAGGCGGCGGCTGCGATGGCGGGACTGGGGCTGCCTTGTCAGAGCGCGGGGGTTGCGACCATTTCCCACTGCTGCTGCTGCAGCCATCCCAGCACACTGATCACACCGCGCCCACCTCCCAGGAGCAGCCTGACCTGTAACCTGAGTCACAAGAACCTGAGAATTTAGAGGCCGCCCCCAAAGACAGGCTGCGGGGAAGATGGGAGCAAATCCAGGGGCTCCCATGGTGTAGCCCGCATTCCATCCAAGGCCCCGCGACCGCACCGCACCCGCCTCCCAGGAGCAGGCCATGATCTGAGGGCCAATTGGAGATGCTCTGGAGCCTTCCGGCGCCCTCCCACCTCCCGGGGCTGTACCTGCTCTCCTAAACCCGGGTATAAGCGGCGGCAAAAACGAGGGGTTCAGGAACTACAAATAGAGGGGTTACCATGAACCACAGCGGCGGCTGGTACCGGCCTCAGGGTCCTAACTGGCCGCACGGCCGGGATCTCACCTCCGCACCCCTCACTGGGCGCCTCCCCAGCCGCACAGCTCAGGCGTCGCCCGCCGGCTCCCCGAGAAGCGCGCCCCCACCAGCGCCCCCATAACTGCCCGGCAGTGGCAGGCGAGCCACGGGCAAGCGGCGGCCAAGACCCCAGGCCGTGTTCCTCTTCCAGGAGCTGGTCCAGGAGCAACCGGCTGCCGCCAGCTTCCACGCATTCTCGGCGGGTTCCGACGTCCGCGTGTCTGTCCGTCTACACGTGCGCGGCCCTCCTCCTCCCGTCCGCAGCGCAAACTGCTCGGGTGGGTCTCCTGCTTTATCGGACCTGGCCACTGGGGCCGGGAGGAGCCAGGTGGGGCCCCTCCTGCTCGTCCCGCCGGGTCTCCATCCCCAGAGCCTTCACCCTGCCACCGACTGGGTCCTGGCACTGAACTAGAACCACGACTGCCCTGGGCCAGGCCACACCCCGCCAGCCCCACTTCCCCTGCTCAACTTCCCCTCCCTGTTACTACCCTCCCACCCCTGGCCAGGCCTAGTCTCCCACCAGACCTTGAAGACAGGGCTCCTTCTCCTCACACCGAGGTCCCTGCCCTGACACTCCATCCTGCTAGGTCCTAACCTATGGCCCCTACACCCACAAGCTTACCCCTCATGCCTCAGCACAGGACACCCAACATCCTGAAATTGTCCCCCTCACCTCTCAGCCAGGTCAGGCCCATTCTCAGCGGGCCCCACACCCCACAACCTGTACCCCTTCACCATGGGATCCCCTTCACTCTGAGTGCACCCCTACCCTGAGCTGACTCCATCAACCCTCACCCTGTGGTTGGGGTGGGGATATCTGGGCTCCAGTAATGATGACTAATGCCACCAGTGGGGGATCCAGCCTAGTGTGCACATTCATTGTTAATGTCTGAGGCTACAGGGCGTGGCAGGCTAGGTTGAAAGCGGTTCCAGTTCCCGCCCTGGCACTCTGATCCCCGCACCCTGTGCCTCAACTGACCCAATGGGTCAGGGTGATCCCAGGCTGCCAGCCACTGGCCTGTGGGCCTTGGGTGCTTGATGGTCCTGATGGTGGTCTGGACCCTTAGGGCGGAGGCACTGGGCACGCGGACCTTTGAAGTGGGGGAGTTCAGAGGGTGCACTTGAGCCCAGGGTTAGACAGCAGATGGTGGGCTGTGTGCATGGGGCTGTGTGCGTGCCCTGGCCTCAGCCCAGGTGGGTGCAGGGATCTTGTTCATTCACACCAGGCCAGAGGGAAGAGGGACGGGAGCTTTTAAAGCGTCAAAGTTAGGAAGCCAAGGCTGGAGAGCATAGTAGGAAGGTGCACTGGCCTAGCCACCAGGGAGCCCGCCGCGACGCTGGTCCCTTGCATCAGGGGAGACTGGCAGTTGACTGGCCAATGAGACATCCCCTGCTGTGATATAGTTTACAGGCAATTGAAGGGATTTTGACAGGTAATTTTAATACAATAATTGTCACATTCTCTGTGGGAGATCAGGTCCAAAGTCATGGTGAATCTGGCAGGGATCCTGCCAGAACTGGAGCCTGGGACAGTAGAAGACCCACACAGGAATCATCCCCTTAGCTCTCACCAAAAGGCACTGTAATAGAGAAGAACAAATCTGACTCCATATTGGATCTGTTCCTTTTCCTTTAACCCTCTGCCATGTTTTCTAGTCTTAGTCTTGCTAGCTCTGCACCTTTTGTAAAACAATGTTGCCTTTAGTCTGAAATAAACAGGAGAGCCTATTCTCAACACTCTGACATTTAAGGATATTAACACTTTTGCACTCCTATAAAGATAACAAGTTGCAGAATAGAAAAAGTTTGTTTTGTTGCAGGTTTTACAGGAACACCATTATCTGACCCACGTGGACAGCTGCAAAGGATTCCAAGAAGAAATCCTACACCAAGAAGTTTGCAACAACCAACCACAGCCCCTCCACTATTTACTAGAAAAGGAGCCTGAAATCTGACATAGGGAAGATGGTTCTCCAAGATATTAGTCTGCCATTATCTTGGTCTGAGGCTGTCTACGTAGACCAGGTCATAGTGCCTCTGTAATACCTTTAACAAAACAAAAGTTATTTTCTATTCTGCAAATTGTTGTCTTTATATAAGTGCAAAAGTGTTAATATCCTTAAAGATCAGAGCCTTGAAAATAGGCTCTCCTTTATATTTCAGGCTAAAGGCAACATTGTTTTACAAAAGTGCAGAGCTAGCAAGACTAAGCCTAGAAAAGAGGGCACAGGGCTAAACCCAAAAGAACAGATCTTCTATGGAGTCAGATTTTTTCTTTTCTATTATACCATATTCTATTTTTGTTTTAAGTTTATAAGAATAAAGTTTAGCCTTTTCCCATTTTAAATTGTGCAATTTCAAGGAGCATTAACTGCATTCACAATGCTGTGAGACCAACACCACTGGTTTAGGCAATTGCCTTCCTCAAACTAAAAGCTTGTATACAAAGCACACCCCACATCCTACCACCCCTATCCCATGAGAAGCCCTAATCCCCTTTCTCTCTCTATGTCTTTACCTATCCTTGAGGTTCCCTATCAATGAAATCATATAAAAGGTGGATTTTTTTCTCTCTGCCCACATATCTTAAGTAGGGATGGGTGAATTTTTTGTTTGTTTCCACGTGGATTAGCATTTTTGTAATTTGAGAGGAAAATCCAGATGGATTAAAGATGAGACGTACCAAATGAAGCCCTTTTAGTAACTCTGTGCATAATCTCATGGTAGGCACTGCTGTTCTAAGTGTGAAACCAGAGCCAGAAGGGAGATGCTTAGCTCTTCTTGTGGCAAAATAAAACCAAGCTTAAGCAGAAAACAAAAGCCAAGAAAGACAGCTGGAAAGACAAACCACAGCCTGGAAAAACCTTTCCTCATGACCCAAGCTCAGAGAAAAGCTTTACATCCCTGTGGTCCAAAAACCTCTTGAAGCCCAGTGTTCCGAAAAGAAACAAAACACACACAGGCAGTTCCAATGAGAGGCACTGCAGGTGGCTGGTTTGTGCTAGAGATGCTCGACCTGTAAGGTGAGGACACTGGCAGACGGACAGACTGCAGAGACAGCGTTGGCCACCATCACACTGGTAGGTCTTTAGCCCGGTGACAACCAGCCCTGGTGACAACGTGAGCAGGCAGAGGCCCCAGGAGGTCCCCTGGAGGGAAGAGCAAATGGACGCTCCTCTCCGGCAGAACAAGGTGCAGGATACATCAAAGTGCCACAGGTGCATCCCTTCCCTAGCAGTGCTGATCCTTAGAGAAGATCCCACCAAAGTGCTTGCACAATTTTCAAAGATAACGTTTCTTCAGTAATATGAATTCAAAATAATCAATATGTCATCAAGGGATTTTCAGAAGTGACCTGCCCTGGGCCCGAACAATACACACATATAAATACACACATATACACATAAATATATACACACAAACATACAGGAAAAGAGACAGACTGAAACACAGAGAAGCAGGGGAAACAGAGAAACAGAGAGAGAGAAAAGACAGAGAGAGAGGCACAGAGAGACAGAGACAGAGAGAAAGAACTGTGGAGCTGGTAATGAGTGGAACTCACGCACATTTTCACAAGTCAGTCTGCATGTAAGCACCTGGTCTCAAATTACATTCACCCTCCAGGGAAGGGTGTGGAGATCACACAAGGGCGTGGGAACAGAAGGCAATAAATAGGAAGCCATTGTGGGGCAGCCCACCACAGAGGCCGAGATGGGACACTGGGCCTGTATGTCAACATGACAGAATGACCTAGGCGGTTGTATGCTAGAGCGGACGATGTCAAAGTTGTTTTTAATTTCAGTCTCACGACTGGGAGCTGGGAAGCAAGAAGCAAGGAAAGTTACTTTCTCCAGACCCCAGGGCAGACCCCGGCCTGTGTGGCATGTGCTCTGCGCTCCACCAGCCCACTGTGGGGTCCTTCCTTTGTTGAGTCTGTGCACAAGCTCCCTGTGATGCCAGCCCGTGGGGGTGACAAATGCAGGAGGTGTTTCTAGGTCTAGAGGCAGGATGGCTTCTCTAGGAAACAGGGGCCAGAATGATCCTCACTGTGCTGAAGGGGTATTGGGGAGACCATGAGAGGCATGTGACTTGTCCAGGGTGATAGCACTGCTAAGTGGGGGGAGCCAGGTCTGAACCCAGCTGTGTCTTCAGAGCTGCGACACTGGCTGCATCCAGGCAGCCCCAGGACTATGGGGGGGCTGAGTTGGTGTCACTGTGTGTGGACATGGCGTGGAATGAGAAATGAGGGATCAGCAGCCCCGAAAGGACCTTGGGGAGCTTTGTGTCAGGAGGAAGCCTTGGTAAGTTGATCCCAGGAAGTGACCTCACTTCCCTGGCAATAGAGCCCAACAGAACTTGGAACCGAAGTCACCAGGCACCCACTCTGTAGAGAAGTCCCTACTAAGCTTACTTGGTTGGAGACAGAGGCATGTTCTGCTGCATCCCAATATCCCGAGGCCGCAGCCCCCGGAAAACCCGCAGCGAGGGGCTGTACCAACGCTGCCGGCACTGGGTCAGGTCTCACCCAAGGCGACTCTGGCCTTTTGGTCAGAGGGACCCAAAGGTAACACAGGGAGGCCCAGGGCAGGCCCGCCCAGGCCAGGCCACCACTCAGATCCCACCCAGGTAGTCCTACGACCCAGTCCTGGCTGGTGGAAGTGGAGCAGTCATGTTGGGGATGGGTTTCTGCCTCAAACAAGAGCAGGTCAGAGGCCTGGGGGGCCGGTCACATCCACAGCCCAGGTCAAACCTGGCTGGCTGGGATGTGGAGAGCTGGGGAAATGGTCCTGCTGCCCGAGGTGGAGCCCATGCATTCTGGGTATGTCTTTTCCCTCCCAGGTGTCTGAGCTGAACAGAGTCCCAGTCTGATCTTGCAGTAGAGGGCCGAGTGGACAGAATCAAGAGTTTTCCTGGCCGGGCAGGGCTCTGACACTTCCAGGCCGGGTTAGCTGCTGGTCACTGTCATTGCAGAGCTAGATACCACATATTGAACAGAAGCTGATGAATAAGAACACCAACGCCCCTTCCCCAAGTGAAGGGCTGGTGTGCCACTCTTCTGAGGGCCAGCGTAGGCTCCAGGTGGGTCTGGATATGGAGGGGTCCCCACCACCATTGCCCACAAATTAGTGGGGCAAGCCTCCGACACAGACATCACCCAGGGCTCTCCCCAGGGACCTGCCCAGGGCTGACGGGTAGCTCAGCACACCTGGCTCTGACCTGGAGCACCGTGCCTGTCAGAAGTATTTATGTATTAAAATTAATATTATAAGAAACAATTGTGAACCTATCACCCAGCATCATAACAGGAATATTGACAGTGACATACTGTGTCCTCTTTCCCTATCCTGCTCTTGGCCTCCTCTCACAGGAAGTAACCAGCATCCTGAATCCTGGCTTACCATTCTC
Organism: Vicugna pacos; assembly: GCF_048564905.1. Taxonomy (NCBI): domain Eukaryota; kingdom Metazoa; phylum Chordata; class Mammalia; order Artiodactyla; family Camelidae; genus Vicugna; species Vicugna pacos. The sequence goes on along the minus strand of NC_133010.1, from coordinate 3,087,610 downwards.
TTGTGTTATTTTCACACACACAATATTTAAGATCAGTTAAAACAAATGAACTGCAGGTACATGCAATGAAATGGATGAATCACACACTCTATGTTAAATTAAAAAAGGAAGCCCTAGAAGGTAGCCTATAGTGTGCTATGCTTTTAACTGTGTCTATATATGTCAACTAAACTCACTAAATTAAGAACAACTACAGCTAGAGTTCAGGTGGGAGAGGGACAGATAAAAGGTGAGGTGAGCAGATTTGCTGCAGGTGAGCGAGTTCCTTTCCAGTAACATGTCATTCTCTCTGAAGCAGGAGGCAAGGCCATCTGCTGGGATTCAGGGAAGAGACAAAGGAAAAGTTAGAGGTGTGCAGAGAGCAGAGAATGTTGACACCACTGAGTGGTAAGTGGGGAAATGTGCTCACCAGAGAAATCCTGGAGGATTGCCTGGCAGTGGCAACATGCTGGGCATTGATTTGTAGTCTTAGAAATCTGTGCTGGGAGAGCCTGCTGCCTGCAGGCTCAGAACAAATAGAGCTGGGTGAACAGAGATGGAAGTCGTCCTGGTGAGGAAATGAAAAGATCAAGGGTCAAGGGAGTTTTGTTTGTCATAAAGAGAGTGCTGACTGTGGATGCAGAGCAGGAAGGTGGGGAAGTGGAAGTAAGAAGAACGTGGACAGGCAGGAAAGCAGAGGAGTCAGTGCATGATGCCCCAATGAGGGTGAAAGAGGGCAAACTCCACTCCGTACATATATATGGGGAGCTACAAGCTCCAACTCGGTTTTACAGTGAAAACGGCAGGCACTTCAAAGCGGCACTAGGAAACAGACTGAGAAACCAGAGTAAGGGTTTCTCCTGCAACCCGTTCCCTTTGTGCTGGATGAACGAACGTCTCTCCACATGCTCAGTTCTGAGAGATAAGTGTGTGTGAAAGCCGTCCTTCACCTAGCTTGAAGGGAACACAAAGTTTCTTTTCAGTTGCCAACTCCACTCCATACATATATATGGGGAGGTACAAGCTCCAACTCGGTTTTACAGTGAAAACGGCAGGCACTTCAAACCGGCACTAGGAAACAGACTGAGAAACCAGAGTAAGTGTTTCTCCTGCAACCCGTTCCCTTTGTGCTAGATGAACCAACGTCCCTCCACGTGCTCAATTTTATGTTTTTGTATGTAATATTTTCCATTCACTTATGTTGTTTATACATCAAAGATTCTTTTCATTGGGAAACTATACTATATTCATTTACATTGGTAAATTCTAGCTCCAACAATATTTTATGTCGATAACTGCATGATATTCTGATCGGCACTTGGAAATAGACTTAGTGTCCTGAGTCAGTGTTTCTTCTGCAACCCGTTCCCTTTGTGCTACATGAACGAACTTCTCACTACATTAGTAGCTCATAAAGATAATTTGTGTGAAAACCATCCTGCACCTGCTTTTTTGTAACACAATTTCTTTTCAGTGATATATACACTGCATGTATATATATTTAGAGTTTCTATCTCCAATACCTGTTTACTGTGAAAACTGCATGAACTGCAAACTGACACTAGAATACCAATTGAGAACGCTGAGTAAATGTTCCTACTGCAAACCATCTCTTTTATTCTAAATGAACGAATGTCTGTCCACAATCTCAGTTCTAATAGGTTAGTGTTTGTGTGAAAGCCGTTTTTCAGGTTTCATTTTGGGAACAGTAAGTTTCTTTTCTGTTTGGATAAACGCTTCATACTTTTATAAGGTTTGGTGCTATCTCCAGTTTTAATTTAAAATGAAATCTGCATGAACTTCTAGCCAGCATTACGAAACATACTGAGAAACGAGAATAAGTGTTTCAACTTCAAAACTTTCCCATTATATTTGATGGTCGATCACCTCCCCTCAGGCTCAATTTTGAGAGATAAATGTGCATCAAATTGGTATTTCACCTATCTTCTTGAGAACATAAAATTTCTTTTCAGTTGGAAAAACAGTACATACATATATATGGGGACGTTCTTGCTCCAACACGGTATTACAGGGAATACTGCATGAAATTCAAACCGACGCTAGGAAGCATACTTTAAAACCAGAGTAAGAGTTTGTACTGCAACCCACTAACTTTATACTAGATGAACGAACTTCTCTCCACATGCTCAGATCTGAGAAATAAGTGTGTGTGAAAGCCGTCATTCCTGTAGCTTGTTGGGAACACTATGTTTCTTTTCAGTTGGAAACAACACTATTTACATATATTTGGGGTGGTAGTAGTTCCAACTCGATTTTACAGTGAAAACTGCATGGACTTCAAACCGGCAGTTGAAAACATACTGAGAAACCCGAGTACATGTTTCTACAACCCATTCCCTTAATGCTAATGATCGAACGTCTCTTCACATTCTCAATTCTGACATTTAAATGAGTATGAAATGTATCAATCACAGAGCTTTTTGGGAACACACAGTTTCTTTTCTGTGCGAAACTGTGTGAAATTAATATATTTTGGGAGGTTCAAGCTCCAACTCGGTTTTTCAGTGTGAAGTGCATGAATCTCCAACCGGCCCTAGGAAAACATACTGAGAATCCAGAACAAGTGTTTCTACTGCAACCCATTCCCTTCATGCTATATGAACAAACATCTCTCCACTTGCATAATTCTGAGAGTTGAGTTGTGTGAAAGTCTTCTGTCAGCTAGCTTGTTGGGAACACAGTTTTTTATGAGTGGGTAAATTCACTACATTTGTAGAAATGTGGAGGTACTACTTCCAACTCGGATTTACAATGAAAACTGCATGAACTTCAAACCAACACTAGGAAACATACTGAGAATCCAGTGTAGGTTTTTCTACTGGAAACCGTTACCTTTATGCTAGACAAACGAATGTCTCTCCACATTCTCAATACTCAGAACTGAATGAGTGTTGAAGCCATCCTTTACCTACCTTGTTGGAAACCCAGAGTTTCAGTCCAATGGAAACTACGCTTCTTTCATATATATAGGGAGTTACTAGCACGGACTTGGTTTTACACTGCAAACCACTTTTATTTGAAACCGGCTTTGAGAAACGTGCTGACAACTCAGAGAATTTGTTTCTGTATATCACTTAACCTTCAATGCTGGATGAAAAAACGCCTCTCCACAGGCTTACTTCTGACATCTGAATTTGTTTTGGAGACTTCCTTCACCTAACTTGTTGGAAAACCAGATTTTCTGTTATAGGGGAACTGCACTAGTTACATATCTAAGGGGAGGAACTTGCTCCAACGTGTTTTTCACACTAAATCGCTTTTACATTGAAAACGGCATTAGGAAACATGTTGAAATTTTAGAGAGTGTGTGTCTATATTACCTCTGCATTTTATGCTGCATGAAGGAACTCCTCTGAACATGCTCAATTTTCATAACTGTATGAGTGTGGAAGCCATAATTCACCTATCTTGTTGGAAACCCATAGTTTCAGCCCAATATAAACTACGCTGTTTCCATATATATCGGGACGTACTAGTACGAACTCGATTTTACACTGCAAACTGCCTTTACTTGAAAGCGGCTATGACAATCATGCTGAGAAATCAGAGTAACTGTTTATGTATGTCCCTTAACCTTCAATGCTGGATGAAGGAATGCCACTCCATAAGTTCACGTCCGATATCTAAATGTGTTTTGAAGCCGTTCTTCAAATAACTTGTTGGAAACGGATAGTTTCTGGTATAGAGGAATTAAGCTGCTTACATATCTAACGGGAGGCACATGCTCCAACTTGGTTTTCCACAGCAAATCGGTTTTACATTGAAAACGGTGGTAAGAAACCTGCTGAGAAGTCAGAGGGTGCGTGTGAAGAATACCTCTGCATTTTATGCTGCATGAAAGAACGTATCTCCACATGCTCAATTTTCAGAGCTGTATGATTTTCGAAGCCATACTTCACCTAGGTTGTTGGAAACCCTGAGTTTCAGTTAAGGTAAACTAAGCTACTTTCATATATATAGGGACGAACAAGCATGACCTCGGTTTTACACTGCAAACGGCTTTTAGTTGAAACTGGCCTTGAGAAGCATGCTGAGAAATCGGAGTAAATGTTTATCTATGTCACATAACTTTTAATGCTGGATAAAAGAACGTCTCTTCACAAGCTCACTTCTCATATCTGCATTTGTGTTGGAGCTGTCCTTCACCTAACTAGTTGGAAAACCAAAGTTTCTTGTATAGGGGCACTACGCTTCTTACATATGTAAGGGGAGGCACTCGCTCTAAAGTGGTTTTCCACAGCAAACTGGTTTAACATTGAAAAAGGCGTTAGGAAACATGCTTAGAAATCAGAGAATTTGTGTCTAGAATATCTCTGCCTTTTATGCTGCATGAAGGAACGCCTCTCAACATGCTCATTTATCAGATCTGTATGAGTGTGAAAGCCGTTCTTCACCTAGCTTTTTGGAAACCCAGTGTTTCAGTCCAAGGTAAACTGCACTTTCCAATATATGTGTATGTACTAGCATGAACTCGATTTTTCACTGCAAACTGCTTTTACTTGAAACCGGCTTTGAGAAACATGCTGAGAAATCAGAGTACTTGTTTCTGTATGTAACTTAACCTTCAAGGCTGGATGAAAGAAGCCTCTCCACAAGCTCACTTTTGACATCTGAATTTCTCTTGGAGCCGTCCTTCACCTTACTTGTTGGAACCCCAGAGTTTCTTGTATAGGGGAACTAAGCTACTTACATATGTAAGGGGGGGGCACTCGTTCCAACTTCGTTTTCCAGATCAAACCTCTTTTACATTGAAACTGGCGTAAGAAACATGCTCAGAAATCAGAGAATGTGTGCCTGGAAGTCCCTCTGCCTTTTGTGCTGGATGAAAGGACGCCTCTCCACATGCTCAATTTTCAGGAATGTAGAAGTGTGGAAGCCGCCTTTCACCTAGCTTGTTGGAAACCCAGATTTTCAGTCCAAGGAAAACTTTGCTGCTTTCATATATATGGAGACGTACTAGCACGAACTCAGTTTTTTACTGCAAACCACTTTTACTTGAAACCGGGTTTAAGAAACATATTGAGAAATCAGAGAATGTGTTTGTACATCTCACTCTGCCTTTTATGTTTACTGTGAAATGCTGGTTTCAAAGAAAAATCACTTTGCTTTGGTAAACTGCTTTGAATCGAGTTCCTGCGCTTTGATATGTAAATTGGGTAGTTCCCGTATTCCAGAAACTCTGGTTTTCCAACATGTTAGGAGAAGGACGTCTCCAACACAAATTCAAATGTCAGAAGTGATCTTGTGGAGAGGCATTCTTTCATCCAGCATTGAAGGTTAAGTGACATACAGAAATAGTCACTCTGAATTCTCAGCAGGTTTCCTAATGCCAGTTTCTAAGGAAGAGCGGTTTGCAATGGAAAACCGCTTTGGAGCGAGAGCCTCTGCTTAGATATGTAAGCAGCGAAGTTCCCCTAGACCAGAAACCCTTGTTTTCGAAGAAGTTATGTGAAGAATGGCTCCAACTCATGTTTAGATGTCAGAAGTGAGCATGTTGGGAGGCGTTCCTTCTTCCACCATTGAAGGTTAAGTGACATACTGAAACACTCACTCTGATTTCTTAGCATGTTTCTGAAATCCATTTCAAGTAAAAACATTTTGCAGTGGAAATGTGAGTTGGTGCTAGTTTGTCCGCATATATATGAAAGCAGCGTTGTTTCCCTAGTCCAGAAATTCTGGGTTCCCAACAAGCTTGGTGAAGGACGGCCTCCACACTTATACAGATCTGAAAATAGAGCATGTGGAGTGGTGTTCTTTCATCCAGCATAAAAGGCAGAGTGACATGTAGAAACACATTCTCTGATTTCTCAGCATGTTTACTAACGCCGGTTTCAAAGTTAAAGCGGTTTGCTTAGGAAAACCGCGTTGGAGCGACTGCCTCCTGTTACATATGTAAGTAGCGTAGATCCCCTAGACCAGAAACTCTGGGTTTCCAACAATTTAGGTGAAGGACAGCTCCAACACACATTCAAATGTCAGAAGTTATCATGTGGAGAGGCGTTCTTTCATCCAGCATTGAAGGTTAAGTGACACTGGAACACTTTGATTTCTCAGTATGTTTTTCAGAGCCGGTTGCAAGTAAATGCGGTTTGCAGTGAACAACCGTTTTGGTACTAGTGCATCCCCATAGATATGTATGCAGCGTAGTTTCCCAACCCAGAAACTGTGGGTTCCCAATTAGCTAGTTGAAGGACGGCTTCCAAACTCATACATATATGAAAATTGGGCATGTGGTGTGGAGTTCTTTCATACAGCATAAAAGGTGGAGTGACATAGAAACACTAACTCTGATTTCTCTGCATGATTCTAAAAGCTGGTTTCAAGTAAAAGCTCTTTGGAAAGGAAAAGCCACCTGGAGCTTGTGCCTCCACTTATGTATGTAAGTACCGTAATTCCCCGAGGCGAGAAACTCTGAGTTCTCAGAAACATAGGTGAAGGTTGGCTTCCACTCACATGTGTTTCCAAAATGGAACAAGTATAGAAGCATTCCTTTATCTCACCTAAACCGCAAGGCTACACTTCAAGCACTTACCATGATTTCTCTGTATGTTTACTTGAGTAGATTTAAAGTTAAAAGCATTTATCTCTCAGAAACCTAGTTAGAGCTTATTCCTGCTGTTATATATATTGGTCGGGCAGTCCCCAACACCATAGTTCTGTGTTTCCAGCAGTGTTGGTGAAGGATGGCTTCCACACACATTCGGTTTTCTCTCCTCCTCACTCTTCTGCTTAGACATCAATGCAGGTTGTGTATTGTGGAAGCCAAGGAAATTTTTTTCATTTAGGATCAGCCTCGGAGAAAACTGAGACCTGCTTCTGCTTCTTTTCCCTGCTAGATTTCCTCTTGGTGCATTTCCAATCCTCACGAGTGAGTTCCTTTAACCAAGTAATTATTTCAAAAAAGTGGGCAGGTTTCCATAGGGCCATTACTTCTTTTATATTCTTGTTTTTTAATACCTCTCTTCCATCTCTTTATCTCCAGGTGTCTTATTTCTATGTCCTTTGGTTTGGGCTGATGGCTAATCAGCATTAGTGTAGAAATTGTTGCTTGGTATTACTGATCTATATTCTTTCCATGGATATTTGATTTATCATTGGATTTGAGGGAAGATAGTTTCTTTAAAAAAATTCTGGTAAGTAACTTGTGGGGGATTCTGTTTCTCTTGGTCTAGAATTATAATGCTTAATTTCTTAATAAGTGATACTTTCATAGAACTCAAAATTCCAAAGGTTTGAGTGTCACCACTGTCCCGAAGCCTTTCGAACTTTTCTTTGGGGGCACTTAGAACTGAGTGTGTGTGTCCTTCTGGACATAGTTTAGCCTGAAATGAACAATGGCAAGTACCCCCCATTTTACACAAACAACAGACGACTTTCACAAATTGATACCTTTAAAAATAAATGAACTGTAATGTTGTAGAATTTTACAAGAGGCAGTGACCTTCAGGGATGTCAGCAATGGAGGCAGAACAGTTGGAGGGACAGCAGGTGCTCGTGCTCAGTGGCTGAAGTCACACTACATCCATGGCCACCTCTGGTTAACCTTATATAGTTGGTGCTGTCTGCAGGCTTTCAAGGCTGTGCCCCCCTCCCCACCAAACATATATATTAGGAAAAGTGGTGAGCCTCAGTATGAGAAACAATAAAGAATTTGTAGGGGAAATTGAGTTTATTGTTTTTAAAAAGAAAAGTTAGCATCCAGGTAGTTTAATTTCAGCTCCTAATAGACTGATGTGTTGACATTCACAAGGATGTGTAAACACATGCAAGATCATGGGGCAGGACCGGAGACTCTGAAGCAGCAATCACCACACACAACTTTCACTGCTGTCCTTGACTGCCTTATAGAATTACTTGATTAAGAAAAGGTCATAGATGTTAAATATCATCATTTTGAGAAACCAGTTCTTTTGAAATCTTATATACTAATGTAACTGAATTGGATAAAGAAATGCTAAATGTGTAATAAATTATTCAAAGAGGTAATGATTACTGAAAACACCACAAATTGAAGAGGACCACAGCATAATGGACATATATATTTTAATGATCTGGAAGAATCAGCTCAGCAGTGTATTCAAGACATCTACAGATGATGTCAAAAGGGGGTGTTCTTGGATAGCTTTTTGTGAATATTAGAGTGAAGTCAGGGTCAGGTACACAAATTTAGTTTAAAAGCAAAAGGTGAAACAGATTTCTTTTCAAAAATCTATTGTGTCTGGTTAGAAATCATCAAATCCATGGGTCAAGGGAAGGAAAAAAAACCTAGTGACCACATGACTGTTTCAGGAGCTGGTAGTAAAATGACAGTTGACAATTGTGTAAATTAGATATGATCTTGATGTCCAACTGACCGAAAGATTTTTAGTCCATGTGCCAAAAATTTATCAAGGAATAAATAGTGATCTATGTTTTGTCAGCTCTGTTATCCCCCCTTCAAGCCTGCATTGTGATTGGGAAACTAAGAACTTTGACTGCAAGGAGGGGGATTTTCAAAAATGGAGTGTCCTCCGACCGAGAAAATAAAGAAAATTTAGCTGTACACTGTAGAGACACAGGGAGATCTGTTGAGCAAGATGACACTTGCTTTACTGTCAACTAGTAGGAGGTGCAGGTTTTGATGACTTGGGTACCACTTTGCTGCCTTTCTTAAGATATTGCCCATGGCTCTTGAGAAGCGATTAAGTGGGGCTAAGGAATTAGCCTCCAAATGCCCTTTGCCATGGACGTTGTCTCTATTGTCCACTTTTAAGTTTTAGCTTAGACAAGTTGCAGTGTCTTACCAAGTGAGCTACAGACAGTAAGTGCATCTTGAAGCACACGGCTCTTTCCTCCTCACTGCAGCAGAGAACCTCTGCATTGGAGCATCCTGAGATGGCATCGATGGTCATTTTTCATGTTAGGAATCAGTTAAGGATACTATGTCCACATGGATGAGGAGGGTAAGATTTCAGTCTCTAAAGTGGTAATGATGGGTTGACCTTTTCACTTAAAGAGTCTCACATCAACAAATACATGTCTGTTCTGGACCAAGAAGAAACAAGTGTTTGAAAAAGAATAGCTTGAAAGGTCAGTGGGACATGTCAGGCATCTTCTTCATGTCTTCAAATTCGGGTATCAAACATGGGTTTCCTATCCTGAGTGATACTGACAATTTGCTGTGTTCTGTGCCTCATGTATATCAAAGGCTTTCCTAAGTAAAGTGTCTAGTAATGGTAACATTCTTGATATGAGTTAAACCGGGGGAGATGAAGGAATTAAAATTAGTCCCTAATGTGCATTGATTTTTCTAAAGACATCAATTTTATAGAAACTTTTGAAGAATTAAAGTGACAGAAAATTGCAAAGCACCTTCTCCTTCTGGTAGAAAACTGTTCTGTTTTCCTTTTTTGATGAATGTGACATAGAATCAGTACTACTATTGTTTGTATTGTACTTAGTGTTTACAGAGTGATTCACAGATATTCTCCTATTTCATCTGTGCAATGACCTCTGGAAGATAAGATTTCCTAGTTATGCTTTTTAATGTCTATTTCTTAACTGTGTCTAAAAGCAGATTGATTGAGCTCCATTTGCTCAGTTTAGAAGGCTGGACTGATTAATTGTGTCAGAACATTCCAGGAGGCAGAGGAAAGGAAGAGACATGGGTTCTACACGATGGAAGCTGTTCCTGAAATGATTTGACCAGCAGTCTTATCCATTTTTCCCAAGGTCGGAAACAAAACACAACCCAAGACAAGGAAAACAGGGAGCCCATGTGACTCCAGCCTTGTCACGTAGAGTCATGGCTGTCCTCCTGTGCCTTGGAGAAGAGGATGCTTTGGGTCTCTGTTCTACAATCTCTGGCTTTTCCTCCACAGTGTCTTATTTTAGTAGCATATGCTGAAATTTTATTTACATTTCATAGCATTAAAACAAAAATCAGAAACTCTTTATCATTTATTAACTTTTTGGTAAATAGTTTTTGGTGAATCTTTAACTTTATTATTAGGACTTACCGTGGCAATGTATAACAGCTAGCTCCCCAGATAACAGCAGTGGCTTACACATGCTAAACTTGTATTTCCCTCTTACATAAAGAAGTCAAGCAATCAGTACCGCAGGGCTGGCTTGCATGAAGGCCCCAGGGTCAGAGAACCAGATGCCTGTTATTTTCAGCCCGTCAACTTGATGGCCCAAAGTGGCTGCTTGAGGGTCAACCATCAAGTCCACATTCCAGGCAGCTGAGAGGAGGGAAGAAAGGTGCTTCAGTTCCCTTTTGGAATGGTTCTGTATAGTCCCAGGTAGCTTTCCTGCTTTTATCTTGCTTTAGACAGAGGGCTGAGAGACAGCTTGCTATGAGGTAAGCTCAGCTGTGGACCAGCCATCTCCCTCGAGGGGAGGGGAGGGAGTGGGCGGGGAGAAACCGATCATCCTGCACGTGGTGTAAGACACCACTATGAGCCGCCGGGGACCTCTGCAGTCCGTCCATTGCTTCGGGCTGCACTGAGCGATTGGTAACGGTTGAGATTTTCACGTAGAGGTGCGTGTATGCTCGGTTCATTTAAACTAGTGGCTACCAGAGCATGTTGGAGAACACATTTGTTCTCACCTTCTAGCCAGTGACCCTCCCACCAGGATTCTGTCCTGCTGTTTATTTCCACGTTATTTTCCAAGACTTCTGGAGGAAATGTAAGCAGCCTGATGCTCAAATGCTTTTCTGTGTGATTCCCCCCTTGTTCTTTGAAGGAACAATATATTGCCTAGAGAAGAGTGGACCAAATTCCAACCCTGCAATTCTTTAAAGCTCTGAGATTTGGTGTTAGAAAATAGAAGAAAATTCCAGAAACACCCTTAAGAAACATTATTTCTTTCAAATGTGATTTGGAGCAGC